>NC_060145.1:393652249-393975463 GCF_021461385.2 Schistocerca piceifrons
TCTTCATCTCATTACTTTTCTCCCTTCCTTCCTTCCTTCTTTTGCCATTCTTCTTTCTTTCCTTCTGTCCTACTTCATTGATTATATTGCTGTTCGATAAATCTTTAATTCCTTCTCGTCTGTTTTATGTGGGTTTTCCACATTTCCTTCGTTACTCACATATTTTTCTTTGTTGCTTTCCATTGATTTTTCACTCTTCCTTCTTCCCGTCCTTCTTTTCTTTCTCTTTTTTCCAATATTTTCTTCCTTTTTTCTTTCTTCTTTCTTTTCTTATGTCCTTTTCTCCTTTCTCCTTTCCTTATTCCTTACTTCCTACTTTCTTTTCGTTCTTTCTTTAGCTTCTTTCTGTTTATTTGTTGATTCTCCACTCTTACTTCGTTTGTTACCTTTTTTCCTTCGACTTTGTTTTGCTCTTCCCCAAAACACCTCTACGCAGTGGCATTTCGTGTGCCTACTGGCACGTAGCAGCGAGTGTTCACATGACTAGTGCCAGAGACCTTCTAGTGGCGTAACAGACGGAAAGAACAGCTGTTGGGCTCCAAATCCTGTTGCGGATGGGCGACAGAGAACAATGGGAAGGCGTCCAGTGTACAGTGTACCGGCGTCAGAGGGGCTCCACCTGTCGCGAAATCCAAAATACCCAAGGCTCTGACGTGGGCGCCGCAGCTGTTATCTTTGGGCGACACCACCGCTCTCGCTTTCTTCTCGTTGTTCTGTTACGACTGGTTACTGTAACACAAACTGAGCCGTCTAGTAAACAAACGAGCTCTACTTTCGCTTTCGACAAACGAGAGTAGTTGTTCAATGAGGTGTTATCTTGAGCTCAAACACATGCTACGACACATTTTACCGGCTTGTCGACACTGAGTGCAGTGTCTGTAGCTGTGCGTGGGATGAATATAAGTGAAACGCAAGTTCAGGGACTCGGCGGAGAAGTTCAGGGAGACTAGTGAACACCCTAATTTAGTAGAGCATTCATCCGATTTAGTGTACTGTTTTGTTTTCGTACGTTTCTTCCCCTTTCGAAGCTACACAAATGGAACGTAATCTAGCCATCATATATTTCGCAATAACAAGTCAGGAACACAGTTACCGTTGCCACGTAGAAATTTTATGAACACGAAATTGTTGTTGTTGTCATCTGTATTCCGATGACTGGTTTGATTCAGCTCTTCACGCCAGTGTATCTGGTGCAAGTCTCTCCGAACCTTCTTACTGTAGTCAACCCTTGGTCTTACTATGCAGTTTCAATCCCCCCGGCCCGCCCTCTTTCCCCATTTCTCTCTATCGTAAACTGATGATTCCTTGAGAAAGATGACAACTGATGTGTGGTTACAAGCTGCGAAATCGGTTTGTAACCATTCTTCCCTAGAAACTATACTGTCTTCCTGAGAAATCAATTTTTGCAGTTTACTTTCTAGCTAAAAATAGTCGCAAGGGTAATTGTTGGGGCTTCCTTCGTCATTTTCTTGTCTCTGTTGAAACAAAGTTTCGTGCGAAAAAGAGGAAGAGGCGTACGCCAGTGTGATGTAGACTACATATGAGGGGCGTTCAATAAGTAATGAAACAAATATTTTTTTCAGAAAGGAGGTTGATTTCAATACACCATTTATTCCCCATTCTTTTGTCAGCGAAACCCTATTTTTCAACATAATCTCCGTTCAATGCGATGGCCTTACGCCACCTGCATGAATGCGTGGTATCACTCTACCATGGGGGACTGATGACCTTCGCTGTTTAGTCCCCCTTAAACATCCCAACAACCACCACCACCACTCTACCAGTCGACGTCGAAGCCAAATTCTTAATGTATCAATAACCTCCCCATCATCCACGTACCGCTTCCCGCAGTGCTTCCTTCATTGAGCCAAAACAATTACATTTTATGGTCTTCTGTCGGGCGGCAAGGAACACACATTTCAGTACCCCAACTGGTGGACGAATGTGCCAGCACTACCAACAAAGACGTCCAGTTGTGCAGCGAAGTGTTCGATTGTCATCGGTGGATCGCCTCGAATGAGAGTGTCCGCACGTTCGAACATTGCAGGAACCACAGCTCTGTGCCACTGGCCAGCACGCAGGAGATCGGACAGGTTTCTGCGACATTGTTTCGATGATGATAGACGCCACGCCCATCGACTCAACGTACTTTTGTTCACTGCCACGTCTCCGTGGGTGTTCTGCAAGCACTTATGAATATCTACAATATTCTGGTTTTCCGCCAAAAGAAACTCACTGACAGCTATCTGCCTGAAACTGACCTACGGTACAGACGCCATTTTGAAGGGTACGTACAGCGCCGCCACCTATCGGAACTTCATGAAACTACAGAGACTGAAGCAGGACTAGTCCACGTTGTCCCGCAACGAATGTCACATTTTTTCAACTAAAACTGGCCGAGGAAAAAAATAGTCTTGCATTACTAATTGAACGCTG
This sequence comes from Schistocerca piceifrons, assembly GCF_021461385.2. Classification (NCBI taxonomy): domain Eukaryota; kingdom Metazoa; phylum Arthropoda; class Insecta; order Orthoptera; family Acrididae; genus Schistocerca; species Schistocerca piceifrons. Next base: position 393,654,686 of record NC_060145.1, read on the forward strand.
CTCGCAGTTGAAGAAGTAGCGCACATATAAATTCTGTCAGACAGTAGCGTTACTGGGAACGAGTGAGCTTATCCTCTCTCCCTTGCGTATGTATTTCCAAAACCGCTGAGCCGGCCGGAGTGGTCGTGCGGTATTTCCAAAACCGCTGACCCGGCCGGAGTGGTCGTGCGGTTCCAGGCGCTACAGTCTGGAACCGAGCGACATCTGCGGTCGCAGGTTCGAATCCTGCCTCGGGCATGGATGTTTGTGATGTCCTTAGGTTAGTTATGTTTAATTAGTTCTAAGTTCTAGGCAACTGATGACCTCAGAAATTAAGTCGCATACTGCTCAGAGCCATTTGAACCAAGCCAAAACCGCTGAACTGATCTTTTTTAAGCTGTGTTTTCATTCAGTAATTTGCATTAAGATTCCATAAGACGCAGGGCACGAGTTCCGGCTCAAGAGCAAGCAATACGAATCATTTATTATCAGGAAGAAGCAATATGATCCCTTTATTAACAGGAACTAAATATTACTGCTTACAAGCGCTAAATGGAAGAGGCGCAGTGTTCGAGTCATTGCAGTAAGCGACCTAGTACGCCTGTATCATCAGCACGAATTTGCTGTCGGGCGCAACCGCAAATAGATCGTTACTCAAGACAGGCAGGCAGCCTACGGCCTGTGAAGTTGGCACCGCGTTTGGCGGATGTAGCACCTGAGCTCGCTAGCAGGCCGTTCTCAAGCCGAAAATCGTCTAAAATAATACTAAACAATAAGACAGCGATTCTACAGCAGTGGTCGAAGTTTTGTTCAAGCCGTTTCTTCTCATTAACTCGAAGTTACCTTCCACTATACAAAATTTTAATTGGCGTTCTAGGATATATCTCTTGAGCACTGAAAGAAGTTAACCACCAGTTGCACCATTACTGTGAACAAGTTTTGTATGCCCTCAAAAGATTGATTTTGGTCTTAAGAACAGCGAGAAAAAAATACACCCTGTGATATGATCATGCTCAGGATTTAACACTGTCTGGCGTCACTTATAGCGAGAAAATCTCAGAAATCAGAGGTAATACGGAGGTTTGCCGACAGTCATTCCTCCCACGTGCCATTCGCGAATGGAACATACGAGAGACTGTGGTACAGAAGTGCTCTCCATGACACACCGTATGATGGCTTGCTAAGGATAGATGTAGATGTCGATGTAGTAATGGAGTGAAGTCACGTTTTCTGATGCTGTAGAAAGGACATGTGATTATCCGGAATTAGTGGTCCAAGGGAGCGAACTGATGTTAAATGTTGTCAACCATTTTTTTTAAAATAAGTAAAAATCAGCCAGCCGAATGCATAGGTTTTTCTGTATACCTTGACCACGTTTCGTCACCTCTAAGAGTGACTTCATCAGAAGGCAAGGTAATTACGTGAAGAATATACCGTCGAAGATGTACAGTGATGTAAGAGCTAAGTTGCTCAAGTCATACATTAAAATATAAAACATAATGTTCTTCAAAAGGTCAAACATTAAAACATAAGTAACACCGGTGTATATCGCTATACCATGACTTTTGTTACCTCAGTGTGTGAAGTTCGTTGAAGTCGTGTTTTACAGTGTGAATGAGAATTTTACAAAAGTCCGGTTTCGGCCAAAGGCGGTAGAATCGTGGCAGGAAGGAATACACTACTGGCCATTAAAATTGCTACACCAAAAAGAAACGCAGATGATAAACGGGTATTCATCGGACAAGTATATTACACTAGAACTGACATGTGATTACATTTTCACGCAATGTGGGTGCAGAGATCCTTAGAAATCAGTACCCAGAACAACCACCTCTGGCCGTAATAACGGCCTTGATACGCCTAGGCATTGGGTCAAACAGAGCTTGGATGGCGTATACAGGTACAGCTGCCCATGCAGCTTCAACAAGATACCACAGTTTATCAAGAGTAGTGACTGCTGTATTGTGACGAGCCAGTTGCTCGGCCACCATTGACCAGACGTTTCCAGTTGGTGAGAGATCTGGAGAATGTGCTGGCCAGAGCAACAGTCGAACATTTTCTGTATCCAGAAAGGCCCGTACAGGACCTGCAACATGCGGCCGTGCATTATCCTTCTGAAATGTAGGGTTTCGCAGGGATCGAATTAAGGGTAGAGCCACGGGTCGTAACACATCTAAAATGTAATGTCCACTGTTCAAATTGTCGTCAGTGCGAACAAGAGGTGACCGAGACATGTAACCAATGGCACCCCATACCATCATGCTGGGTGATACGCCAGTATGGCGATGACGAATACACGCTTCCAATGTGCGTTCACCGCGATGTCGCCAAACACGGATGCTACCATCATGATGCTGTAAATAGAACCTGGATTCATCCGAAAAAATGACTTTTTGCCATTCGTGCACCCAGGTTCGTCGTGGAGTACACCATCGCAGGCGCTCCCGTCTGTGATGCAGCGTCAATGGTAACTGCAGCGACGGTCTCCGAGCTAATAGTCCATGCTGCTGCAAATGTCGTCGAACTGTTCGTACAGATGGTTGTTGTCTTGCAAATGTCCCCATCTGTTGACTCAGGGATCGAGACGTGGCTGCACGATCTGTTACATCCATGCGGATAAGATGCCTCTCATCTCGACTGCTAGTGATACGAGGCCATTGGGATCCAGCACGGCGTTACACATTGCCCTCCCGAACCCACAGATTCCATATTCAGCTAACAGTCATTGGATCTCGACCAACGGGGGCAGCAATGTCGCGATACGATAAACCGCACGCGCGATAGGCTACAATCCGACCTTTATCAAAGTCGGAAACGTGATGGTACGCATTTCTCCTCCTTACACGAGGCATCACAACAACGTTTAACCAGGCAACGCCGGTCAACTGCTGTTTGTGTATGAGAAATCGGTTGGAAACTTTCGTCATGTCAGCACGTTGTAGGTGTCTCCACCGGCGCCAACCTTGTGTGAATGCTCTGAAAAGCTGATCATTTGCGTATTACAGCATCTTCTTCCTGTCGGTTAAATTTCGCGTCTGTAGCGCGTCAACTCCGTGGTGTAGCAATATTGATGGCCAGTAGTGTAGTTGCAGGCTGCTGTAGTGGTGCAGTTGGCGACGCCGCAGCTAGTGCAGCGGATGGCTGACGGCCTGCCTCAAGGGGCGCAGCAGGGAACGGACTAATTTTAGGTCGTGCCGCCTGGGTCCAAGGCTGCACGCGCAACCTTGCTCGAGTTGGCACGGCCCGCGTGTTGCGATGCCGCCGGGACGGGCTCGGTGGGAGGTGAGATCGGAGGGGGAGCCAGGATTGGAGGCGGCGGTGGAAGGGGCAGGAGGGGTACAGGGCGACACGTGGTGACGGTGTGCACTCGTATATGTCTCGACAGAGCCTGCGTCTCTCACCTGCCCCACCTCCGACGCTTGACATCGACCGCGTCGTTCGCAGGACCGCCGGCGCTAAATTGGTGGCGGCACGTGCGTCCACGTGTTAGGTCACAGGGCCTACCCCGCGCTCCCGATGCACCGCAATGTCAATGTCGTTGTGCCGCACGCGCCGCCTAGCCAACATAAATAAAGCGCTGACATTAACTGGGCCCGTTGAGAGAAAAGCATGTCTGGCTGACTGCTGGGTCGTATCTACTTGTCGCCTAAAGACAGCGTACTCGGAAAGATACATTTCTTAATATAATGTCTACAACAACGCATCTCTCCGTATTTTTTTTGAAACATATACGTCTGTACTCCGCAAGCCACCGCACGGTGTGTCGCGAAGGGTACTTCTGGCCCGCGTCCGCAGCTCGTGGTCGTGCGGTAGCGTTCTCGCTTCCCACGCCCGGGTTCCCGGGTTCGATTCCCGGCAGAGTCAGGGATTTTCTCTGCCTCGTGATGACTGGGTGTTGCGTGAAGTCCTTAGGTTAGTTGGGTTTAAGTAGTTCTACGTTCTAGGGGACTGATGACCATAGATGTTAAGTCCCATAGTGCTGAGAGCCGTTTGAACCATTTTTTCTGGGCCGCGTGGGATTAGCCGAACGACCTAAGGCGCTGCAGTCATGCACTGTGCAGCTGGTCCCGGCGGAGGTTCGAGTCCTCCGTCGGGCATGGGTGTGTGTGTTTGTCCTTAGGATAATTTAGGTTAAGTAGTGTGTAAACTTAGGGACTGATAATCTTGGCAGTTAATTCCCATAAGATTTCACACACATTTGAACATTTTTTGCTACTTCTGGTACCATTATTCCTTCCATCTTCTATTCGGAAATGGCGCGTGAACCACCCTATTACTTCCCGAATGTTCTCGTTGTGCTCATTTCGTGAGACGTATGTGGGAGGAAGTAATATGTTGATCGGCTCATCCCTGAACGTACAGTCTCGCATGTAAATAGTAAACATCTCCATGTAGCACAACGCCTCTCTTGTAGCGTATGCCACAGGAGTGTGTTTAGCATCTCTGCAGGGCTCTCACGTCAACATAGTGATTCCGTGTCGAAACGCGAAGCTGTTCTTTGGATCTAGTCTATTTCTTCAATTATCCAACGTGGTAAGGGTCACAGCCTGATAAGCAGCACTCAAGAATCGGTTGAACTGGCGTTTTGTAAGCCACTTGTTTCGTAGCTGACTTTCATTTCCTTAAGATTTAGCCGGCTGTAGCGGCGAATCGGTTCCTGGCGCTACGGTCGCAGGTTCTAATCCTGCCTCGGGCTTGGATGTGTGTGATGTCCTTACGTTACTTAGCTTTAAGCAGTTCTAAGTCTAGGGAACTGATGACCCCATAGTGCTTAGAGCCATTTGAACCATTTTTGGCGCTAAGAGGTCTGCGACATTTCTGCTGCTTCCGTAACTAAAGCTTTTATCACACAATTGGCCAGTGGCGCCTGCCAACTCGACTTTTGGTGGTGGAAAAAACTGTCATTATCCGTATTTCCCCAGCATGCTACTTCGATCTGCAGATGGTCTCGTTAGTCTGAAACTAGCAACCAACATAAAAATTGTACAACTAATACGGTGGAAAATAATGTGTAACATTCGGTGTCACCCTTCTCCTGATAAATATTTTGGCAATAGCGATTCTTGTTATTTCCGCTGCGAAAAATTCTGTTTACCTGGTAAACAGCAACGGCGTAAATAATAGGCGTCTCAGATTACCATCTTCAATGGGTGCGTGGACAGATATAAACATGCACAGAAGGATATGGTCATATATCTGCTTCGAGTTTCGCTCATCTTTAATGACCTACTGTAGACGAAACATTAAACTCAAACTTTCCTCTTTGAGTTTCAAAATGCACAAGGTGGGTAGCACACTCTACAAAAACCACAAGACAATTCTTTTTCGCAGTATTTTGCACCTGAATACAAATTTCTTGATACGAAAACCATGCTCCTGAGAAATTTCGGACTTAAGAACGTCCGTGATAGGAAACCAAGTTTTCATCAAATATTTGGACCTTTCGGATACGACCCTCCAGCTCTGCTATTCAGTCACAGCAGATCTCAAGCTCTTTCGAACCCAACCTGCGGAGGTGCTAATTCAACGTGTTCTAATAACTTGTTGTTCCTTCGAAATATGGCGTGAATGTTAATTTTGAAACCGGAATTTTTAATACGTAGAGACATTTCTTGATTCTTGCTAAATCGATCTAATTTCGCTAAAGAGTTTGAACCACGTTATCCTCATCGAATAAAATCATCTTAAACCTGTTGTACCTCCACAGATGGACAACATGAATCTCAAGAAAACCACCTTAGTTGTTATTTTAGATGCATTTGTTAATTCACAATTGGCTTCGTTCGGCACGAATATCCTCAGGTGATTAAGCGACAGAAACGTTCCCATGCTACGATTTAAAATGCTTATCGACAAAAAGTTAAAAGGTGTATGTTGGAATACGACAAGTGCAATGCTTCACTGTGTTGAGTGTGACTGGTATAAGCAGAGCCAGCAGTGCGGAACTAGGTGCAGCGCTATACTGATCTGAACGTCCTAACGTTTTAAGATACCAGCACATTTCTTCCACTTTGTTACCTGAGGATGTTTGTGCAGAATGAAACCAGTAGTGACTTTCTAAATGCGTCTAAAATAAGAACTGTGGTGGTTTTCTTAACATTCCTAATCAAACAGTTCGCCACTTCGTCTGAGATAACTTCGAAACTGTTCTTCCACAAACAGTGCTTTTAACTGCACAAGAAATAATATTCTTGTAACGTAACATATAATAAATGTGCTACACTGTTCTCACCATTTCAAGATCGACAATTCGAAAAATAAGTGCCTTGTTTGTTTTTCTTTGCAAGAAACGTTAATAGCCACACACTCCGCTCTACTTATTCCTGCAGTGCACCGCATGAATACTGCACGCATGCAGCCGACGATCCCGCAAATTCTCCGCTTGTATTGCACCATATATTGTGTGTCTTATATCGCTACACTGCAAAAGAGCTTCATGTAGCGACCTTTGCTTTAATTTGTATTCGGACAGCGGCGCATGATTAAGTTTTGGCACAATTCCCTGGCATTTGCGTCTGCTGCCACAGTAATGGTGCCAAGAGTAATTCGCTGCAACACAAACCCTCCCAACTGCGACAGGCCTTCTTAAGAGCTCTGTGTCCGTGGGACACACTGTATTAAAACTTGAGTTACTCGGAGCAGACTGAAGCGGCAGCAACAAGATCATCAGGAAGTATCGAGTCTACAATGTCCTCTTCGGAAATTATGCCTAACGCAACTATGTTTCAATAAATTTAATTTTCGGAAATCGCAAGAGGACAGTTGTTGGGATAACAAATACTTTTCCCAGTAGAGTTATGTCCTCAGGAAGTTGAATGATACTTACGCAGCAGTAATTTATTACATTAAAAATTTGTGGGAGCAAGAAGCATTGGACTGTTCTGGGATTTTGTTCGTGTCACAATATAAACGAAAAATTATAACAATATAGTTGTACCACGTGACCAACCGTTTCCTCGTGGCGCACAATAAAATCATCTTTGGACATTTTCTTAAAACAGATGAGTGTTTAATCTAAGACTTAGTCAAGCCACTTCTCCGGTTTTCTCTCTGTGCGTGTTTTACTCAATCACAGCCTTTGCTCCAGTCGAAGGTTGATTTTCAACACCACAGAGCATTTCTATGTGCGTTTCTGTAGGATCTAGTATGTCCCTACTTTCTTCTTGCATGAGAACTGATCTGTCTAGCCACTAACAGGAGGCCTAAAATATAACTTGGTATCACAATTACAGATCACCTTAACTTCATTTTAAAACAGAAATTTTTTGCTATTTTCATTTATATTGTAGCTTTTGATGCAGGCAATGGTTTGAAAATGAACGCACTCGTTCGTAAGCTGTCATCATTAAAGATTATATGACAGGAAACTAAACAAATAATCAATAAAATTAGCTACTGGATCTTGGTGCTAATTCAATATTGTAACTGCACTAACGTTAATTTTTCCTACATTTATTGATTAATAAATATGATATAATATGTATTTGTATGTAGCTCTTTACGCCACTCTGTAAATTAACAACGATGTTAAAAACATCAAGGTTTTGGGGTCCATAGTCATCGACCACCGATGTTTAGATTTAGACGATGAAGTCGGAATCAGCATTGATGTGTGGCGAACGTCGCACGCCCCTACTTCCTGGATCCCATTGACGATACACGGCGGATACGTGCAAGGAAAAATGTCAGATTTGCTCGATGACATTCCGCATGCTAGCTGCTATATTTTCAAAGCTATAATCCCATTCCACTTGCTTCACTACATAAACTTCGTGAGCAACGTGCTTCATTTACACGAAACAGTTCCGTGAAATCTTTATAATTACACCTGTGACTTAGTAAGCTTTGTTCCTCCGACGTGTCCTTTCTGAACTAAAAAGCGGTAGTGACTAGTAATCCTACTCCGCTTCTGTAAGGGTTCGTACTCCCATGAATAAGACAGCTTCAAAAGTCTGATCTCTTCACAAATGAATTAATGTGATAATATTTGACGTTCATCGTGTAAACTAGAAGTAGCATTGAAAAGGTTTGGAATTATCTTTAAACTTTGTTGAAAGTCTCTAAGTGCCCTGATTGTGGAACACCGGATAGTCTGGGTAATTTACGGCCCGTTTCAAGCAAAAGATAGTTTTTCACTCATCTTTATGTCGACACATGTCCTGAAAAAAGATGTAATTTGGAGGTACATTCAGTGGCATATGTGAATACTGTCTGCAATATGTTTTGTTCAAAAATGGTTCAAATGGCTCTGAGCACTATGGGACTTAACGTCTATGGTCATCAGTCCCTTAGAACTTAGAACTACTTAAACCTAACTAACCTAAGGACATCACACAACACCCAAAATGTTTTGTGACTGGGGGTTAGTAGCAAAGAAGTAACAAATTAAAACGCCTGATGCTACAGTTTCACTGCATGATCAGCCGAAGACGTAGTAATCGATAAACTTTCTTTCCTTTCGTCATTTTTTGGGGAGGAAAAAGTTTCATAAAGGCTTGAAATTCTGTGTAAAATTATTTGTAAGTCGTTATGTACTGTCATTCTTAAATACTGGACAAATGTAGTCTGGGCTTTTGCGGTGCCTCTGAATGTGTTAAACCTTTAACGTAAGATGACAGCTCTTAATGAGCAGATAATGACAGAATTTAAAATTTTTAGATTTAGCCAATAATATTTATATGAAATACTGAAAATCAGAGTGTTGTTAGATAAACAACGTGCACTTATGACTGTGCAGCATAAACCAAGGATTAGCCGTTTAGTAACACTGTGTTTCCCAGGAATGGTCAGTATTTAGGGATACGACAGCAACGCTCATATAAAGTAAAAATCTTGCTATGTCAGAAGACTTACTGTGGAACGAGAGGTTTCCGACGTGGAACAGTTTGATGTGCATTGCTATTTATGTTGTGCTGAATAATTCAAACAATGTTGGAAAGTTAGAAAATTTTAGTGACTGTCGAGAAATCACAAAGGGAGTCCCGCGGGGTTCAGTTTTGGATCCACTCCTATAACATGACATCCCGAGCAAAGAGTTTGAGATCAGTGAGATAGGCTGAGCTAGAATAACACGTCAAAGAGGCTAGGTGGATAACACACATACATGCGCGTTACCAGCCCAAAAACAAATCTACATTAAATGTGTTCTATCTCGGAAACCACTGAGATTAGGACGTATGTCCATATGAAGTTTTTTCCTTCAAATGAGCGTTCCTCTCACATTTTTGAATACTGACCATTCCTTCTGGGACACCGTGTTTAGGCAGTTATGTTACGTTGATTTTGAGTGATAAATGGTGCACCACTCTTCGTTTCAGCGTTATCTGTTCGTCGTGCGATTTTCAGTACCCACCGAAAAGTCACCTTGTACATCATCCGATAAGGAGCCAATTATCACCTCGGAGCACTTCGAGCGAATCTCGCCTCGGCTACGCGTGCACCGTGCAGTCCTTACGGGACATTAATAGTGATATTTTTCGTCACATCCGCCGCCACAGACGTTCTACCGCCGCCATTTGTTGGATGGCACGCTCAAGAGCTGGCAAGCGCAGCCGAGCGTGACGGATAGGGCCCCCTACCGCCCTCTCCTCCCACCAGGTGCGGACGCCGCTCTAAAAGCGTCGGGACGCTCTCCTCGGCACTGACCTACGCCTAGTCTACACTAGTCAGGCGCAGCTGCCGCGCAGGTAAGCCGAGAACCCGCATGCTGCCCGTCTCTTGCCTCGCCAGCTCCTTGTGGCACCGACGAGCAACTTGTGTTCCTGTGGTATGACTGGCCGCGTGTTCGTTGAGTGCTGTACCTAGTAATTTTCCCACTCCTTGGACATAGATCTCTTGGGAACTGACACATGTTGTATGTTACTAACGGTATGCCATGCGTCACATATACCTGTTCACCTGTCCACTCTCTGTCACAACACAATGCCCGCCGTATTGTTGAAAAGTCCCAAAGCACTTATCGAGAAGGTGAAAGTTTATCAGCAACAAAAAGCATGAGATCCTGTGTGTTTGTAACGTCTGCTGGCATTTATGGTGTGGACTGACGTTGATGTTTGGATGTGCGCTCAATAGTGGGCCTAAACTGCGCAATCAATCCCCGTCTGACTTTCTTCCTGTGGTCTCCCCAAATCACTTCAGATGAATTCTAGAATGTTTTCTTTAGCAAGGTCACAGGCCTCCATTCCCTGATGACCTTCACGTCGATAAGGTTTAATCTTTCTTTTCCTTTTGCACGTTGCTATTGTTGCACTACACACTGCAGGTCGCCTTGAAGCAGATGTGTCTTTCGCGATGCAGTTTCCTTTTGTGTAATAATTTAGAGTTGGCGTAGTAGTTTCTCACAGTATCGTTGACGCTTTCAAACAGTAAATGCTAGGCGCTTAAAACAGTTCTGCTCTCCACTTAATGACTCATTGGCTAAAGAAAATCGCGATTCTATACCTACTATTGTCAATTAAAAATGTTTAGCTATGTAATTAACGACTCTTGAATAATTTCTGTGTGTGTGTGTGTGTGTGTGTGTGTGTGTGTGTGTGTGTGTTTACTACTGTACTTTAATGACCTAGTCATGTGAACAAACTTTCCAGCTTTTCGTCTTGTATTTCACAAACGTTGTGAACTTATACCATTCACTTTCGACGTTACATATACTGTGGAAGAATTTCTGTTTACAGTTTCTGAGAAGGACATCGAAGAGAATACTCGCTGAGGTTATCTCCAAGTGAACGTTTCGCATTGTAACATGATCTATATCGCAGACCTAAGGCGTAATTTAGACCTAAAAAAATCGCAGTACTTCTAGAACACTATCACGATGTTCAAGGAAAGACACGAATACAGCAATATAAATCCCTTCGGAGTGAAATAAACAAAGAGCGCACGGGATACGAGGCGCAATGGCTCCAGGAATGATGTAAAGAAATCGAAAAAGAAATAACCGTCGGGAGGACCAAGTCAGCGTATAGAAAAGTCAAAACAAACTTAATCGAAAATAAAAGCAAGAGTGCCATGAGAATTCCACTGTTAACTGCAGAAGAGAGAGCGGTTAGGTGGAAAGAGTACACTGAACGCGTCTGTGAGGGAGGGAACTTGTTTGATGACGTGATGCAAGAAGAAATTGGAGTCGATATCGAAGACATAGGGGATTCAAAATTAGAGAAAGAATTAAGAGCTCGGGAACACATGAGATCAAATGAGGTAGAAGGGATAGATGGCATCCCATCGGAATTTCCAAAACCATTGTACAAAGTGGCAACCAAACGACTATGTAATTGAAGTTTGTCATAATGAGAAATGAGAAGAAGCGATCTATATGTACTCTAATGAAACTTTTTATAGCCAAGATCGCATTCAAATACTGTTTTCATTCAGGAATTTTGAGAGGTAAGACTGTCATCTTTAGATCTTCAAAAATGTTTTTGGTGGCACTCGTGTTCCATTTTGCGTTCAGTACGAATGCTACGTTACCGTAGACGGACTAACTAAGGAAGACAAAAAGAGCAGACCAGCACGGGCAAAGAGAGCATTCCTGGACAGGAGAAGTCTGCTGGTATTGGATTGGACCTTATTACGCAGAAAAGATTTCTGAGAATGTACGTTTGGAGCACAGCACTATCCGGTTGTGAATAATTGATAGTGCGTGTAGGGGAACGGACAGAAGAAAACCTAAGCGTTTGCGATACGCTGGATGCTACAGGTGAATCTAGAAAGTTAGGCGAACGGATAAGATAAGGAATGAGGAGGTTCTTCGCTATATAGACGTAGAAAGTAACGTAATGGCAAACACAGACAAGAAGGGACAGGATGAGAGGGCACGTGTTAAGGCGCGAGCAAATAATTCCCACGGTACTACATGGAATTGCTGAGGGTAAAAGCCGTAAGGGAAGACAAAGATTGGAATGCATTCAACAAATAATTGAGGAGATAGTATGCAAGCGCCAATCTGAGCTAAAGAGATCAGCAGAGGCGAGGAACTCGTGACGGACTGCATCGAACCAAACAGGGGGCCGCTGAACCAAAAGAAAAAAAAAGTCCGATAATTTCCTATTTTATACGCGAACACCGAAATAAAAACAGCTTATCGAAATTTATGATGGAAAGCTATAATTTTGAGCTATTCATTCTCTTGGCTACCTCTGTCATTAATGGGGCAGGATCAATACGGTTCATCAGAGTAACCTTTTTTCATTTTGTTACTATGCAGGGTGTCCAACATAAAACCAGTACGCCTCACGTACCGATCGATCATCTCTAGTCGCATTACTTGTGAAGTGGCAACACGGTCTCGAAGGTTTGCTACACTGCCTTTCCAGCATGTCTCATAAAGAGGTAACTACATGTTTTTTAATGTTACTACATCTATTCTCTTTTAGTTGGTTAATTGTTACTTGAATCTCAGGCGTGAGGCGTACCGGTTTTATGTGGGACACCCTGTGTTATCATCATCGTTTTACAGAAGGAGTTGTCTGCCTCTTCGAAATAAGAAGTACCTGCGCTTAAAAATACCGTTTCGAGTACTGCGTGTTTCGTATACTCGTATTCCTACCATTAGATTCTTTTACACTTTATTTCGTATGGACAGTAATTCTCAATGTGATCTCTCAGGTTTTCTCGGCGCTGTTGATTTATAGTGTGCTTCCGGTTGCATGAAATGGAAATAACTCGGCAGAACTCCCAGAAGCAATTCTCAAATTTCAAATCGCGGAGAGACCATTTCTTACAACGGCCTGTCAGCATCGCTGACCTTTCCCATAGTAGTTCCCCTTTACACTATAACGACACAGCTGCCGACAATACAAGTAATTTTTATGGGAAGTCCTGCAGTTTTTTCCGATTGTTTCGCACCCGTTTCAAAACACGCCGGCTTTGGAAGCAGTTTCCCTTTCGATGAACAATTGCACGCTCTTAACCGCCATCGCTCTCTTACCAATAAACCTTGGCACACCTGCGAGGTGTTCCTCATCTCGCAACTACTGCGTCACCAGCGCCTCTTGAATAACATTGCTGTACGGCAGTGTACAGCACACTGGAATGAATGCCTTAGCACCATTCCGTACGCGTATAGCCCTATGAAAGCAGCGGTTTTCGCACTGGTGCGACTTCTGTGGTTCCTATGAGCAGTTGCGGCTCGTGGGCCTCCCTTGGTGACCTACCACAATTAGCCGTTCTTGGCAGAACCTGACCTGCCGCAAGCAGAGCTGGCATTTGCGACACGGTGTTTGGCTGCGCCCGCGACTGCTGCGGGCTAGGTCAGTAAACAGCCGGGGACCCGTGTGGAGAATGTAATTTAATGGCTGCATGCTCGCTTCGTGCCAGGTGTCTGTCACCGCCTCAAGGACTGCCCAGCTCCAAAATAATATCACCAGGGCTTCTTGTTGCTAACACGGAGTGGGAGGGGGCAAGGGAAACGGCCTTTAGCGCTCACACGTGGAGGACAATGAAGGCGGTAGTCTAAAGATATCTTTGCTTAGATCTCTAAACAGATTCAGCTCTGCAGTCGTCGTCAGTATGCATCCAGGTAGCCTTGCTTGTTAAAGCGCCGCTTCCGGGACGCGGAGGTGCGCCGGTCCCAGAGCGAATCCGCCCGACGGATTAACGAAGAGGAGTCGCTGCCCCGGCCGGCTGCGATGTGGTCTTTACGTGCTTTTCCGCATCCCACTAAGGTGAACATCTGTCTGGTACCCAAATACCGACCAAGTTACACGATTCCCCAACATCTGAAAAACTTTCGCTCAATTCCACGTGGATAACACTACACACAGACAGTTGGCATTGACATGTTCAGTCCCAGGAGGTGACGCGATGGCGACGGAAAGGCATCCGGCCAACCTTCAGATTAACCATGCCAAATCCATTGACAGCCATGCTCACCCTACAGCGATGCGGGACAAAGGCACCAGGAAATAATGATGAGTGCTTTCACGAGAATAGGTGGAACCAGATTGGCAGTACATGAAGATCGTTTAACTGTGATAGTACCATTTACTGTCGATTGTCGAATATGTCCTACTATTGATGCCATTCACCTGAGATTCTTTTCGTTGAAGCCATAGTAAAAGCATGCTATGTAGGCAGTTGTAAATAATTTAATGGTACCTGTTGTGGATCAGAAGACCGAAACCGGTAATAAATAAAGAATTATTTTAACAGAAGCTCTTTGTGGTTCTGAAATATGTCCTTTTTTGGGAGGGGAGTGGGCTGTTGGTCTTTGGACTGCTTTGATGTAGCCTGCAATGAATTCCTTTCCTGTGCCAACCTCTTCATCTCATAGCAGTACTTGCACCAAACGCCCTCAACTATTTCTTGGATATATTTCAGTCTCTGTCTTCCCTTGCAGCTTTTACCATCTACAGAACCCTTGAGTATCATGGAATTTGAATGTCTTAACATATGTTCTATCATCCTGTCCCTTCTCCTTATATTATTTACCTGTTCCTCTCTTCGCCGATTATGCGAGGAAGCTCCTTATTTCTCATCTTATAAACCCACCTAATTTGACAACATCATTATATAGCACAACATCTCAGACGGTTAGCTTCACTTTCTAGTTTTCCTTCAGTTTACGATTAACTCCCATACAATGCAAACTGTACATTCTCGGAAATTTCTTCCTCATATTAAGGCCGATTTTTGATATTACAGACTACTTCTGCCCTGCAATGTTCTGTGTACCTGTGGTAGTCTGCTCTTTGTGTCCTCCTTGCTTCTTCCCCCAAGTGTTATTTTGCTTTCGAAGTGGCAAAATTTGTTCACTTCGTCTATTTCATGGACACCAATTTCGACCTTGTTTGTTGCTAATCTCATTTCTGCTATTCCTCTTTACTTACGTCTTTCTTCGATTCAAATTCTACCCATATGCTACACTCATTAAACTTCTCGTTCTGTTCAACAGATCCTGTAGTTATTCTTCATTTTCACTGACGACAGCAATGTTATCAGCGTATCTTATCATTGATATCATTTCACCCTGAACTGTAATCCCACTTCTCAACCCCTCATTTATTTCGATCATTGCTTCTTTGATGTATAGCGTGAAAAGCAGCGGTGAAGGACTACGCTCCTGCTATAGGCCCTTTCTTGGTCTTCTGTTCTTATGTTTCCTTTTTTTTTTCGTGTTTATTACTTTAGTCTATCGTCGCTATAGTTACTGTGTCCCTTTCTGGTTCTGCTACTCCAACCTTCTCTGCACTCTCCTCTCTCTCTCTCCCTCTCTCTCTCCCTCTCCCTCCCCCTCTCGCCCTCTCCCCTCCACCTCTCCCTCTCTCCCTATCCCCCTATCCCCCTCTCCCCTCTCCCCATCCATTTCCCCCTCTTCCCACCCTCTTCCCATAAACATTACATGACTAGTGAGTCGCGGCGGTCTAAATGCGTCGTTACTCCTGCCCTACCGCAATGTTTATCGCGTCGGCAGCTGCCAGATGTTCCGAGGTCTTGGGCAGGCCGATCTCGTGGCTTCCCGATTACGCAAAACCGCCCGTAAGCGCATCCGGAACGGCCAGAAAATTCTGACACCTGACGCCAGCTAAGGCTGCCAGATCAGTTGCACAAGACGTAACGGAGAATTTAAATCAGGAGTGCGAATCATCGTAAATAGGCCCCTTAGTGCTGCTTGTGATCTGACACTTGAGAAAGTCGGTTGAAAGCTCAACAAGATTCTATTTTGGACATCACATTCATCTCAGAAACGGAGCAAAGTAGTAATATGTATATTTTCTAATAAAGCAGCTCAGCCGTTTCTACGCATTTCGCTGCATGCATTGTGGTCAGAAAATAGCGGAACTCTCTCTTTCAGAACATAATTTCTTTGTTTGCAATAAGTACAATGATGTTTAAAAATTATGTGAGCATGTCAAAGTCATGGCAGTAACTCAAGGGGCTCTTGCAGCAAATCTGTTGACTCAAAAAACAAATTTTTCGCAGTCACTGTGGTACCAGTCTGTCGGTATGATATCTGTACCTGAAATTAATATTTCTGACAGAGTAATAGCGTGAACTACAAACCAGTCTGTCACATACACGCACGTGAGCAGGTGCACAAGATGGAAATTTTATGAAGGATTGATCTCATGAATCTTTCCTAGTAGTGTAACCGGGATTACTAACATCCGACTCAGTGTGGCCCCGAGGCATTTAAGTGTGTTGTTTGCCTAAATGGGCCGGCCTGTTGGCCGAGCGGTTCTAGGCGCTTCAGTCTGGAACCACGCGCCCGCTACGGTCGCAGGTTCGAACCCTGCCTCGGGGCCCGCCAATGTGGCCGAGCGGTTCTAGGCGCTACAGTCTGGAACCGCGCGACCGCTACGGTCGTAGGTTCGAATCCTGCCTCGGGCACGGATGTGTGTGATGTCCTTAGGTTAGTTACGTTTAAGTAGTTCTAAGTTCTAGGGGACTGATGACCTCAGAAGTTAAGTCCCATAGTGCTCAGAGCCATTTAGGTTCGTAAATACAGACGATAAAAGCTCGCACTGGACAAAGATTTGGAGGGGGGGAGGGAGGGGAGCAAGAATCAGACATTGTCACCGTTTGTGGGATCATCCCAGGGTTAACATGATATGATTAAGAGAACGGCCGTACTGGGATCCGACTTGCGCTCCTCCCGAACGCGATTCCAAGTGTCTTACTCAGTGCCCCATCCCTGTCTGTCCACGATTCTGCAGAGTCGCTGCAGCAGGGCAAAGCGGAGAGACAACGGAAGCGCCTCGCGGCAATCGCTTATGGCATCCTCGTAATGTTGGGAGCACCGCATCGGCCACGGTGCAAGTGGGTCAAGCACTACTCGGTAATGTAGGACGTGCGCTGTGCAGCGAATTTATCACCGAACAACGGCTATCCAGACGCACGACGAGCCATCACCGCGCTTCATAACGGCATGGCTTCCTTCCTCTGCAAGTGAAATACTGCCGCATCGAGAACGATATGGTCTGGCCCGAATAAAACGAATGCCGTGGTTGTGTTCGTTTGAACGAAAATACGCTCTACGAAAATATGACAGCATCTGCTGATCCAGCCGCGCCCGTGGGTGTTGGCTATATATTTTAGATGCAAACAGTGGTGACAGCTGAATTGCTGAGGAACTGGATTGATGGCTTTACAAGGAGCTCAATCAAGACTTTTATTACGACCTATAAGGTTTCTCTTGAAGTTCTAGCATCCACTATCAAACTATCTTCCTTTAATAAAAAATACTGCAACACTGTGCTATAGCCGGCCGGTGTGGCCGAGCGGTTCTAGGCGCTACAGTCTGGAACCTCGCCACCGCTACGGTCGCAGGTTCGAATCCTGCCTCGGGCATGGATGTGTGTGATGTCCTTAAGCTAGTTAGGTTTAAGTAGTTCTAAGTTCTAGGGGACTGATGACCCCAGAAGTGAAGTCGCATAGTGCTCAGAGCCATTTGAACCATTTTTGAATTGTGCTATATTTCAGACCACGCACTAAGAAATGAAAAAAAAAATGTTGTGGAAACGGCATATATCTATGTGTGGACGGACACACAATCTTTTTAGCGAGTATTGGCTACAAATTTTACGTGCTGATATCATTTTATTAAAGCAGACCGATCTGAATGTATTGAGAATTGATCGAAACCAGTAATCAAGTACCCGTTCTGGTTTTCCCGTCTATGCGAATGCTACTCGCAGGAACTACTGTATGTATGTGTGTAAATCTGTAGCTAAGCTGGCTAGGTCGCATAAAAAGTCATATAGAAAGCGAAGAATGACTTTATTGATCACAAAGTACTCTTGATGCGTTTCGGAACTATTTCCATCTCCAGGAAACTACCCAAATGCAATGGTAACACAAGGACAATAGTCTTATCACTTATGTACGTAACATGAGATGTCTGTCAAGTTACATGCACCACTGGTAACGCTCTAGTCCTTGTGTTACCTTTGCATTCGAGTAGATTCCTGAAGATGGAAATAATTCCAAAACACGTCATGCTTACTTTGTGATTAATAAAGTCATTCTTCACTTTTTATGCGACCTAGCCGACTTTATTATACCTATGCATATTTATTGTAATGGTCACTAGTCTGATACACTTTCATTACTGTACATATGTTACAAGTTTACCATAGGAAGACGACGCCATTTCACGAATCCCAGGGAGCGCTTACACAGTCCAAAGTACAGCGACGTGGTTGTCGTCGCTGCGGGAACAGTACAGTATCGTTGTGCCACTCCTCCACTACATTCAGTGAAGCCATACGCGATGAGCACATCGGCCAGTAAACCTAAAATCATGGCTGTGTATTACCGCTAACGTACAACTAGCCCTGCCGGAAAAACAGACCCAACACAGAACAAAGCAATAGTAAATGCAAACCAGAGGACGAATAGTAAAGTGGACATTATTGTAGTTATAAGCTAGTACTGGAAGTGAACATAATACGTTTGTTGCCAGACAAGATACACGGTGCGTCCTGACAACAACTGTATTGTTGTGCAGAAGCTTTCAGTGCAGTACAGGATCAAAGATAAATGCGGTAAGGAATCAAACGAAATGCAGTTACTCTGTAGTGAATCACAGGAGGCCACGGGTCTCGTACGTGGAAGTACTCAGAAACTTGGTGTACATAAGACAAATTATCAGGAAAGAAGTATTGTAGGGTAAGAACCACCTATCTCCCATTTAAGTAGGGGTGACGTAAAAAGTGGACAGTGAGAGGCAAAGAGCAGATGGACAGAGATGGACAAAAAGAAGGAGAGGAGAAGATTGGCAGAGAGAGGGGGAAAAGGAGATGGACAGAGGGAGAAGGTGAACAGAGAGAGGGGACGAAGGAAATTTACGGAGAGCGGTAGGAGAAAATGGACAGGTGGGATGGAGGAGATGTACAGAGAGAGGGAGGAAAACATGGACAGGCAGAGGGGGCGAGTAGAAGATGGACACCAAGGAGGAGGAAGAGAGGAGATGGTCGGAGAGAAAGGAGCAGATGGAGAGAGAGAGAGAGAGAGGAGAGGAGGAGATGGACAAAGAGGTGGAGAGGAGATGGGCAGAGAGGGGGAGGAGAAGATGGACAGAGAGTGGGAGGAGATGGACAGAGGAGGGAGAGAGAGATGAGCAGAGGAATTGGGCAGGGAGAGGCTATTACACTAAAATCACAATTTTTCCCTTTGTAATAGAAGAATATCTGAAGAAAGCGTGATATTCAGCGAGCATTAGATGTCAAGAAGACGGGATAGCACTCCCTGTTTTGTTGTGAATCCAGATGCTTTTGAAGCTCGGATGTGTAGCTGTAGGGCCCCATTCTCGTCGGCTGCGCCGGCGGCGAAACCAACAGGTGCTTCCACGCGCGCTCCTCACGCTTTATGCCCAGCCGGCCTCGCGCCCACTTGTTGGAGTGCGTTTGGGGATGGCGCAGTCCCACGGCCGCTATTTATCCTCGCAGGCGCGTCCCCTGCCCTCCACCGTGGACCCGCCCGTCCCACTACCCCTCCACCCCCCCCCCCCCCCGTCACCCCCTCTCACAGACCGTGGCAGTTAGATTTATTGCTGCAAACGTGGACGCCGCGTCGGCGCTTCCGGTAGCGTACTCTCCTCATTTCTCTAGCAAAAAAAAGATTTTGTTGGCTCCCTCTCTCTCTCTCTCTCTCTCTCTCTCTCTCTCTCTCTTTCAATCTCGCCTTTCCACATGTTTACTCCTTCGTACGGGATCCGCTCTTTCCATGATTTGGCACATTTATTTTTATTTTCGGTTTGACGCAGATACCCTTCACGTCATCACAGACGTCAGTTATCCAAAGGAAGTGAAATCGAGCGTGCCATCGACCTGTGAATCGTGTAAACTCAAATCTTAATTTTATCGCGTTTCAATTGTTTGTGTGCAGCATTTTCTGAGTCAGATTAGTGGGTAGCCCAGTATCTGCCTAAACGATTATCTAAAACCGCCTTAAAAACACACTCACGCTGACCACTGTAGCACACCAACGGTCATTAATCCGTCGTACGGGCTGCATACGGGAGTGGTTCCACCCCTCCACCCTTCGCCTACCACCTCTGTCTTGCAAGCTTGCAGTCTCCGTTTCAACACGTTCACTCTGGCGCTAAGAATTGAGTTCCTCTCAGTGGGGCGGTTCTTGCATTCGTGCTTTCCTTCATCTGTCGTCGCTGCATTTGCTGTTTCTCGCAGTGGGGCTATGTTCTTATTCAAATGTCCTATGCTGTCCTTTAATATATTTACCCCTTCTTTTGCATATAGTGGATACACCGGTTCCCGTGAGATCACCGACGTCAAGCGCTTTCGGGCTTGGTGGCACTTGCATGGGTGACCATCCAGGCCGCCATGCGCTGTTGCCATTTTTCGGGGTGCACTCAGCCTCGTGATGCCAATTCAGAAGCTACTCGGCCGAATAGTAGCGGCTTCGGTCAAGCATACCATCATAACGACCGGGAGAGCGGTCTGCTGACCCCACGCCCTTCCTATCCACATCCTCCCCGAGGATGACACGGCAGTCGGATGGTCCCGGTAGGCCACTCGTGGCCTGAAGATAGAGTGCTTCTTTTGCATATGGAGATACTTCCGTCCTTTTAAAACAACGAGAAATCACACAAAATAATTTTACACTACATTAATCACAAATTATATAACATCACATTTATTGAGAAAGCTCTCTCGTTGAAGGGCCTCACATAATTGTAATCACAGTCTAATTTTATCCATACTTTGCAGCTTCAAACGTGACTGTATTCAATACACTGGAGATATGAATTAAAAAACGCCTTCAATCACAACTATTTGTGTTTTATTAAGTACGATGTGGGTCCATCTTGAGGTCTAATTTCTCTTGATACATGCTTTATTTTTTCTCTTGAATGAGGTGAAGCGCATATTCGTGTCACTAAGTTTTGACGTTAGGTTATGAATTTCTGAAGTCAAACGAGGAAAATATGTGCGAAACAGCGGAAAAGATGAACAGCGCAAACTTAGCATGTAATACAAGAAAAGCATTTTTAACGTTTTAGCACCAGCAAACATTCTTTTTTCCATCGTTTTCGTACATGTGTTTACAAACATGTGTATTCAAATGTGCCTCTTCAATGAAGTGACATGTATGAAACCTTTTTTTGTGACAGGAATATGCATTTCACCTCATTCAAGAGAAAAAAATAAAGCATGTATTAAGAGAAATTATATATGATGACGGACCCACGGGTCCGAAATGCATCGTGTACTTAATAGAACACGAAAAGTTGTGACGGAGGCGATTTTTAATTCATACCTCCATTGTAGTCACAGTTTTCGGTTGCCCCTGGCTGGTGGATATTGCGTAATACGTTAGTGTATTGCTGGTAGCATAAGTGGTAAAGTTCAAAAATGGTTCAAACGGCTCTGAGCACTATGGGACTTAACATCTGTGGTCATCAGTCCCCTAGAACGTAGAACTACTTAAACCTAACTAACCTAAGGACATCACACACACCCATGCCCGAGGCAGGATTCGAACCTGCGACCGTAGCAGTCGCGCGGTTCCGGACTATGCGCCTTAACCGCGAGACCACCGCGGCCGGCTCCGTGGTAAAGTCGAGAGTAAGCCGTATCAGTGGTACATGCAAACTGATGGGAGGAATCTAGTGTCAGCCACACGTTGTATACACTGCCCGATGGGAGGGTACAGCGAGAGCCATCGCTGATTTACATCGCCCAATGGGAGGATCTAGTGAAGGCTATCAGTGGTACATGCTGTCCAATGGGAGGTTCTAGCGCGAGCTTCTGGCTATAGAAGTCGGCGGGAGCATGTTAAGCCATACAAGCACGTTATTTGCATTAGGGTAATTGAGGAATTAAATCATACCAAAAATTATAGTAACTGGACCGAACAATTTGGTGCATTGGTAATATGCGGGGCTGGTATTTGGGGGAACTGTCATTCAAATCCATTCAGCTTCCACAATTACATTCCCCGTAATTTCCCTACAAGTCTTACAGCGAAAGCTGGAATGGCGACCCACTCTTCAACATTCCGAGCTTCTGCTTCACCTGGTCTCATGAGGCACAAGACAGACCGTAATCTTCCGTACGGTAACGGATAATTGCTTCTGTATCGGTGCAAGTATGTTGATGATTCCCATTTATGCATTGTGGGTCAGAATTCTTTTTAGACAGTGCGTAGACAATCACTTTCGATCCAATCATTTCACATCATAAAAAAATCTCTTGGGTCTTAAGATTTTACGAGAATGTTTCGTACAGACTTTTCAGAACAGCGTGCCTCTTTACTGCATCACGAAGACGAATCAGTCATTGCACGCATAAATTGCGGCTAAGTTTCGAGCTGATGACGGGTCTTCGTTCTGCCGTTCTTTGGCAGGTGACTGCAGCGACTTCCTACCACATCTCTAAGGCTCTTTTCTGTTTCCGCGAAGTCTTTGTGTGAATCCTGGAGCCCAGTGACACACCATCTTCGTCCATCTCTTATATTTGCTTCCCTAATGTAATTTTAGACACTGATTTGCAACAAGTCGTCTGTTTCCTCAGTTGTTTCATGTTAGGCTAAGGATGAGCCTTTTCAGAGTTCTCTGATCTCTTCTGAGCTTGTATTTTACATTATGAGTTAACCGAGTTAGGCCTACGCTGCGCGTTAATGGTACATGTAATTTGACAGTATTTTTTAGAATATTGTAAATCCAGAACAGTTTGCATTAGCTATAGTTTCAAAATCTTGTCTGTCAACATACGATGCATTACCTTCTAAAATCGCATTCAGACAAGCATCATGCGCCGTTTCCACACTGTCTTATTTGCTGCTGGCTCTTCTAACTTGGCAAAAATATTACTTCACTTTCCCTGGTATTATACTTTTATGAGTACTGTTTTGCTATCTCGTGGTAATCTTTCTATATCTGTTCAGCCTAAAGACACGGCGTGCTCGAAAAAGTGTTTTCCGTTTTCCTGTGACTGGTTTCATAACTTTTCTCTGGTGCTTCTTCCCCAGATACGTTGAGTATTCCTCATCGCCTTACCAAAATGCCCCACTTCCTTCTTCCGAGAATGGTTTCTCATCTATTCTTTCTAATACTTCATTTTGTACGCAACACATCGTATGCGCGTGACATTATCGGCCGAGGGCTTCGTAACTCATTGTCTAAGAAGATGGTAGTTCACTTGATAAAACAGTTATTAAATTAACCAGACTATTTAAATCATCCTAACTGTGTGTGTGTTTTGCAGATATGAGGCAGTTGTTGGTGTTGAAGCTTTCTCTGCGCATCTTGTTATTATATACACGTGTAGCTCCGCTCAGCCGTAGTTAAAAGGCTTTGGCTAACCGACGACCCGCTCTTGTAGAGATTCGGTTTCACTCGCTGCACCAAGGTTAGGGAAGCCCTAGGGAGCACGCTGTCCCTACTTCCTGCAGTGAGCATCAACTGCATAAAGTGCACTCGGTTTTGTAGCCATTCTTAACGTATTCCTAGATGTCACCCATGAGAGCAGCGCACTATCCAACAGGTAAACGCCCAAGGCAAGGCCAGTGTTTTCAAGCGAGACAGTAATACTTCGGAGTAGCCCGACAGTTTAGTGTGCTAACGATCTCATCTCAGCTACTAAAACCCCCGTAGCTCTGTAAGTGTAAGAATGTTAGAAAATAGATTCCAAATACAGGCAGTTTTAATGATACATATCATAATCCAACGTAAAGTATCGTTTGCTGAAACTTTTTATTTATTTTTTTAGTGAAAGTGAGGAAAATGTTATGTTTTGCACTTAGGTCTAATTTGTTGTGTGTTCACTTTATTTAACAAACATTTAGATACACCGTTTCCATCTACCACAAAATACAGAAAATCATTCACATCATTAGTTAAAATATCACATGTTCACTTCTTAAAAAACGTGAAAGCTTTATTTTAGTAAAAAAAAACACACACACACATTCTCTGGCAGTAGTTGCAGTTCTGCTGTTTCATTTCTCTAATGTCCGCCGCCCGGTAGCTGAGAGGTCAGCGCGACAGAATGTCAGTCCTAAGGGCCCGGGTTCGGTTCCCGGCTGGGTCGGAGATTTTCTCCGCTCAGGGACTGGGTGTTGTGTTGTCCTAATCATCATCATTTCATCACCATCGACCCGCAAGTTGCCGAAGTGGCGTCAAATCGAAAGACTTGCACCCGGCGAACGGTCTACCCTACGGGAGGCCCTAGTCACACGATATTTATATTTATTTCTCTAATTTACACCCAATAGCGGTTCAGACAACATATCAACGTAGCACACAGGAAAGCTTCTGCTAGAAGAAGTTAAATTAATTTGTGTTGTTCAGAAAGTTATATTCTCATGGATAAAAAAACATCCACTGTCTTGGACTCTGGTTTAGCTACATTTATTTTTTATTTAATTCCTTGTTTAAAGCAAACAATTAGATGCATGTGTTGTAATAGTTAAGTGTTGAATCAACGTTTGTACGACATTGTAATTCATTGTATTTAAAATATAACACTTTTATTGTAAAATGTAAACTCTGCGGGAAACCTGTCATTTCTTTCATCTCCGTCAGTGATATGTTAATGTGAAGAACGCAGAGCTCCACCTTGATTCGACTTCCGCATTAAATTGTATGACCCCCCCTAATTGGCTGGGTAAATGAGTTACAAAATCGAAAGAAGGCAGGGCAGTTCCAACAGGAGGATACCTGCTGAAGATCGCCGATGTACAAAAAACTTTCTGGTTCATGACAGCTAAGTATTTTTACCTAATGGGCTGGCAAAGGTATAGCGTCTCCCAAATGAACATGCCTTGTGTAAAGCAAAGCAGTACTGAAACGAACTGAGGACAGGACCACTGCTTATTCCACATGTCCTTCAACTGTACACTATCTTATCAAATGTACACGCCTGTTAGCGGACATTACTATGGGATGGGTCCCCCCACCGCCTTTATGACGCCTGAACTCTGCTGGGGACGCTTACAGTGACGTGTCTAAGTGTCTGTGGTAGAAGACAACCCATTATTCCTCAATAGCCGAAGCCGGAGAAGGTAACATTTTATTGTTTCAACTTTTGCATTACTGCGACTTCAGCAGTTTTCTCATCTCCTCCCTAACTGTCACAGTACTTGTAGTGGATCCTGATGGAGTTTGGAATTCCTGTATGATGGTCTGGATAGATGAAACTTCCTGGCTGATTAAAACTGTGTACCGGACCGTGACACGAACTCGGGACCTTTGCCTTTCGCGGGCAAGCGCTCTACCAACTGGGCTATCCAAGCACGACTCACGACCCGTCCTCACAGCTTTACTTCCGTACACCTCTTCAACTGTCGGCAGTCTCTGTCAGTCAACAAACGAGGCCGGCCTGTGCGATTTTGTGCTGTACGTGTCCCTTCACGTTTGCCCTTCACTATCACATTGGAAACAGTGAACCTAGGGATGTTTAGGCGTGTGGAAATCTCGCGTACAGACGTATGACACAAGTGACACCCAATCACCTGACCACGTTCGAAGTTCGTGAGTTCCACGGAGCGCCCCGTTGTGCTCTCTCACGATGTCTAATGACTACTGAGGTCGCTGATATGGAATACCTACAGTAGGTGGCAGGACCATGCACCTAATATGAAAAACGTATGTTTTTGGGGTGTCCGGATACTTTTGATCACACAGGGTAGCTCTTCTCACCGACCCATTCTTCTGTTACTACTTCTGTACTAACAACGAATACTCCCCACCTACTTTTATACTGGGGGTTCCCCCTTCGTAACATCTAGTGGTCTATTCCGCATTACACCGCGTTGCCAGGATCCTTTCTATCTAGACTTCAAGCAGCGGGAGGTAGCCTATATCTGCCGCTGGGCAAAGCCCGCCGCCGCCATGAAATGTGACGTGGCGGCAGCCGTCGTCCTCGGCGGGCGTTAAAGCGAAGCCGGCTTCCTGGAAGTTTGCCAACACCACTTGTGCACTAAGTGAGCTGCATCTCCCAGCGGTGGCGATGTACAATGTCGCTCACTGTGTCATAGCCACACTTCCCGTTTTAGAACAGCCGCATAGGAACGTGCGATCAACGCAAGTATCTAGTAACACGTGACCAAATACACCTTGAGACAATGGTGTCGTGGCTGTTCCGCTATAAAATCATCAAATCATCGTCGTCATCACCATCATCATCATCAGACACAACACACGCCTTGTTTATGTAGCCATCTTTCTCTGTTCACTGCCAACATCGCCAATTGGTTACAATTGCTGTAATTCATTCCACTAATAACAATTCGTAATATGGATGTTTTGTGCCTGTCTCGTGATTTATTTTCCTTCTAAGACGTTTTTTGGTAGGTTTCATGTTGAATTAGATGTCTAGTTAAATTAGTTTTGCTTCTCTGTGTCACGTTAATCTGTATTCTTTGACCTACTGTATTCTTTGACCTACAGTTTCTTTTATTATTTGTTCCTTAGATTTTTCTTTCGGTCCAGGATGTTTTTGTCCCTCTTCTTCATATTCACATTTCCCATGTCACTATTTTTTTCCTTTATTATTTCTCCTGAATCTACTCTTCACAACTATAGCATTAAATACTCTAAATAGATGTCCTGATCTGTTGTCTCTATATTAAGGTAATTGTTGGCTAATACATTGCACCCTTGTTCCTGAAGGCTTGGTAATTCATTGCATGTCTTTTATTATCCATTATATTTCCGTTCTCCTCTGTTGTTGTAATTCCAAATCAGCAAAACTCATTTACTTACATTATTATTTTATTTCTTACTTCAGTGCTTGTCCTTACATGCCTGCTCGATTTATGCACCACCGTTATTTTAGGCTTCTGTTTATTTTTTCTTTAACGCAGTCCAATGAATCGATCGAATTTTTTAACGCTTAGTTCATGCTGTTTACAGAACCTGCTAAGGCTACTACATCGTCATCAAATTGTTTATCATTAATTTTAACCTTCTGAGCCACTTATTTTTATTGAACTTTCCATAAATATGGAAAGGGGACAGCCTTATCAGACACCTCTTCTTATTCTAATCTCTTTCTTAGTGCCATTGATATCTATTTTTGTAGTCTGGGTTCTGTATAATTTGAGAATCAAATCTTTTAACTCGCCACTGTATTAAAATTTATTCATTTTCCTAAACAGTATTTTCCAGTCCACTCTATCAAAAGCCTTCTCTAGATCAATGAACACAAAAAAGTTTACCAACAATGTATAAAAGTGGTTCCAAATTATTCTGTGTCGCTTAGAACTGCAAACTTGCGTACATATTCTCGATAAAATGCTAAGGAAAACTGTATCTCATAGATGGAAAACTAATAAAAAGCCTGTTCAACATCCTTTTCTATGTATTTACACTGTCTATCTCCTAGAATATTTTAAAGAACTATATTACTCCAGTATAGTGTTGACTAAAGTCCTAAAAGGATATCTGTGTTAAAAACCCAGCGATTAAAGTCTGAGTAATCATTCTTACAAAGGTTTTCTATTATGTTCTTATGGTAGTCTGAACTGAATTTATGATGTCCCTATACCAACAGTATGGACCCAAAGACTACCGGTTCGATCCCCAGCCATTTCCAGGATTTTTATATGTCACTTATAGTTTCTTTCACTTCTGGCAATATAGATTAAAGTGAAAAGTGCCGAGTTCCACCGTGGTTCGGGGCACACTTTAATCTTTAAGGTCCCCAAAGGAGGAGTTGGATAAGTCAGTTCAAATATTGGAGGAACGCAACGACTTACCACCACACATAGGATCATGACCAGTACAGCACTGTGGTGTTCAAATCAATATTCGGGCTGATGGAAACTTTACTTCACTTGCTTATATCGATCACCTCATTTATTACCTTCCTGGAGTTAGTCATGACATTATAGTACACGTAAGTTTCATACACGGTGCATACGCTGTATCTCAGTAGGCACCATGCTTTACTGAGATCCATGGTTGCCGGAAGGACGACGACATTAACGAGGAAAGCATTCAAGTCAAATTATTTGTGTTGTAAAGAACTAAGACGCGAATCGATAGATACGAAGGAATTCCTAATTAGTTGCCCCGTCTGTTTCTCCGTAAAAGACTCGGTACATAATAAAAAGTAAGAATCTCTAAATACGAAAAGCGCAAATAAAACAAAGGATATTCAGTGCTTCATAGTCTTGATGGAGAAAACAGGTATAATGCTGAGAAGTGGCGTTGTCCCTCACTCTGAAGGTAACATTTAGTATGAACACATGTTCCACTCTGCATCGTTCTGAAGTATCAGTTACCTTAAATTGCCAGGACTGCGCCTAATGCAGATGAAAGATAACTATCTGCGTTTCATTTTCAATGTCGCTTTACGTCTGATACCCAACTTCAATGCATTTTACAGTTCATGTAAATTAAGGCCTCGTAACTAACCAAAGGTAGTAGCTCACATTCATTAGCGTGCGTTCTGTCACTTATAACGTGAACAAGCAGATAATCTGGTATTGGCAAAATTCAAATGGTTCAAATGGCTCTGAGCACTATGGGACTTAACAGCTGTGGTCATCAGTCCCCTAGAACTTACAACGACTTAAACCTAACTAACCTAAGGACATCACACACATCCATGCCCGAGGCAGGATTCGAACCTGCGACCGTAGCAGTCGCGCGGTTCCGCCGGACTGCGCGCCTAGAACCGCGAGACTCTGGTATTGGCACATTTGACTATAGGCCTTTCTTCAGTCAACACCACAGTTAGTAACGAAATTGAGAAAAGTAGGACGATATGATTATTCTAGCGATCAACATGGAAAATTTGTCTTGAAATCGTAAATGGAGTATAATTTTTTAACTATGTCAGTTTCCTCCTGAAAATGTTATAGAAAGATCCTTCAAGCGCTTACCTAATGCTACCACAAAAATTGTTCAATCTTCATTTGAATTGTTTGGTGAAATAACGCCATTTCCTGTGTGTACCAGACGGTCTATTGGTTCATTAGTTCGAGAAATTGGTAATGCCCTACGATGTTATTATTTGACAAATGTTTGGTAAGATACGAAAATAAATAATGTTTTCCAAATGAAAAATAGTGCGACTTTTATATTTACCCGCTATCCACACGAAGCAAAAGCATTTATAGAACAGCAGAAGCAAAACGCTTTCATATCAGATGAAGTTTTCGGTAATTTTCATATATGCAAGGCTTTAAGTAAGCCAGCAAATTTTACTTTCGCAACACAACTATACAAAAATACAGAAGACGATGGAAAATGCTGTGCTCTTGGTCAATGATTTCTATGCCAAACTTACTAAATAATTTGGTGAATAATACAGAAAGCAGTAGTTCTCCGGAGTCACGAGGAGGGAAAATTACATCTCGCGCTGATTCATGTAAGCGGTCACGTGATGTCACCAGCAGCGATTCCTGCGCTGCGCGGAATGCGGCGATTATTCAAACCGAGGTGTGAAGCGCGTGGCGCTCGCGTCGCCGCCGCACGGCTGCGGGACAGCGCAGTGCTGCACTCTGTGGAGCGCTGTGGTGAACCACAAATTTTTGGCAGATGCCGCTGTCCGTCAGTCAGCGTCGGAGAGTGCGCTTCCTGTTCCGGTTGCGGACAGTCAGCAACTGCGCATGCGCAATAAGACTGACGGCGTAACTGTGATATAAGCCAACCGATATTATTGAAAATAATTTCTTTTTTGTTTTGCTGCTATTTGTGTACATTACGATTTTTAATGAGGTGTTTATGTGGTCATACATCGCCATGTTTATTGAAAAGCACTGTTTTTGCTCATCAGTTTACATTAATGTTGCAACTGAGTCTATTTATTTGCGCTTAGTTACACATAATCAAAAGTAGTCAGACACTTTCTGGCGTTTATTCGTGACGTTTAACTCCGACTAAAACAGCTAGATTTAAAACCAAGCACATTTTCACCCATTTACTGGTAGAGAAACGGCAATTTCCAAATAAGGTTCAAGTCCTCGTCCGATTTTACTTCTCTGTTTTCCCCAAATCACTTAGGCAGGTCCCGGAAGAACTACTTCAACAAGAGCACTGCCTATTTCCTTTCACGTCCTTACTCAACTGAATTTATCGTTGTCTAGTTCCCAATTACCGCGAAATGAAGAAAAATCTTTAAATGTAAGCTTCTTACAGGATTTGTACATGAGACACTACAACATTTAATAATTTTTGACAACATTACTGGAAAATCTGATAGACAATTAAAATACTAACCAGTCTTGATCGCAAGGCTTTACCGTCTTGATGTGTGATTCTTAATTTTTAATAAAGCCTTACGCTCGAAACTGAATAGTAAAAAATGGCTCTGAGCACTATGGGACTTAACATCTATGGTCATCAGTCCCCTAGAACTTAGAACTACTTAAACCTAACTAATCTAAGGACAGCACACAACACCCAGCCATCACGAGGCAGAGAAAATCCCTGATCCCGCCAGGAATCGAACCCGGGAACCTGGGCGTGGGAAGCGAGAACGCTACCGCACGACCACGAGATGCGGGCAAACTAAATAGTAATTTTTACTACTATATTTGCTACTGCAATCACGTAGTTAATTACGAAAGCTTACACGCTCATTAAATACTCTTATTAGATGTTCATAAAACGTATTAAACTAGTTCTGAAACAAAAAAATGGCGCAAAGCTTCTTGTTTACAGCTAGAAGCTATGCTCTGTTTGCAAGTAGCTAGTTCAGAAAATGAGTTCTAGAGTTTTCTTAGAAAGTCTGAATAGCAGTCTTGTCCTCCAGGATCTATTTTCACCTTACCACTCTAATTATTTTCGGAGAGTTTCTCTTTGGTTGCAGTCACACTTAAGCGTTGTTTATACCTCAAATGCAGATGCCGAATATCTTAGTTTCTATAGTCAGTGAATTACATACCTCTGTTTGAGAAAAGTTACGAATATCAAATAAGATTCTAGCACTCCTCTACTAAAGAACCCTCGAATAACATCCCACAATAAAGGCTTTTAGTTTTTGACATCTAGCTAGATAAAAAATTACAAGCATTCTTTTAAACTTTTCCGTATTTGTGCATGTTTCTTTGCTTAGTTTCCCTGAAATGCCGGGTCATTTTTGTCAGTTGGGATCACTCAGCAACTTTAATTTCCCTTAGTTCTTTGTTTCCTTTTTTCAGTACTCCGTATTTGACTCTGTTTCTTTAGTGTTCCTGACTTTTCATTTTTTCTACCTTCGAAACCTAACTTTTCATTAATTCATTTACAATTATTTTGCTTATTATTTTATTGCGATACCTCAGTCCGCACTTCGGTTAGTTAAAATATCCGGAACATACCTGCCAACTCTGCCGACTTAGAAAGGAGACTCCTGATTTTTCTCTTTTTCTGTTGCCTCACAATTATTCCATTATTTCTCACGATTATGATCAAAGGTACGAGGATTTGTACTGAGAAACCGTCATTTCAGTTCTTTTGACCAATGGCTGGAAGACCTTCGCTCATTAGACGGTTTTAGTCAATAGACGTCTTATATCAAAATATGGTGAAATCAGGAGGTCACGCGTGACCTGTATACTGCTTGTTACTTTTCTTCTTTCTCGTGCATTTTGTATAGAATGTATACTCGTATAGCTTACTGCTATGCTATGTTTGGACTATTATTTGTGTGTTGTCATTGTGCTTAAGTGGAATCGCTTATTATTGAACGTTTTTATGGTCTGTATAAATCTTCAGAGTGGATGGTACTGAGTGTTACTTCGTCACCTACATCCCTGAAAGGCTTCATTTTTCTATAAGCGTATATCTGACGTACATCCTATCAATCATATTCGTAGTATTTTGATTCGGTGTTTTGTTTCTCATTTTTGAAAAAAAAATGTAACTCTATTCTTAAAGCAGTATTAGGAACCGTTTCCGTGAGCTATCGAGTCTAGGAACATTCCAACCTAGAACTGACTGTCTCGGCTACGCTGCAGATAAGGGGTATGGAATCAAAGTTTCGGATAGATGCACTGTTTCTACTTGAGTTTATACAGCCGTTATATAGCTTTGTGACGTCTTAGGGAAAGACATTATTTGTGTCGGGATTATACTGAAAATGAGCTCTCCGGATTTTGTTACTTTTCTTCTTTCTCGTGCATTTTGTATAGATTGTATACTCGTATAGCTTCCTGATTTTTGAAACTGAATCTCCCGATTTTTTGTTTTTGACTGATTTCATTTGGACCGCTACGACCTCTTCATCTCAGAGTAGCACGAGCAACCCACGTCCTCAGTTATTTGCCGGATGCATTCCAATCTGTCTTCCTCTATTGTTTTTGACCTCTACAAAAATGGCTCTGAGCACTATGGGACTCAACTGCTGAGGTCATTAGTCCCCTAGAACTAGTTAAACCTAACTAACCTAAGGACATCACAAACATCCATGCCCGAGGCAGGATTCGAACCTGCGACCGTAGCGGTCTTGCGGTTCCAGACTGCAGCGCCTTTAACCGCACGGCCACTTCGGCCGGCTTGACCTCTACAGTTCCCTCTAGTATCATGGAAGTCATTCCCTGGTATCTTAACAGATGTTTTATTATCCTGTCCCTTCTTGTTGTCAGTGTTTTGCACATATTTCATTCCTCTCCCATTCTGCGCAGAATCTCCTCACCTTATCAGTCCACCTAATTTTTACCATTCCTCCGCAGCACTGCATCTCAAATGCTTCGACTCTCTTCTTTTCCGGTTTTCTCTCGGTCCACGCTTCACTACCATACAATGCTGTGCTCCAAACGTATATTCTCAGAAATTTCTTCCTCAAATTGAGTCCTGTGTTTGGTACTGGTAGACTTCTCTTGGCCAGGAATGCTCTTTTTGCCAGTGCCAGTCTGCTTTTGATGTCCTCTTTGTTCCGTTCATCATTGGTTATTTTGCTACCTAGGTAGCAGAACTCCTTAACTTCATCTACTTCGTGACCACTGTTCTCATTTCTGCTACTTTTCTTTACTTTAGTCTTTCTTCATTTTACTCTCAATCCATATTCTGTACTCATTAGACTGTTCTTGAATTTTAATTCCACACCTGAACCGTTCTGTTATTTTCATCATTGCTTCTTCGATATACAGATTGAACAGTAGGGGGCGAAAGACTACATCCCTGTCTTACACCCTTCGTTCTTTCTCGTCCACTCTTATTATTCCCTTGGCTCTTTTACTTATTGCATATTATCCGTCTCTCCCTATAGCTTACCCATATTTTCCTCAGAATTTCGAACATCTTGCACCATTTTACATCGTCGAACGCTTTTTGCAGATCGATAAACTGTATGAACATGTCTTGATTTTTCTTTAGTCTTGCTTCCATTACCAAAAAATGGTTCAAATGGCTCTAAGCACTATGGGGCTTAACATCTGAGGTCATCAGTCACTTAGAACTACTTAAACCTAACTAACCTAAGGACATCACCCACATCCATGCCCGAAGCAGGATTCGAACCTGTGACCGTAGCGGTCGCGCGGTTCCAGACTGAAGCGCCTAGAACCGCTCGGCCACACCGGCCGGCGCTTCCATTACCAACTGCAACATCATAACTGCCTCTCTGGTGCCTTTACCTTTCCTAAAGCCAAACTGATCGTCATCTAAAACGTCCTCGATCTTCTTTTCCATTCTTCCGTATGTTATTCTTGTAAGCGACTTGGATGCATGAGCTGTTAAGCTATTTGTGCCATAATTCTCGCTCTTGTCAGCTCTTGCAGTCTTCGGAATTGTGTGGGTGATATTTTTCCGAAAGTCGGATGGTATGTCGCCAGAGTCATACATTCTAAGCACCAACGTGAATAGTCGTTTTATTGCCACTACACCCAGTGTCACAGCTAATTAGCGTTAATTAACAGTGAATTAGGACGATTGCTAAGAAAGTTGCAGGTGTTGGCAGTGACAGAAGGCACTTCCTGCAATAGAGCGAGCTGGCCGGCGAGATCCTTGGCAACGTTCCTACACGCGCACGCACTTAGCACACGCATACACGCTGTGTTCACTTTTCTACGACCTCCTCAAGGCCGACCCGTGTCGCGTGGACGGATTTAGCCCGCCACGCGCCACCTTACTGCTCTCTCTCTCTCTCTCTCTCTCTCTCTCTCTCTCTCTCACACACACCGCTTCGCCTTCCGGAATCCGCACTGCCTAACATCAGCCTACGTCCTCTCTGTTTCAGGAAGCTGTACCTCACGGATCTCTTCTGGACAATGCGACAGAGCTAAACTGCAAAGCTGCCACCACAACTAATGGCCATGAGGCAGGTGAGTGTCACGCGCAATTTGGTACATTTTACTTCTCGGCGCAAGCACAAATAGCAAGTCTGCCTACACCTCATGCTAAGCAGAGCCCAAACACGTAAAACTGGCTAGGTACGAGAATTTGTACTGGAAAGAGCAGGTGCAAGTCTGGCGTTGTGAATGCAAGAAAGACGTTGAGAAATGTTTCCATGTGTATTGGATTAGGAACGGAACTTTGAATTTATTGTTAACTGCCACATAAACACTGTGTTCAATATGAGCACGACGAGTTGGTGTACAGCGCCAGATTTGCACCTGGTGGCCAAAATTGGAACTAATTTTTTTCCAGCTGAAATCAGTTCCGCATCAACGTATTAGCATACCAAGTTTCCCTGCCATACGCTAATTGCAGCCCACACTTGACCTGTGTGAGTAGCTGCATTTTAATTAGAATTACAACCACCCCCCGGCCCCCACTTTTTCTCAGTTGATGGAATTCTTATCCCCATTACAGTGCAACCAGTGATAATTAGGGGCAATTATCTCCAATTATTTGCGCCCCTTCTCTGAAACTAAGCCCGCTGTCGGTGTGGTGGCAAGGCCACGACTAATTCCAACACAGATGAAACGAACGCGAGATACTGTTGTCCCTGGCTGGCTCAGTGTGTGTGCTGGCCGCTGCCTCCAGTGGCTCGGTCTTTCTTCCGCTCTCTCGTTACCCGCTGCGACCGCTGGCTTTTGCCGCGCACACAGGATGCTGCGCTTGAAAGGAAGTTTAATACCGCTGAAAGGGCTGGCGCACCCCTGCTGCTGCTGCTGCTACCTCCCCCATAATAACGGAATTAACGACCTGCGACGACCACCAGCCGTCGCCGCACTGTTTACGTCAGCCGGCACCAGATACACAAGGTCGAAAGGGATACGGGCAGGGAACGGAAGAATCGAGAGGAAATAAAGAAAAAAAAAGGCACCAGCGCTGACCTAGGAGACGGCAGTCTGGGAAGCGCAACGGCGCAGTCGTTGAGGAAGGTCGGGCAGTTCGTTGGATCTGAATGCTTGACTCTTTGACGTACATTATTAGCAGCCATCTCGGAAAGACTTTATTGGATTTCCGTCACGTACCGTAGAGATGCGAGACGTCAGAATTGCTTCCAGGAAATGAGGGGGGCGAGCGGACGTTGAAAGTTCCGTGAAAATGGGAGTGGGTGGTTTTGCAGGTGAATTAAATCGCGTGTCAATGAAGTCCGAAGGTCGGAACCGCTTTATAAAACACCGTATCCGCCTGTACGTAGGTCGCGCCGGATTACAGGGTATTTATAATGTAGTTACACAAAAGTAACCTTTAATTTCAAAAAGATAAGTAACTTACTGAAATGCAGTGTATATTCAATTTTTGTTTGCAAACGTTCGTTGCTGCTACCTTTGGTAACAATACAAACGTCGCATCTGTAATCGATGTTCTGAGAACTCCTATGAAGCGAGTCTGGATGTATGGTGGTAACTGCTTGTGTCATCCATTGGCGCAAATCGTCGACGTTTCCCGGACGCGGAAGATCAAACACTCGGTCTTTATTGTAGCCCCATGCATAAAATTCCGTTTGCAATAAATCAGGTGATCGTGGTAGCCAAGATATTGTTCCACGACGTCCAATTCAAGTCGGCGCATTCCTACAGAGATGTGCGACAACTTCATGATAATAATGTGGTGGCACGCCAAATAATAATAATAATAAGAAGAAGAAGAAGAAGAAGAAGAAGAAGCGAGTCCCGAGGTTTCTGCTCATCCCATATCCGAACATCATGCCGTTTCACATTGCAGCAGGTATCGAAGGTGGCTTCATTACTGAACACAATTTTAATAAGAAAAACAAAAAAAATGGTTCAAATGGCTCTGAGCACTATGGGACTTAACATCTGAGGTCATCAGTCCCCTAGAACTTAGAACTACTTAAACCTAACTAACCTAAGCACATC
The DNA here is from genome assembly GCF_021461385.2 of Schistocerca piceifrons. NCBI lineage: Eukaryota > Metazoa > Arthropoda > Insecta > Orthoptera > Acrididae > Schistocerca > Schistocerca piceifrons. Next base: position 393,690,770 of record NC_060145.1, read on the forward strand.
ACATACACCCATGCCCGAGGCAGGATTCGAACCTGCGACCGTAGCAGTCACTCGGTTCCGGACTGACGCACCTAGAACCGCACGGCCACCACGGCCGGCTAAGAAAAACATCTTCAGTCTCTGCACCATTATACACGACTCCATGACAACTTTTGAAATAACTCATTCGCGCGTGCCGCCTAGCGGGAATGTCGGGAACCTGGAGTGTTGGTGGTGGTGGGGTGGGGGGGGGGGGGGGGGGGCGCGGAGTAAACCATGAAGATTCAGTGCTGTATCAAATATTTCTATAAGTTGTTTATCCTTTTCTCAATTAAATGCTACTTTCGTACAACTGATTTCTAAACACCCTGTACAAGCCGTACCCAAATTGTAACGAGGGAAGAAAAATACAGTGTAGAAAAATGTATGTCGCCTCACAAATATTTAAAAAAAAACTATTTAGAATACGGTAGCTGTCAAATTTTTTATGAGTGTATGTAAATTACGTATATTACATAGAAGCAGCAGCCTCAGAACACAGGAAACACCCACAGATAAATTCAATAGATCAGGCTGATACTAACTTACGTGAAACTTTTGTCAATTAATATACGTAGGACAAACACGCCTGATTTTAAAACAAGATGGACAGAACACTGCAGGGCACTAAAAAGTAGTAGCTTTCATAATATATTTGCTGACCACTTAGCAGCCCACGATTGCAAACCAACTGAAGCAGACGTAAAACGCAAATTTCGTCTACAAGCCTTGGCTGATACAATAATACCGACCAAGCGCTGAGTCAGCCTCTGGCAGTCCCGTCATAGCAAGCAAGGGGTGGGATCAGCACACTTCTCTCCAGTTCGTTATCGAATTTGTGACCTGAACTAAAATAGACACAGATAATAAGAAATACCTATATGAAAAACTTAAAAGAAAATTTCGACATACAGAACGCATTAATAGAAGGAAAACAGAAAATGGTTCATTATTTAACACATTAAAGGAACAATAAAAAAGAATAAGACACACACACACACACACACACACACACACACACACACACAGGGAGAGAAAGCGAACAAAGTTCAAATGTGGCCTTTTCAGACGAATCACGACGTTTTTGTATGGCGTGAAACGTTTGAAAGCAATCACCCTGCAGTAAGGAGTGCAGGCCGGAGGAATGGTCATAACGGTCTGGGGAATGTTTTCGTAGCATTCTCTGGGTGATCTCGCATTCCAGGACGCACAGTGGATCAACACACGTATGCGTTTATACATGGTGACAATATCCACTCCTACATGCAGTTTGTTTCTCCTCACCACGATGGCATTTACCAGGAGCACAATGCAACATGGCTCGCAGTGTACGTGCGTGGTTCGAAGAGCAGCAGACTCCCAGAATCTGTAGCCAATAGAAAATCTGTGGGACCACCTCGATCGGGTTGTTCGTGCTACGGATCTTTAATAGAGAAACCTAGCGCAGCTGCTAAGGCACTGGAGTCGGAATGGCTCAACATCCCTCTCGGTATGTTCCAGAACTTCATTGATTCCCCTCCCGCACAACGGTCCGCACTGCAGAAGGTAGTTGTTCAGGCTTTTGACAGGTGGTCACTTTAAAGTGATCAGACAATATACGAAGAGGAGGATGGGAGGAAGGGCAAAAGGGAGGAAACTTTGTTCATCATAAGTTTATGAATCATGTACACTTTGTTCTATGTATTATCGTGTTTTAACCGCTTGCGTATCGTACTGCCTGAAATGTAATTTGGGGAACAGCCCAGGATTTGCCTAAACGAGCGTTGGAAACTGCCTAAAAACCACACTCAGGCTGGACCCCAGTCGTTAATCGATCGCGCGGGTCCGACCCAGGTCTGGCTCACTTCTCTGTCTAGCAAGCTACCGCGCTACGCCATACGAACAGGTCCATAGAGTGCGATTAAGTATGTATAAAATTATTGCGATAAGAACAAATTTATTCTAGGCACTTCAAAATTATTACGCATAGAACACCTTCAGTTTCGAAATTCAGATCTTAGCGCTGGTGTTACGTCGTGGGTAGATGCCAGAAATTTCCGCGCAGGGAAACCTGATCTTGTTCCCTCGCTGTATTAGCCATCGCCGTTCATGAGGTCCAAAATCGACTCATTGGACCATAATTTCTCATCAGTTCGGAGACGAAATTGTGTCAGTATCCATCCCGATCACACTGCCGTCATTTCGCAACCTATTCAACAAAAATGAGAGAAAAACGGAATGATATCGCATGGTAACGCAAATTTTCAGCTCATATCTGCAAGATGTGTCATCAAGCAGTTAAAAGCTGTTTGAGCTTCATTCACAACTAAATCAAATATCAGAGGTGCGATCCGCTGTACTCTTTTTTATTTTATTTTTCGAGCTATTACGGTTGCATAAAATATCCTAGTGCACAGATTATTATACGCAACGATATCACATGGAAGAGCACTCGCGTTCAGCGTTCATTGTGAAGCCCCATCGCTCCCCAAATTAATATCGCACTCGGTTTGGCTCCAACGACGCAGTTGAAAATTACATCGGTAATGAGTCAATCATTCGCACGCAACACACTTACGAGTTAAATGTTCGAGAGTAATTTGGCAGATGCGACAGCAAGAAAACTCGGTGATACTGCTGAGGATAATTAAAAATCTAAAATCGAGAAATAAATATTTTATTATGTGCTGTATGGATATTACATCTTACGCAGACATTGTCTGGAGCTAATTTCTGGGTGTCAGTTCAATATCGCGCTTCAAAGAGGGAAAAAACCATTCACTCGGTAAGTTTTATTCAGAATATAGCGTGGTTTGCCTACGTAAGTTGCTATTGTGACCGTTAGGACAACTAACTCACTTCTAAATCTAATAACACGTAGCAACATGATTAAATGTAGCACCTTTATGAAAATAAATTGTTACCTTGATTTTGCCGTTCTCTGCTTCGCGACTGACACACACATATTTACGACGGCAGCATTTTAGAGTCCGTAAGGCTATGCAGCGTTCGTGTAACGAATGTTTGCTCATATTTTTCTACTGCTGGCTCTAGAGTATCGCAGTTCCTACTTGCCGTGAAATACACGAGAATTATTGGTGAAATTATAGCCATTGCTCATGGTGGTCCGAAGTAGTTTGAAAAGCCTCTAAATATTGCAGAGTAGGTTGTGCTGAGAAATAAGTTGCATATTTCCCGAGTTAATTAGCACTGAAGTCAGCCATTCACGTCGTTGAGCGTGAAAATTCAAGCGGCCCGCCATATAGAGTAGTAATATTAGGTGTTCTCATAGCGTAGGTGATACCGCACGAGACTGTTCAGCCTTTGGCTCGGGTTCGATCCTTCCTACCGTCCCATGGCTAATTTTTGTATCGCTCTCTTGTTCGATTTTAGTAAACCAAACGAAGTACACTTTTGGTGACACCGTTTCTGGCGGGCTGTTTGCATTTGAGCGCCCAATGGCTCGATCAGCTAAGTTAAGTCCTACTTATCTCGGAAACGGTGCAATGTAATTTTTTCTTAAAAATTATTTCTCAGCGCAGTATGCCCGGTAATACCGTTACAAGCTTTCCAAACTGTTTCTGACCACGCTCTAAACGCCGTCGTTACCTCACAATATTACCTGAACAACGCCTGTAATGAACGTCAAAATATTCAAGCAGATGAGAGGCAGCATTCACATCGCGACTGAAATAGATGAAGGACATGGGATCTTTTTGAGACAGCATTTATACAGTAAATAATGCTTTTGCAGTGATGTAAGACCTCCAGGAGATCTGTAAGGCGTAATATACACAAAATGTAATTCTCATGTCTGTAACATGAAGCCTCCCCGAATGACCATAGAAATAGTTACATGTCTCCTTTGTCAAAAAGAGACTTATAATGACTATATTCATTACATTCTCGGATGCGTATAACCCTGAAAAAACTCCATGTAATCCTAGGACAACGAAAGCAGCAGGCTCGTATCCAGAACACAGGAAATTCTCTCCCGTCGTTTCCATTGCTTTTAGCAATATATCGGTGACACAGTTGTAGCTCACATTGATGAGAATGTGACCGTGTGTAGTAAAGCAGTGTGTTGTGATACTTGTATCCTCCCTGCTTCATCCGTCGTGCATTATTTTGCTTCCAAAGTAGCAGAATTTAGTCGGTACGTTTACTTCAAGCTCCCCAAGATTCACACTAAGTTTGCCGCTAATTTCACTTCTTTTGCTCCTTAATACTTTCTCCTTTCTTCGGTTTCCTCAAATATTCTTTGCTCAGTCGACCGTTCATTCTACTTAACATGTCCTGTAACACTATCTTATTTTCATAGATGACATATATGTCATCAGTGGAATTTATCATTGATACACAGTCACGCTGATTTTTAATTGCTTATCTGAGCCTTTCTTCCTTTCATTGCTTTTTCAAGATGTTTTTATTAAGTTGCTTTCTTGTCTGTTCGGTACACATCTATATCTAAATTTACAGCTACATCTACATGCCTGCTCTGCAGTACACAATTACATGCCTGGGAGACGGTTCATCGAACCACCTTTAAATTATTCTTCATTTTTGAACGTCGCGTGGGAAAAACGAGCACTTAAATATTCCTGAGCGAACTCTCATTTCTCTTATTTTATTGTGATGATTATTTCTCCCTGTGTAGACGGGTGCCAGTAAAAGAATGTTCACAGTCTAAGGACAGAGCTGGTGATTGATATTTCATGAGAAGATCCTGCCGCAATGAAAAACGCCTTTGTTGTAATGATTTACATCCCAATTCACGTCCGTAGCACACCCGTAGCACACTCTCCTCTGTTTCGTGGTGATACAAAACGAGCTACCTTTCTTTGAACTTTGACGGAGCACAACGAAAGTCTCGCCTAACGCGGATCCCACACTGCACACCAGTGTTCCAGAAGAGAACGGGCAGGTCGTCTCTTTACTAAACATATTGCACTTTCTAAGTGTTCTACCAAGAAACTGCAGTGTTTGGTTTGCTTTCCCCACAACACTATCTAGGTGCTCGTTCGCAATTGTAATCCATAGGTATTTAGCTCAATTTGCAGCCTATAGATTTGCAGTTGATTTTAGGCTATCTTCCAGTGAGCTAAAGATTTGAAATTTGAAACAAAGCTTAGTATAGGGTAATGATGCAATATTGATTCGCTTTCTTGTCGGTCTCTTCGGTAAGGGTGGGGGCGGGTTTGAAAACCTTCGGTAACGCCTCATACATCGGCTGCCCTGCAGAGCCAGCGTGTTCGCCTCTTGCGACAATGGGGTCCCGTACAGCAAAATACCCAGAAGGTTCAGAATGGTTCAAATGGCTCTGATCACTATGGGACTCAACTTCTGAGGTCATTAGTCGCCTAGAACTTAGAAATAGTTAAACCTAACTAACCTAAGAACATCACACACATCCACGCCCGAGGCAGGATTCGTACCTGCGACCGTAGCGGTCTCGTGGTTTCACACTGCAGCGCCTAGAATCGCACGGTCACTTCGGCCGGCTACCCAGAAGGTATCCCTGAACAACTTCTGAACGTTTACCAGTGAAGTTCTAGTTCACCCCGTACATATCGCGCCCTTCGTGTATGGCGTATAGAAAACTATAGACGAATCTGTCAGTTCCATCGGACAAAAAAAAAGAATAAGCAGATAGCATCCTAACCGAAAAATATCGTCATGAGCGAACATGTCCCGCGAATGTAAATGGGAAGACTACATTCGCTCGTGGAGGAAGTGCAAATCACGACCTAGGGGAGCCAGTCGCATTCAACGGGGCTTGCAAGCTGCCTGCAGAGAAGGCAGGAGCGGCTGAGATAAGGAGCGGCCTCCCTGCACGAAACTCGCGGAGCGTCGGGCGTGGGCGTCTGCGTGCGTGTGGCCGGCCGCTCAGCTGTGACCCCGAACGGAGCGCCAGCTAAAGGTCACCGCTTCGACCCGCCCCGGGGCCGACACGTGCCCGCCTATACTCGATGCGGTTGCCCGTGCTCGCAAACTTTCTCCTTCTCGGAATAGCTGCCTCCGGCGCCCGGCCGTCGTGATAACGTTGAAATATGCGCCTCCGCTACCGAGCTCCGCTACCCGCTGGACACGTCCTAGCGGCCACACCGAGCAACAGTTACGACCTACGGCGACCATCACTGTTCGGGCAAAGCATCGGTTAACGTTAATTCTGATATGAAATCTACATCTACATCAGTACTGCACAAGAAACCTAACAGTGTACTTCTGGTACCACTATCTGGTTCCCCTCTTCCCTATTCCATTCACTCATGGCGTGTGGGAAGAATGATAGTCGATAAAGCTGTGTATTATCTCAAATTTCTCGAATTTTCTCGTTTTGGTCATTTCATTAGGCGTATGTGAGAGAAAGTAATACGTTTCCGATTCTTCCCAGACGTTCTCTCTCGGAATTTCGATAGTAAATCATTGCATGACACACAATACCTCTCTTGTAGAGTCTGGCAGTGGAGTCTGTTGAACATTTCTGTATCGCTCTCACGCCGACTAAACTGTCCTGTGACGAAACGCGCCGCTCTTCGTTGGATCTTCTCTATCTCTATCCCCTCCGTCAACCCGATCTGGTACGGATCCCACACTGATGAGCAATACTCAAATATAGGTCGAACGAGTGTTTTGTAAGCCACCTCCTTTGTTGATGGACTACATTTTCTAAGGACTCTCGCAATGAATCTCGACCTGGCACCCGCCTTACCAACAATTAATTTTATATTATCATTCCACTTCAAATCGTTCCGTACGCACACTCCCAGATATTTTACAGAAGTAACTGCTACCAGTGTTTGTTCTGCTATCATATAATCATACAATAAAGGATCCTTCTTTCTATGTATTCGCAATACATTACATTTGTCTATGTTAAGGGTCAGTTGCCACTCCCTGCACCAAGTGCCTATCCGCTACAGATCTTCCTGTATTTCGCTGCAGTTTTCTAATGCTGCAACTTCTCTGTTGTGTAAGCCTCTTCCTTTGTGGATGAATTACATATCCTTAAGATTCTTCCTATGAATCTCAGCTGGCATCTGCATTTCCTACTACCTATTTTTTGTCGTCATTTCACTTAAGGTTCCTCTGTTAGTTGCTCCTAGATATTTTACGGTAGATACTGTTCCCAGCAGTTTGTCATCAGCGGTGTAGTTGTACAGCGGTGGATTACTTCTCCTACGTATGCGCAGTATGTTACATACGAGGGCAGTTCAATAAGTAATGCAACACATTTTTTTCTGAAACTGGGGTTGTTTTATTTAGCATTGAAATACACCAGGTTATTCCCCAATCTTTTAGCTACACAACGCTATTTTTCAACGTAATCTCCATTCAATGCTACGGCCTTACGCCACCTTGAAATGCGGGCCTGTATGCCTGCACGGTACCATTCCACTGGTCGATGTCGGAGCCAACGTCGTACTGCATCAATAACTTCTTCATCATCCGCGTAGTGCCTCCCACGGATTGTGTTCTTCATTGGGCCAAACATATGGAAATCCGACGGTGCGAGATCCGGGCTGTAGGGTTCATGAGGAAGAACAGTCCACTGAAGCTTTGTGAGCTCCTCTCGGCTGCGAAGACTTGTGTGAGGTCTTGCGTTGTCATGAAGAAGGAGAAGTTCGTTCAGATTTTTGTGCCTACGAACACGCTGAAGTCGTTTCTTCAATTTCTGAAGAGTAGCACAATACACTTGAGAGTTGATCGTTTGACCATGGGGAAGGACATCGAACAGAATAACCCCTTCACCGTCCCAGAAGACTGTAACCATGACTTTACCGGCGGAGGGTATGGCTTTAAACTTTTTCTTGCTAGGGGAGTGGGTGTGGCGCCACTCCATTGATTGCCGTTTTGTTTCAGGTTCGAAGTGATGAACCCATGTTTCATCGCCTGTAACAATCTTTGACAAGAAATTGTCACCCTCAGCCACATGACGAGCAAGCAATTCCGCACAGATGGTTCTCCTTTGCTCTTTATGGTGTTCGGTTAGACAACGAGGGACCCAGCGGGAACAACCCTTTGAATATCCCAACTGGTGAACAATTGTGACAGCACTACCAACAGAGATGTCAAGTTGAGCACTGAGTTGTTTGATGGTGATCCGTCGATCATCTCGAACGAGTGTGTTCGCACGCTCCGCCATTGCAGGAGTCACAGCTGTGCACGGCCGGCCCGCACGCGGGAGATCAGACAGTCTTGCTGGACCTTGCGGCGATGATGACACACGCTTTGCCCAACGACTCACCGTGCTTTTGTCCACTGCCAGATCACCGTAGACATTCTGCAAGCGCCTATGAATATCTGAGATGCCCTGGTTTTCCGCCAAAAGAAACTCGATCACTGCCCGTTGTTTGCAACGCACATCCGTTACAGACGCCATTTTAACAGCTCCGTACAGCGCTGCCACCTGTCGGAAGTCAATGAAACTATACGAGACGAAGCGGGAATGTTTGAAAATATTCCACAAGAAATTTCCGGTTTTTTCAACCAAAATTGGCCGAGAAAAAAAATGTGTTGCATTACTTATTGAACTGCCCTCGTATATTAAAGTTCAGGGCCAACTGTCAATCGCAACACCATTCATCCATTCCTCTTACTAATCGCTGCACTCTTCTGATGTCATCAGCTAATAGTCTTACGGAGCCTCCGACATTTTCTTCTAGATTATTTTTGTATCCTGTGAACAGTAATTGTCCTGTCACACTTTTAAGGGGTAGCCTACTCTTGAAACTAACTTTACACCTGTGTGGATTGGCAACTGAGCCGGCCGAAGTGGCCGTGCGGTTAAAGGCGCTGCAGTCTGGAACCGCGAGGCCGCTACGGTCGCAGGTTCGAATCCTGCCTCGGGCATGGTTGTTTGTGATGTCCTTAGGTTAGTTAGGTTTAACTAGTTCTAAGTTCTAGGGGACTGACCTCAGCAGTTGGTTCCGGACTGAAGCGCCTAGAACCGCTCGGCCACAGCGGCCGGCTCGTTTGGAATGAAGTATGTAATGAGGATGCGAGGTACCTTCTGTCACCGGAAGTCAGCTGCGCAGTCATCTTACAACCCCAGTGAACTATTTTCATATCACACAGATAAGATGAAAGGAGGGGTTATTGTAGTTAAACTACTTTTCACATTAACCAAGCTCTGTCAGCCGCGCGGGATTAGCCGAGCGGTCTCCGGCGCTGCAGTCATGGACTGTGCGGCTGGTCGCGGTGGAGATTCGAGTCCACCCTCGGGCATGGGTGTGTGTGTCTGTCCTTAGGATAATTTAGGTTAAGTAGTGTGTAAGCTTATGGACCGATGACGCTAGCAGTTAAATCCCATAAGATTTCACACACATTTGAGCATTTGTGAACATTTGAAGCTCTGTCAGAGGTTAAAAAGATGAAACGAAGAAGAATCTTAAGACGAAACCGGATCTTTAGTCTTCTAATCTGATAATTAACATCCACCCACAAAAACGAAAAACAAAACAAAACAAAAAAAGGTATGGCACTGTTGGCTGGGCTCCCCCGAGGTTTAGATTAAGCCGCTTATTGGAAAGTGTTTTCTACCTCTGAGCGCAGGTCCATTCCCTCACGGTGCAGTAGAGCTGTTTATTAAGTGTATCTGTCGAGCGTAGGTTATTGCAATGAGTGTGTATACAGAGCAGTGTCATGTTTGTGTTGAATGATGATGAGAGGAGGAAGACGGTGAAATCCGGTGCCCGAGCCGACCGGAGTGGCCGAGCGGTTCTAGGCGCTACACTCTGGAACCGCGCGACCGCTACGGACGCAAAAAAAATGGTTCAAATGGCTCTGAGCACTATGGGACTTAACATCTTAGGTCATCAGTCCCCTAGAACTTAGAACTACTTAAACCTAACTAACCTAAGGACATCACACAACACCCAGCCATCACGAGGCAGAGAAAATCCCTGACCCCGCCGGGAATCGAACCCGGGAACCCGGGCGTGGGAAGCGAGAACGCTACCGCACGACCACGAGATGCGGGCGCTACGGACGCAGGTTTGAATCCTGCCTCGGGCATGGATGTGTGTGATGTCCTTAGGTTAGTTAGGTTTAAATAGTCCTAAGTTCTAGGGGATTGATGACCTAGAAGTTAAGTCTCATAGTGCTGAGAGCCATTTTTTTGAACCGGTGCCCGAATATAGCCCACTCTTCTGGAAGTGTTGAAAGTCGACATTTGATGGGTGATCACCATGATCACTGTCTATCGCCCTTCTCCGTGACACACTGCAAAGGAATCTGAGATCTAATCCAGGACACTGGAGCAGCTTATGGTGACCGGGAACCGTGCGTCGTCTCGTTTCCACCCCTTGCCGACCAAACACTGGCGGTGAAAATTCCTTTTACCACCGCGATTGAAACTGGCTACCCAAGAGTGGAAGCCACCGGTCGGGCATAACTTAGCGGCCTGGGAAACACAGGTGGATGCTGAGCTACGCGCAGCACGAGAGTATGAGGGGTGTCCGGCAGCGGCGCCTCACCTGCAGCCAGGGGTGCCGCGAGCCGAATGCGACGCCGCGCGTGGCGCCCGCATCGATTCGCCGCCGCCGCCAGCCCCGCCGCCCCCACGGCGGGCCAGACGCGACAGAGCCGCCGCCGCCCCCTCGCGCCCCTGGCCGCCACTTGCCACGTGCCGACCTCCGCCGCCACACCCTCCACCCCCGCACCGTCCAAAAACGCGACACTTCCTCGCGCCGCGCCGCCGCTGCACCCCCTGCTGCTGCTGCTGCTGCTGCGCCGGCAGCCCCTACTACTCCCACACCTACACGCAAAAGCAAACTCCGTGAGGCGTCCTGCAGCGAAATAAAAGCTTGCCCTTTCACTCGCGGTGCCACCGTGCACACCCTGGAGGACATCTCCTCCCTCCGTCCCCCACCCCCTCCCGCCACTCTTCCCTAAGTACTCTTGCCGTCTAAGGGCACTGCTGTTTATATTCCTGACCTTTAAGCCCTACAGCGCACGTGAGTTGTGCAATGACGACGCCTGGTGAGGACTTACTCATTACCCTCGCCGTTTGAGAAAAAGTCTCCCCTCCGGGTTTTTCTACACAGCAGCGCTCGCTGAGCCCCGCGTTTTAATTGGACGTAGGAACCCCGACTGTACACACACCCCTCGCGCTCTGGCGGAACAATACAACGGACGTGTAACTAGGAGAATAAAACTAGCCAACCAGTTGCATATCTTAAGGTTCGTCTTGCAACAGCATTTTTTTATTAAATGCACTGCTATACGATGTGTGTGTGTGTGTGTGTGTGTGTGTGTGTGTGTGTGTGTGCGAGCGCGCGCGCGTGCTGCACTTTGTTTCCATTTCCAGCGTTCCGTATACGGTAAGATAATGGGAGTCAGAAAACAGAAGCTTTCGTGCAGAAGTACAAGGGAACGAATAGGTTCGCCCTCGTGAAAAGAAACAAATTCTGCATATTACCTCCAACAGGCAGTAGTTAACTTCAATAAGATTAATCAGAGTGGGAGTTCAAAAATGGCTCTGAGCGCTATGGGACTTAACTTCTGAGGTCGTCAGTCCCCTAGAACATAGAACTACTTAAAGCTAACTAACCTAAGGTCATCACACACTTCCATGACCGAGGCAGGATTCGAAACTGCGACCGTAGCGGTCGCGCGGTTCCAGACTGTAGCGCCTAGAACCGCTGGGCCACGCCGGTCGGCTAGAGTGGGAGTCTGAACCAAGTTAGTATCTCAATCACTCTCTTTCCGACTCGTTTACTCTAATGCTACCTATATCACTTTTGCGTAACACACGTAGCGTGTTAACGTGTAGTAAGAGACGGGAAGTCAAGAATAATTTTCAAATTAAAGTACCTTCTTTTCCTTATTTTCTGATCTATCAAAGCTAATCATCATTCAAGAATAGTACAAAGCTTTTGTTAGTTCATTACGGTACTCCCAATATCAAAGTCAAAAACATTAGCGCGCTGTTCTGTTTATCTTAAACCGATAAGGGTGCCTATTCATCAGTTGGTTTTGCTGCTCTTGTGGTCGACGTGGTTAAACAACACAAACATTAACATCGTGTTTTCGAAATGATTAAAAATGTTATTTACGAAATAAGTTCCGAAAAGTGTGTGTACTCTTCCCGTGTGCTTCTAACAACTTACGAAAATGTAGATGAAATAGGATTTTCGTAAGCTACATGGGGGGAATCGCAAATATGGTGCTGAAATTTTTTCTCGCAGTAAAATTACGTTTAGATACTAAAGTGACGTGTTAATTCGCCAACCAAATTCACATTGATGTTATTTAGTTGCAGATCCGATAGTGTACAGAGAGTTCTGCGCAATTTAGTAATGCAGTAAAGTTAACGTGATGATAACAACTGTTTAGGTATAGTTTTCGTAGCATAATTATCACTTTTACGGATTTGAATAAAGAATATGCATTGGCGATGGAACAAAGGTGCTGAAGCAAGTTTGAGTTTTATATGAAAAATAGCGTTTGCATAAAGGGCGGATCTCATAATAATAAGACCGAGCGAGGTGGCGCAGTGGTTAGCACATTCGGGAGGACGACGGTTCAATCCCGCGTCCGGCCATCCTGATTTCGGTTTTCCGTGATTCCCCTAAATCGCTCCAGGCAAATGCCGGGATGGTTCCTTTGAAAGGGCACAGCCGACTTCCTTCCCTAATCCGATGAGAGCGATGACTTCGCTGTTTGGTCTCTTCCCCCAAACAACCCAACCCAACCCATAATAATAAGAGCACAAGAATGCAATCAAATTGGGCCTCCAATGCAGTGTAGACACGCGTTCGGAGCTAATCTTAGAGGCACAGATCTCATTAAGAGACAGAGGAAGGTTTTGTCAGGAAATGGTTCAATTTGGGGAAGAAAATGCGATATCTGGAGGAGAATATCGTAACGTAATCACCATCTGAATATTCTCTAATCTACTAATATCTCTGTTTTTCTATACGAATTTACCTGTAAGGGGTAAGAAAGTTGACGAGCAATTGTTGGGCAAGTGATTGCTCAGGCGAACCAAGAGGCTACCAGCAGCGTCTCCTCAAAGGCCATTCAGCGAAAGTTGTTGCATATGGGCGTTCGCAGAAAGGGCATGGTTCGTGCACTCATGCTGATTGGCTGAAAAATGGCTCTGAGCACTATGGGACTTAACATCTGAGGTCATCAGTCCCCACAGAACTTAGAACTACTTAAACCTAACTAACCTAAGGACATCACGTACATCCATTCCCGAGGCAGGATTCGAACCTGCGACTCTAGCGGTCGCGCGGTTCCAGACTGAGGCGCCTAGAAGCGCTCGGCCACACCGGCCGGCCATGCTGATTACTGTTCATCGATGACGAAGGCTGGAATTTGCACGCCAATATCGCAAGTGGACGCGCACTGAGTGGCGACAGATGGCCTTTTCATATGAAACACGTTTGATGCCCCGTCGGACAAATGGTCGTTGGTGTGTACAGCGTGATACGCTCGAAAGCAAACAAGGAGGGAACGTTGTGGTCTGCGGAATGTTTTAATGGCATTCATTGGGTGATCTCGTCATTCTAAAAGGTACACTCGATAAACACAAGTCTGCATCTGCCCTTGGGGACCAACCCCACCACTACATGCAGTTTGTTTTTCCTCAGCGCCTTTGCATCTACCAGCAGGACAGTGAAACATGACACACAGCTCGCAGAGTACGTGTACGGTTCGAAGAGCACCAGGATGAATTTAGCGCACTTCCCATGCCACCGAACTCGCCAGATTTAAACCCGATCGATAATCTGTGGGACCACTTCGATCGGACTGTTCGCACCATGGATCCTCAACAGAGGAACCTGGCGCACTGGAGTCTGTATGGCTCCACATTCCTGTCGGTACCTTCCAGAACCCAAGTCATTCTCTTCTTGCACGTCCCTCGCTGCAAATGTGGTTATCCAGGGTTTTGACAGGAAGTCACATCAGTGTCACCAGTCAATGTATTTGGCTGGTTAAGCGAGTTTGCAGGTCGGAGCAATGCAGTGGGATCGTGCCTAGTAAAGCAGTGTGCCGTTCGTAGCGTTCGGTTGATGACAACTTTACCAGAGTTTCTTTTAATGAACTCTATACTTGAAACCGAAGGGTTGTTACTAACATACCTTGCAGAATTTCAAACTTTGTGAAATAAAACAAGGAAGCCTCGCGATCAGGCCCTGAAAAGCTAGCGATACTCGACCGGCCGCCGTGTATACTCAGAACATCATCGGATGCGGTATGGAGAGGCTTGGGTAAGCACATCGCACTTTCGGCCGTTGTCGACGTTCCTACATTGGTACCGTTATCTCCCTACAAGGTAACCCCTCAATTGGCATCACGACAGTGCGCTACACCTGATCCAGTCTTCGCACCAAGGAAAAATCCCTGGCAGCTCCAAGAAATCATCCTGGTTCTCCCACGAGGATCTGTCGCGTTGAGCACTCCGCTACAGTTGGTGAAATGGGAAAACTAAAAATTGAACTGGAATAAGAAGTCGTGTTAAAATCACTACTAGCAGCTGCGAAAGAAAAGTTTTTGTTTTGCGGGATGGAGAACGAGTCACATTAGATAACACGTAAGCTATTGACTCGTTTAGCGGTCTCCCTACAAGGTAACCCCTCAATTGGCATCACGACAGTGCGCTACACCTGATCCAGTCTTCGCACCAAGGAAAAATCCCTGGCAGCTCCAAGAAATCATCCTGGTTCTCCCACGAGGATCTGTCGCGTTGAGCACTCCGCTACAGTTGGTGAAATGGGAAAACTAAAAATTGAACTGGAATAAGAAGTCGTGTTAAAATCACTACTAGCAGCTGCGAAAGAAAAGTTTTTGTTTTGCGGGATGGAGAACGAGTCACATTAGATAGCACGTAAGCTATTGACTCGTTTAGCGGTCTTGTTACGTCGTAGAGTGCCTGGGGTAACAGCGTCGTCAGTTCGGGAAGGTCAGTAACGACGACAGAGGCCGCATAGGGAGGGCAACAAAAGGATGGCAGAGACCAAAAAAAGAGTGCGCCGCAAATCGGCTGGGGGTGGCGAAGCGGACGGTAATTGGCAAAAGCCCGCAGGAGGCTGGAAGGCAGCAAGGAGGCGGCGTGGGTCGGCCGTCACGCCGCACAAATATAGCGCGTCGGGTAGGCCATGGCGTCGCCCGGCAACGCGCAGACGACCCCATCGAGCGGCGCGCGGCTGGGCCGAAGTAGGTCAGTAGTGCCAGCATCTAGCACACGCATCGATCGCCACCTCCCGCCACGCCGCCGGCGCGCCGCGGTGCACCTTCCGCTCCCCTCCCCCCCTCCACCGCCCCCCCACCTCCTGCTCGAGCGTCGCGGTCACCCCTCCCGCAACCACTCCTGCCACCACCAGCGTCACCACCTTCACCATCGCCGCCACAACCACCAACCACCACCGCCGCAGCCATCAGGCCGCCAACCAATGCCAGGGCCGCTCCGTCCCGGCAGCAGCGCCGCCACGGCACCTGGCGGCCGCCTGGCGAAACAGGTGGCGCCCTATGCTTCCGCCAGGCCCCAGCGCTCGCTCGTCTTTTATTTGCCCCTGTGTTTGTGGTCCACACGGTCTGTCTCAGTAAGGAACAACGCTTTGTGGGGAAGGCAAGGGGATGGGGGGTTAAATTGGCTGCCTGTGCTAGAGGAACAGTCCGATATTTAAAGTATGCCCTCTGTACGTTTTGGTTAAGTGTCTGCAAAGGGACTCCTCTTCGGGCAGTACACAACTAACAAAATAATTGTCATGGAACGCCACATACCGTGACACCAATGCGGCATGGAGTACCTCTCTCATTTTATTTCGAAGAGAGGATGTAAATTTAGCGCGATACATTTCCCTTTGACAAAGCTTCAAGTTGCACGGTGTGGACCATCAGCGTTCCTTGGCCTTTTTTAATTCACATTGCTGCTCTCGGTTGTCTATCTGCATGTAATAGCTATCCATAGAGAAGTAACGAAATTTCCTGGCAGATTTCACTCTGCGTACTAAAGTAACATCAGGCAACTGGTCTAGAAGCTGTGAAAATTGAAGGTGGAAAGGAAAGGAAAGGAACCAATAATATTAGCTGCATCAGAACTATATGCAGAATCAGCAGCGACGAGTGAAAATGTGTGTCGGATCGGGACTCGAACCCGGGACCTCCTGCCGACTAGGCAGTTGCGCTAACCACTACACTATCTGGACACGAAGTTTATGGCCAATACGTGGACTATCTCCGAATGCTTCCCGGCCGACTCACACTCCCAACTAGCGACACCTACCCGAGGTCCCCGTCCATGTCATCCATGCTAGCAAATTTTAGATTCCTGCAGGAGGTCGAATTTTTTGTATGGAATTTTAGTAGCCAACATGATAACTTGTCATTTACTTCTTCCCCGCCGTCCCCTCCCACACTCCTCCCTCCCCCCCCCCCCCCCCGTCCTCCACCATTCTCTGATAACTAATAACTAATAACTCTTCCTGGTCTCATTTCAGTTATCTTAAGAACAAATGGACCGAGCTTTTACTAGCCTCCAAAGGATCGGCTTGAGCAAACGTTTCTCTACGCTCTTGATTCTGTCTAATTATTAGCTGATGATACCCAGGTAGCCGGCCCAATTGGCCGAGCGGTTCTAGGCGCTTCAGTCTGGAACCGCGCGACTGCTACGGTCGCGGGTTCGAATCCTGCCTCGGGCATGGATGTGTGTGATGTCCTTAAGTTAGTTCTAGTTTCTGGAGACTGATGTCCCATAGAGCTCAGAGCTATTTGAACCATTTTGATACCCAGTTATCTGTATCTGCAAGGTAATGCTCTGCTAATGGAAAGAGAGAAATCAGGAAAGTACAAAGGACTCTTTCGTGTCACTGTATCCTAATAACTTTAAGAAACAGGTTTTACTATAGTACTCTACCCCTTTTATCAGTCTCAAAATTAATGATGTTGTTAATACTACGTTAGTGCTTTGTAGAACACAGTCCAGCATTGTATTTGGTTTACAAACTTCAAGAATATACAGCCTTCAATCCCGTTGCGGTCTGTCACAGCGGGAATATTTTAAGACGTAACTGCAGTTTTTTGCAGTAATCGACATATCGCATATTTCAGTAATTTCACCAAATTGTTTACACTACATTAAATTCGTGGCATATTGCAAAAAAAAGACTAAAACACGTAAGTATATCTAAGCAGAAGCATCAAATATACTCTGCAGTCCAGCCTATAGTCCCATACCCATATCCAATACAACAAAACGAGCCACCGAAATGTTCTTCTCCATTTTATTAGATAGCAAATTTTTCTGAGCTACTATTAAGCCAACCTGTGTGAACGCCGAAAAAGCTCCTCCTTGAATATCATTTAAAATAAATTAATATGTGCAATCGTGAATAAAGCGGGTCCAAAAGCAAGGCACATTCTATTCATTGTAAACAAAAATACGCTGAACGAAAGACCATTAGAGATTCTCAAAAGTTTCGGGTGACATTAAAAATATTTTTGTCACACAATATCAGATAAAAAAATTAGTTTCTTTTACACTCATATGTACAATGAAATTAAAATTTCTTAATACCTAATTTTTAAGAACTTTTTTCAAAGGCATCCATCACAAACAAACACAAGAAAGCTGAATTACGTCTACCGTCCGTGTCGCAACAGACACGAGGGACATGGAAAACAGTCAATTCTTTATATAGCTACAGTTTCTATTTACGAAACCAAGATGTTGAACTTTCATGAAGGCACTGTATATCTTTCGCAACACAGCTTGACTATGTTGGAAGAAGAGCATTTAAATGCAAAATCGACTGAATCTGCACATGTAAAGTTTTACTTTGAATAAGTAACTCATTAAGCTTTTTTTCAAAAAAATAATTTCATAATCCACGAAATTTTTTAAAAAAAGTGTGTTTTTTGCTTTAGAGACTTGCAGTTGACCAACATGTCTTACGCGTACGTGATTATTATTATTCTTTATTCGGTTTTGTTTTTCGTAATTAAATTATTACGATAATATTAGGCTGTTATTTTTCCATGATAAATTAAATTAGTTATTATTCCAGCTAACGCACAGCATCTGATCCTTCTAAGCTGAACGAAGCCTGGATAGATAACTATTAAACTCGAGTAATTATTATATGTCACAAAAATCTACCCAGTCTAATTTGTGTGAAATATTTTGCATATATTTATGTATTTTTGGCTAAATATGACGTGAATCAATCGTTACTTTAGGTTATAGATTAAGTAAACCTCCAGATTTTTTCTTTTTTTAAGGAACAAATTACGGTTATCACTATTAAATATCTTCCATAGATCATAAAAAAATAACAAATTTAAATTCGTTTGGTTTCATTAGTATTCGTAATATATTTTATTGCCAGGTGTATGGGTGACGAACTGCAAATTCTCAAAACTAGTTCCGCACTGTAGCTTCACCTGTCATGAAATAGCTACAGAAGTTTCATTATCCGCTGCGAAAGTTGGCGGAAAATTTCTCGAGCGGCTACAGGCGGAACTGCCACTCGCTTGCCATCTAGCGGACATTGATGTAATGAGTCTTTTGTTCCCGTAACGGAACGAGGGAGAGCTTACGCCGGGACACAGTGTTTCGTCTTATATCCGACGACGTAATTTGATATTATTTAATACAGTTTAATACATTTTTTATGTTTTTAATAATATGCAAAATGTGACTGAATTAATTAGGATAGTTCGTAATCCACGAATCGTGTAATCGGTAGGGCGGTACTATTTGTGAGCGCGCTCGTGTGTGTGTGTGTGTGTGTGTGTGTGTGTGTGTGTGTAGCTTTCGTCCAACCGTGAAAATCCGTTGGTGCGGCAGTTGTTGCGACAAAATTATTTGTTCCGTTTTTCCCATCCCCCTCTCCGTAGTTCACGTTTCAACGAAAATGGTGACCTCTGACCTATAACCGTATGCTATACATACAGGTTATCACTTGTCCTAGCGTCCGTTACAGACGTTAAAGGACCGACTGTTTCTGAGAAGAGGTCGCGTTTTTTGACGATTCGTACCTGTCACTCCAAATCTGTGTCGAGAGACGAAGGAGGAAACGTTTGAAACCTTTGAACACTCTGATGGATGTGATGTCAAACGCAGGAGCTTGTAACGTAATATCAGGACAACTTCGAGCAAACGACGTTGAGAGTAGACAGTCCACATGTCGCATCTGAACGACGTGGATAACTTCCCGTTACAAGTACCATTTTACCACTGCAAGCGGTATTCACTGACAGATTTTAGGGTATGAAGTACGATGCCGCTACTGGCAACAGCCTGCTTTCTAAGTGTATAACTTAGACTTCTGTTTACTTTATTCGTTACAGGAGGTTTACTGAACAACATTACATTAGCATTTACATCATTTGCAGACTAATAATTACAGGTACTAGGAGTAGTATGTTTTTAGGTTGGTTAGTACCTACATGTTGCAAGAACAAGACATACATGCTTATTTTCAAGTGGGCGGCAGGTCAGGTGTTGAGCTGTGGGACAGAAAACGGTTAGCGTATGGCCGGCCGCTGTAACCGCTTGGTTCTAGGCGCTTCAGTCCGGAACCGTGCTGCATCTACGGTCGCAGGTTCGATTCCTGCCTCGGGCATGGGTGTATGCGATGTCCTTAGGTTAGTTAGGTCTAAGTAGTTCTAAGTCTAGGGGACTTATGACCTCAGATGTAAAATCCCACTGTGCTTAGAGCCAATTCTTTTTTTTTTTTTTTTTTGTGTACTGGCAGTCGCAGTGAAGTTACGACCATGCAGAAAACATCAGGTTGTAAAGTTTGTATGTACATATTAAAATACCACATATAAAAATACCTGCAGTTATATCCATGACGTCCTGTAGAGCTATAAGAGGAAATCATTTAGTGGCAGCTTGCAAAGTCTTGGCTTTTCCTGAACTTTGGCAACCACACATTTCCCGTGCTGTGTATTTAAAAAAATATATATGTTACTGTAGTATCACGTATATACGCCAGAATATGAGAAAAACTATAACACTGCGTCGCTCTAGTAAAACGTCTGAATTATTCCTAAGAGCTACCACGTCTCCATCGTATTTTTTTCTGACTCGTTAAATTTACTGGTAGCTGTATAACGAAGCTCAGTGGAGAACCTTGCTCGAAACACACAGATATTACAGTGCTATTCAGCTTTAGAAGGAAGAAATATTACTCCCAGGATACCTTCGGGAGTGGATAAATCTGGGTGTGAGAAAATCCGGCATTGCTTCGCGGGCTGCCGAATGAGTATGGCAATACGAAACGATTTTCGGGTGCCGATCGGTCGCACTCGTGCAGTTAGAGTCCATTTCCGGCAAATGCTACTTCATTTGCGAGTTAATAATTCCGCCGCAGAACGCAGGACCAATTTTAGCGGCGGGTTGTGTTGGACTTTGGTGCACCACCACAAATGCCTCGACACTGCGGTTGACTCGCAAACTGGTCTCGTGTGGCACGTGCAATACACATAGCACCTGCCGTTGGAATTCCAGCTTTGATTGTGTATGTAAATCCTTATAGTCCTCGTGCAAAGCACACAGGCGAACGGTGTGCGAGATCAAAGGAGAATTTCATGCAGCCAGCATTTTAGTTTTTATTACAGCTAAACTGTACACACAGTGACTGCATATCGAAGCTGGAACAGACATGTTGAAAAATTGCTCACTTTCCGTTCTCAGCCGTTTTCCCATTTATAATTCTCTCTCTCTCTCTCTCTCTCTCTCTCTCTCCTCCCAGTGTGTGTGTGTGTGTGTGTGTGTGTGTGTGTGTGTGTGTGTGTGTGTTTCGCCATCAGTAGACGTAAATAATACTGACATCATCTCCTCTGTGTTTCCCGGGGAAAAGCTCAATCTCGGGAAAATAATTTTCTTTTTACATATAAAGGCATGATTCTATGAACAGCACGACTTACTGTGTATTAGCTGTGATGTTTAAATAAACACACTGCAACATCTCATTAAATTTCTCTGAACCAACACAGCAGTACTTAGAAGAATCAGCAACCGCAGAGAGAGGAAAAAAAAAAAACATAAATTAATTATGTGACAAGTCAGTTGTGTGCTGTATTCTGAAACACTCCATTCGCGGTTCGTATTTTACCGATTTAACTACCCAAGTGCACCTCGCGGACAGTTCCAAAGATTGTCGACTCTTAATTCCTTCACAATTTCACAGAGTCTTTCTCGCGATGCTGTGATACAAGCAATTGTGAGGGGAATGTTAGCTTACCTGGTCGTGAATCGTATGTTTTGCGAGGGCGTGCTGACAAGCAATGCCTCCGAATTATTTATTCTGTTCTCTGTGTCGCTTGAGGTATAACATGTCATGCATATTATCTTGCCGACTTCCCCGCTGCGCTGAGGCAAGTTGCAAACCTCTGCCGCTAGATGGCTCCGAATTGTAGCGTCTAACATGGCGGTATAAAAAGTAACTGTGTCGGTGCGTGAGAGAGAGCGTGTTCGTCCACCCATTGAGCATCTTCTCCTTCAGTATAATAACGCTAGACCACACACATCGACATCTGCAACAATCCGATGCCTTGGGATGGCTGTCATCGATCATCCGACTTGGCTCCATCCGATTTTAAAATGTTTGCAAAACTAAAACAACGGACAGTTCACTTTGATAGCGATGAAACCGTACAACCAGAGGTGAGGTTGTCGCTCTGTTAACAAACTCAAACATCCTACAATGACTGTATCAACAATCTCGCCTCGCGTTCAGAGAAATGTGTCCGCCGCCAGGGTAACTATATTGAGAAATAAATATATAAATATTAAGAATAAAGATATAGAATGTTGCTAATGTTTGTTTAATTTGAAAATCTGAGTTTTTACATAAAAATCACAGGCATTATTTTTCAATAGGCTCTCGTAGAAGGTGAAAGACAGTCATTTCTTCTGATTCACCTTCTTTTCAGTTATTCAGTCTCGTCATCTTTAATCCACTTCTCTCTGTTCCTTTTAGTTAGTCTTCTTAGTTCATCATTCCGATTGTTATACATTTTTTTCTTTTATAGAATGGTCATGCCTCCTTTTCCTGCAATGATAGATTTCATCCAGTGTTCCTAATGTAACACATTCTTCGTTATTGTTTTCTTTTTTACTTCTCCACCATCTTCTAAAATTTTGAGATTTATATTTTTAATTTTGTTCTATTCATCTGATACGTTGAACTGTCTGTTGAATTTTCCACTTTTTCCTTCAATAGTTCACATCTTCCTGAGTTTAACTTCCGTCTCTTTTTCTTGTCAGTTGTCTTCTTTTGACATAGTTCAGACGTGTTTGTGTGTCTACCTCTAGCAAGTTATGATATGATTCAAGAATGTTCAAATGTGTGTGTAATCTTATGAGACTTAACTGCTAAGGTCATCAGTCAATAAGCTTACACACTACTTAACCTAAATTATCCTAAGGACAAACACACACACCCTTGCCCGAGGCAGGACTCGAACGTCCGCCGGGATCAGCCGCACAGTCCATTACTGCAGCGCCCAAGACCGCTCGGCTAGTCCCTCTCGACTATTATATGATTCAGTATATGTTACAATTGAGGTTTTCGCCACTTTCAGTCTCTCTCTCCTCTCTCTCTCTCTCTCTCTCTCTCTCTCTCTCTCTCTCTCTCTCTCTGTCTGTCTCTTTACGATGAAATCTGTTTATTACCTTGCAATGTCAGCAGGAGCTTGCCATGTATATAGCCTTAAAACAAGTTTAAATTGTTGACGGCGAAGAGAACACAGTTACATTAATTTGTTCTGAAATATAATTGCTATCTAATCTTCCCCTTGCCAACGGCCTTGCCGCAGTGTTAACGCCGGTTCCCGTCAGGTCACCGAAGTTAAGCTCTGTCGGGCTGGGCTAGCACTTGGATGGGTGACCATCCGATCTGCCGAGCGCTGTTGACAGCGGGGTGCACTCAGCCTTTTTGAGGCAAACTGAAGAGCTACTCGATTGAGAAGTAGCGGCTCCGGTGTCATAAGCTGACATACGGCCGGGAGAGCGGTGTGCTGACCACATATCCCTCCATACCCGCAACAAAACTGGCTCTGAGCACTATTAGACTTAACTTCTAAGGTCATCCGTCAGTCCCTTAGAACTTAGAACTACTTAAACCTAACTAACCTAAGGACATCACACAGATCCATGCCCGAGGCAGGATTCGAACCTGCGACCGTAGCGGTCACGCGGTTCCAGACTGTAGCGCCTAGAACCGTTCGGCCACCCCGGCCGGCATACCCGCATGCAGTGACGCATGTAGTTGAGGATGACACGGCGGCCGGTCGGTGCGTTGGGCCTTCATGGCCTGTTCAGGCAGAGTATATATAATAATCTTCTCCTTATTCGGTGGATTCTATAGTCTAAAGATAAAACGATGTGTACATACAAAACCATCGCCAAACAGTCTGTCGATGGGATGATAGAGTTCTCTGTAGAAATAAGAACTACATTATGCAGGCTACTATCTCTTATAGTGTCAACGATGGTTCGATAAGTAGCGGCAATTTGTGGTGAGATGATAGAGACGACAATGGCGCGAAACTTTTATTTAAATTTGCTTAAACAGCTTTTACAAGGAGACTCGCTGTTAGCTCAATATCTCACATGCGTTCAACTATACGAAATTGAGGAAGAAGAATGTAACTTGCTTACCTGGGCATTAATTATGTATTGTCACCAGATATATTCGCCAAGACGTATAAATGTCGATATGATAGTGTTCTTGAACTATCATATGTCTATCACTTCAATTTTTTCTTTGCCGTCACAGTGATACTATTCACTTAATTTTTTCGTGCTCTGTGCAGTTAAGGTAGTCGGATTACGCCCACATTAGTCCTCTATCAGTTTCTGTCTCACACCCCAGTGTTACCGATGCGCGGCACGTTTTTGGTGCCTAGGTACCCAGAGGAGACTCCGTCTATCACGCTCGCAACCGCCAGAGCGATTGGATCGCCGTAGCTCCATCATTTACGCCGCGGTAGTCACATATGCAGCGACACGCGAAATCTCGTTGTCCCCCGTCCCCTCGCAAATGAGATCGGTATAATCGATGCGTGACAGGTAGCAGCGTTCGCAGACCAAAAGCAAAGTCACGTGCGACAAAACGCGAGCACGCATGCGCATACAAACGAAAGATTTGGATCTGCCTGTAGAACCACGTGTCTCCATCGGAATAATATGAGCATGCATATTATCAGGACCTGAAGACGTTTCGTCTTATATAGTCTGTTGTTTCGGTGGTTTGTATTCATTCGGAAAGTATCATGTACTGTTGCGGATTGTACACATACATTAATGTATCACATTAATAACAGTAAATGGCACAGTACTATCAAACTTTAATCTGTTTCAGACGATTTTAAATTCTAAAGTTTGCGATATCGGCCGCTATCCGTTCGCCGTTCTTTCAAATAGGCGCGCCGTCAGTTACGCCGCCGTGTTTCCCACAGCCGCCACAGCGGCATGAGGCCTCTCCCACGAACGGTTACGCCTGTACCAATAAGATGCAAGCACTCTCTCTCCGGAACTCCGGCGGCAGGTTGATCTAAGTTAGAACATTCATGAACTGGCCCCATTTTTCGTGCCTGCCAGCTGAATAACATTTAAAGACTTTCATAGTAGCAGGGGCTTGACATCTTCAGAATAGACATTGTATTGAAAAGTCACAGGTTTATAACTCTTTTGTATATTTATATATGTCCGAATTCACCTCTACCGTCAGCAACTGACGCAGCAACTAAGTTATCTACTATTTCTACTATTTGATATTAGATGTAGAATAAATTATCATCTGAATTGTCTGTTAATGAATGGGATCCCTGCATAGCGTCGAACGGAAGAACAGTATTAATGTAATTACCGCAGTCAGCCACTATTGTTTTCACTATTTTTCTATTTTTTGGAAAATTATGATTTAGCACAACAGCTGTATTTCACTTTATTAGTACTACCTTTTCAATCAAACAACAGATCATCCTCAGGTATCCACATGCACTGAGAAAGACCGTAAATAGAGACCGTGACCGCAAGGGAAAACAATCATATCATACCGGTACAACATTCGTCATGGCAACCGTGCTTACCAAAAATACCAAGTCACTGACAGCTCATCCATCCAGTCCCATCATTTGTATCTAGATCTGCACCGACATTAAGAATGCAGGGTGGTATCCGATTTATACATATGTTAACAGGGCTGCAGTTTGACCTAAATTTTTAGTTTTGCGGTACGTTTAATGAAGGTCATAGAGCTATTGTGCCAAAGCATGATTTTTCAAAAACACTATTGTTTTGTTTTTATATGTCTACAATGCACAAGTTCTCGAGTGGATAACAATCCATATCCTCACGCTCGTGATATAGTTTTCTTTTAAATATGTCTGTCCGAAAGATTCATGCTAATATCCACTGCACTGCATCACAATACCTGTCTCAGAATTTTTCGAAAAAGAAAAAGGTTAGTAAGACAAATGGATTACGCACTTTTCTGTGTCATTGTTCAGATCAGACAGCATTTGGAGAAAGAGACAGATGGGCAAGGAGGGCAGAAAATGCTTAAGGAAACATCTCAAAATTCGCTCTAAGAACTTTGGGAGAATTAATGGATAATTCGCCTCGCGATAGGGAATTTAAACCTTATTCCCCTCGAAATTCGGCCTGAGAGTTCCGAGGATTCGCTCAAAGCTCTAAAAGCGAATTCTAAGATGTTTCCTTAAGCGGTCTCTGCCGCCTCCCCACCTCTTCCTGTGCCTCTTTCACCCAAATCCTTTCTGATCTGTACAGTTACTATTGCCTGCCCCTATTCTATTCGCGTATCACTTAAAAGGATTACATTTTCTTACGGCGTACATTTTCTTACATTTTTTACGGCTTACATTTTTACATTAGCTGCAGTGTAGATACAATTGATTTTGTGTGTGTGCGTGTGCGTGTGCGTGTGCGTGTGCGTGTGCGTGTGCGTGTGCGTGTGCGTGTGCGTGTGCGTGTGCGTGTGCGTGTGCGTGTGTGTTTATTCTGTTAACCCTGAAGGACTCGTACGAACGCTTAGCAACGTTTTCCGTGTTTTTTATGTGCCTATTGATCTCCCAACGCCTAGAGATTGTTATTTCTACTCCTTCGTATATTTATATTAAAGGAGTATAATATTTGCATGATCCACCATTTGTCTAGATTTATAGACCAGGATTTAACGAGAACGAGCCACCCTCCATGCCGTGTGGCTCGCATTGTGAAAGGTAGCCTACTCATTCAAATCTCAAATTAGCAACAGTTCAAAAATGGTTCAAATGGCTCTGAACACTATGGGACTTAACTTCTGACGTCATCAGTCCCCTAGAACTTAGAACTACTTAAACCTAACTAACCTAAGGACACCATACACATCGCCGGCCGCGGTGGTCTAGCGGTTCTAGGCGCTACAGTCCGGAACCGCGGGACTGCTACGGTCGCAGGCTCGAATCCTGCCTCGGGCATGGATGTGTGTGATGTGCTTAGGTTAGTTAGGTTTAAGTAGTTCTAAGTTCTAGGGGACTGATGACCGCAGATGTTAAGTCCCATAGCGCTCAGACCCATTTGAACCATTTGACATCACACACATCCATGCCCGAGGCAGGATTCGAACCTGCGACCGTAGTGGTCGCGCGGTTCCAGACTGTAGCGCCTAGAACCGTTCGGCCACCCACGCCGGCTTAGCAACCGTCATTTACGTTGCCGCGAGAAATGATACAAACGGAAAGCAACCGTTCTGTAGTTATAATTCCCCTCATTCGCACAAATATTTGTGACGAAGTGGCATAAAACTTAAGAGTATGAGCAACTGGACAGGGGTTCGAACCCAGTAAAGGAGCCTTTTGTCGCTAGGAGACCATTACGGAGATGCTCAACAAACTACAATGGCAGACACTGCAAGAGTGACGTTCTTCACCACGGAGTCGTTTACTATTGAATCTCCAATAGAGTGCGTTCCGGAAGAGTCGGACTAAACATATTACTTCTTCCCACATACGTCTCCCTAAATGATCCTAACGAGAGGATTCGAGAAATTAGAGCTATTACCGAGGTTTAACAGCAATCACTGTTCCTAGGCGCCATTCGTGAACAGAAGAGGAAAGGGAGGGGGTATCATATGGAGGTACCAGGCGTACGTCCCGCCACACACCGTCAGGTGGCTCGCGGAATACGAATGTAGGTGTAGAATACGCTATCCGATCAAAAGTATCCGGACACACCTATGTAATGTCGGGCTGCCGACGAGAGACCTACCAGCCATTATTAAAGGAGCCGGGGTGTGTTTTGATGTCAGCAGAGAAGCACTAACTGCAGCGTGAGTGGGCCGGGAGAGCTGAGTGACTTGGAATGCTGTCTACGTACTCACTGGATGTCACGTGAGTAACAAATCGATCAGGGACATTTCAACTGTTCTAAAGCTGCTCAAGTCGGCTGTTGGTGATGCGAGGGTGGAGTGCAAACGTGAAGGAACAACCACTGTTAACAACCTCATGGACTGGCAGGCACGGACCGCTTAGCATGAAATCAACGGACGGCACCACCCGTGAATAGTGATGTAAAATGCCCGGACATTTACACGATGGAGCAAATGCCCAGGATAAGTGCCTGCGTAAATGCCCAAAATTCACAAATGCCTTGGCATTTATACATATTAAAGATTAATTGATAACCGACGGCCGGCCGGAGTGGCCGAGCGGTTCTAGGCACTACAGTCTGGAATCGCGTGACCGCTACGGTCGCAGGTTCAAATCCTGCCTCGGGCATGGGTGTGTGTGATGTCCTTAGATTAGTTAGGTTTAAGTAGTTCTAAGTTCTAGGGGAGTGATGACCTCAGAAGTTAAGTCCCATAGTGCTCAGAGCCATTTGAACCAATTTTTTTTTTTTAGAACAGACGCTTAAAAAAATTAAGCCAGTGTATTGGAGGGCCATCGACAGCCAGACAGTCGGGTGCGTTTGACTAGATTTTGTTTATCCTTCTCTATCGCTATCGCTTGCGCCTTGTCCCGCGGATACGCAGGCTCGGCCATGGTTAATCGTATTTGGCATGTTAATTTTAAGGGGTTCGCAGATGCCCTTCCTGCCGCCATCCCGTACCCCCCAGGACGGAAATAGTGTACCCCAACTGTCTGTGTCTAGTGGAATCCGTGAAATAGTGTGAATGTATTCAGATGTCTGCGAGCTGTGTAACTGAGACGGAACATGGGGATCAGCCCGGTATTCACCTAGCGGGATGTGGAAAACCGCCTAAAAACCACATCCAGGCTGGCCGACACACCGGCTCTCGTCGGTAATCCGCCGGGCGGACTCGATCCGGGGGCCGGCGCGCCCACCCGAGTCCAAGGAAGCAGCGCGTTAGCGCTCTCTGCCACCCTGGCGTGTTTTGCTTATCCTTCTCTCACAAGCATAGAGAGAGAGATATGCAGTGGAGGCAGTATAATTTTTGTACGGTCTACCTGTTGTCTAGGGTTATACATTCGGTTTAGTGATAACAAGCCCCACGCGATCTCGTTATGTTGGTAGTGTCAGAGGTACTACTTCAAATCCGAACCTGGCATTGCTTTCCCTGAGAGATGTGAAGTATTAAAAAATGGTTCGTATCTTGTATTTTTCCCAGGGCTCTGAAAACATTTTGCGAAGAAATGACTGTAAAAATTCTGGATGAGCGTAGCCGGACCTTAGCAGTAACTTCAAAATCCGCTTATATCAATCGACCATTATACCTGTGATGTTATATGAATGTGAAACACTAATATTTAGAAAGAAAGATGAAGAAAAACTGTTAATATTCGAAAGAAAAGTACTAAGGAAAATTTTTGGACCTGTATACGACGAAAATAACATGGAATGGAGAATAAGAAGAAATGAAGAATTAAGAGGGCTGTACAAACACCAGTACATCGTCGTAGTGCTCAAGAGGAGAAAGTTGAATTGGGCAGGCCATATAGCAAGAATGACAGAGAATAGACTACCTAGAATGGCATTCATCAGAACAATAGAAGGAACGAGAAGAAGAGAGAGACCCAAAATCAGATGGCGGGATAACATCCGGGAGGACACAATGAGGATGAACAGCAGCAGCAACTAGACAAACAGCGCATTGGGCAGGCAGAAGTGGAAGAGGCTCATAGAGCAGGCGTATGGTCGATAAGGCCCTTGACACATGTAAAGTAAAGTAAGTAAAGTAGCTGGACCTGGCTTCCAAACCAATACTCTCGAATCGACCGCAGCTAGGAAGATAAGTATGCGTGACTTGGATTTTCTTATCTCTGAGTCATTCTGCGCATGGAAAGTGATCTTTCTGTAGTATTATGACCATCTTTCTCCTAAATTATAAAAGAAAGTGACGGGAAAGAGTTTCACATAAGAGTAGTGGAATGGAGGTTCGAACCCAGTACCCTCGAATCGAAACGGTGGCCAGACATTTCTGTAGTAAATTTTGCGGTATCTGTCGGAAGCACAGAAGCGTAGAGCCGCGGCTATAACAGGCCGGGCTCACGCGACGCGACGCAGCGCGACGCTAGGGTGTTGCGTGCGGCGTTTGGGCAGTTCCCCCTGAACACGCAGCCAGACGGCGGCTGTGCGGCCAGACAACGCACACAACCGCGCGTCAGGCGCATCGCCGGCGGCTGCACTCCTCCACACCCCTCTCCAGCCCCCGCCCACCGCGCCCACCCCCGCCCCCGCACCATAGCCCCTGTGTCTGCCACGTGCCGCATATCGATTTCCGCCGTCGCCGGGGTTTGGGTACCGGACCGCTCCGCTGTGCTGTGCACGCGCGCCGCGACACACACACACACACACACACACACACATACACACACGAGGGCGCACGCATCACGCGCACACGCACTGCAGCTGCAGCTGCAGCGGGGGCGGCGTCGGCGGCGGCGGCAGCAGCTTCGCACGCGCACACCGGACCGCCCTGGGGTAGGCTCGCGCGCCGCGGCGCTGCCGACTGGGCTGTCCTCGGCCGATGTCATTGCCAAGGTCGCGCGAGGCCGGGTCAGCCCGCTTGCTCCGTAGGCTCCCAGCCTCGGCGCACAAAACTCGACCTTAGCCCACTTTGCCCGCTCTTTCACGTGCCTCGCATCAATGGCTATTTATTCACGCACTCGAGATGCATTTAGCGCCCTTTCAACAAGCGAGAAAACCACACAGTAAGAATCTCTACGGACTGAGCATTTATGTGCGGAGAACGTAGTTTCTGTTGTCCACTTACACTACTTGCAAAGTCACGTGACCAACCGAGGTGGTGCAGTGGTTAGCACATTGGACTCGCATTCGGAAGGGCGACGGTTCAGATCCTTGTCCAGCCATCCTGATCTAAATTTTCCGTGTTTTCCCTAATTTGCCTCAGGGGAATGCTGGGATGGTTCCTCCGAAAAAAATGGTTCAAATGGCTCTGAGCACTATGGGACTTAACATCTGAAGTGATCAGTCCCTTAGAACTTAGAACTAGTTAAACCTAACTAACCTAAGAACATCACACACATCCATGGCCGGCCGGAGTGGCCGAGCGGTTCTAGGCGCTTCAGTCTGGAACCGCGCTGCTGCTATGGTCGCAGGTTCGAATCCTGCCTCGGGCAAAGATGTGTGTGATGTCCTTAGGTTAGTTATGTTTAAGTAGTTCTAAGTCTAGGGGACTGATGACCTCAGATGCTAAGTCCCATAGTGCTTAGAGCCATTTGAACCATTTGAACACATCCATGCCCAAGGCAGGATTCGAACCTGCGACCGTAGTGGTAACGCGGTTCCAGACTAAAGCGTCTAGAACCGCTCGGCCACTCCGACCGGCCGTTCCTCCGAAAGGACAGGGCTGAAGCAATGAGCGAGCGAGGTGATGCAGTTGTTAGCACATTGGGCTCACATTCGGGAGCCGGCCGAAGTGGCCGTGCGGTTAAAGGCGCTGCAGTCTGGAACCGCAAGACCGCTACGGTCGCAGGTTAGAATCCTGCCTCGGGCATGGATGTTTGTGATGTCCTTAGGTTAGTTAGGTTTAACTAGTTCTAAGTTCTAGGGGACTAATGACCTCAGCAGTTGAGTCCTATGGTGCTCAGAGCCATTCACATTCGGGAGGACGACAGTTCAAATCCCGGTGCGGCCATCCAGATATAGATTTTCGTGGTTTCCCTAACCCGCCCTTGGCAACTGCCGGAATGATTCCTTCGAAAAGGATACGGCTGATTTTCTTTCCCATCCTTTCATAATCCGAGGTAGTGCTCCGCCTCTAAAGACCGTGCTCCCCTCCTTTCGTTTCAAATGATTTCATCTCCATTTTTCCAGAGTTGCGTAATTTTTTGAATGAAAATATTTAAGGTTGAGAAACGTGCAAACTTCGTTCTGCTAATATTTGGACCAACGTCAGGAAAAAACTGAGTAGCGTCCATAAGACATGCTTGTATGTAGGAAAACATATACTAGAAACACCAGATACCCTCAAGACTGACAGAATTTTTGGTCACGACATTACATGAAAAATGTCATATCGAGCGCCCATCGCTCGTGTTATACACTAACCATGTTGTATTGCAGTATTAAATTACAATTTATCTGATGGATTGTATCAGATATGCTGGCTAATAAATGTTTTACACATTCGTTATGTACTGTGTTTGGTAAAAGAAAGATAAACAAGCTACGAAATCATAATTTCCCACCCGAAGTTTTATAAATCGAGTTTTGTTTCTGTTACTGCGATGTAATCGTGTTGTGAAATATCATAATCTGCGAAACAAAAATTTTGTATTTAAAAATACTGTCGGTAAGAGCATTGTGCACTGAAAACAAAGTTCCAGTTGCGTGCCTAGGTCGCGCACACAATTTTATCCTGTGTGCCGGCCGCGGTGGCCGTGCGGTTCTGGGTGCTACAGTCTGGAACCGAGCGTCCGCTACGGTCGTAGGTTCGAATCCTGCCTCGGGTATGGATCTGTGTGATGTCCTTAGTTTAGTTAGGTTTAATTAGTTCTAAGTTCTAGGCGACTGATGACCTCAGAAGTTAAGTCGCATAGTGCTCAGAGCCATTTGAACCATTTTTTTTTATCCTGTGTAGAAGTTGAAAAAAAGCGTACATTCCGCTGAGGAGCGGAATGGAACTCCAGACCCATATTACGTATGTCCCCTTTTGGAACGAGTTATACACCTAAAAAGTAGTGCAGAATGGTTTCGTACTTAATTAAGACTACTGCCACTCAGTCTGACGATCGCGCAATGTACAGGGCGTGTCCGAAAAGTAATTCGTCGCAATTTTCTGTGACACAGTTGTCGGACCGATTGACGTGGGTGGAGGGGGACCCTTAGCTTTCCAGTGGTAGGTCGCCCAAATGCTTCCGTGTTCTTGGTGCGTTAAGACGGTTCCTATCGGGAACCTCTACGTCGCGTCGAACTTAATGTGGAGAAATCTTTAGAGCAACGCTATGCGATAAATTTTTCAGTGAAGCCCAACAAGACGCCTCTGGAAACTCAAAGAATGTTTAAGGAAGCCTTCGGGGATGATTGCCTTTCCGGTCGCAGCCAAACAGGTGGCACAAGATGTTTGGAGAAGGTCGGGGTGGAGATCAGCCCCGAGGCCCGAGAGGGACGTCCCGTAAACATCTCGAACGGACGACCATGTGCCTCATGTCACCAGTTACTGAATTCAGACCGTCGAACAAGTTTTCGATTGATGCCGGAAAAATCTCAGTTTTACAAGGCAGTACTTCAGAGTCGGCCGCGTTCGAAAGGAGTTTCGTGTATCGTGGAAACTGCAAAACGACGGACTTTATTTTTGTTTCTTCGGCTGAACAGGGATCTCGGATGAAAGCATCTCGATTCAGTGGATAATGTGCAAGCTACTTCGAAGAAACATGAGCAATAAGTTTTTTTAAAAAAATGTAACGCACTACTTTCCGGCCAAACCTTTTACGCCAGAACACTTCCTCCACTCGCCGTAGGTAAACTGGTGATAAAAGCGGCTCCCATCACTACAATTCGAACCAGCTATTTCTGGTCGAATGCCACTATATTATTGTTCTTACACTGATGATCTCTGTTAGAAGGGCGGGGAGGCTAATATGGAGTACAACTAAATGAAGATAATCCTTCAGCCATACTGCGCACGGTGAGAATGAGCTATGATTATGTCCATACAGACAAGCATTTTTATACAGTATTGTCTATGTTAAGGCGAATTTTTGACGCTTTAACTTCCAGGAGCTCTTACACTTGTGAACAGTCGTTTAACAATACTCAAATAAAACATTTGAAAGATCAACGTCTCTTCAGGTACATCTTTTGTTGTTAAAAGTTCGGAACTTCACAGACAATTTTGACAGCGGTACAGATCATAAACGGTTTAACCTCTACGTGTCTCTCAGTCAATAACGTTTCTTCCCGTTAATGCTCGATAGTTTTCAACAAGCTGACTCATCTGAATCGCACTGATGAATGCCAGAAATGAAACCCATACGTTGCCAGCTCGCACAGACATTTTGTATTAGAGCAGATAAGACTTCGCAGCTAGAGCACACCAATGGAACAGTGCGCCGAGCTTCAAAATTCTACACTGTGCATAGCTATGTATTGTCCTCACATAGTCGTTTTTATGCGATCTGGAAATCCTTCTTGATGCGCGTAATGTTTGGCGTTTTTGAACTGATGCGAAATCACACAATGGCTGGCTTATCCGTCGCTGGAATAAACGTGTTTTGCCACCTTCCTCGCGTGCCAACGCCTGCGCTGCGCGGAGGATATTGTTAAGCGCACGACACCGCCATGGATAAAAGCTCTCCTAAAATTTACTCTGCAGCCCTTAATCATTTATTCTGGTTCGGTTACAATAGTTGTTTTACAAGAGATCGCTCGCCGAAACTGTTTGCTTGTGGGCACGAGTGGACAACACTAACAGTGCAGGTACCGTCATGCTAGGTTTTTTACAAGTCGATATCCTCCGCTAAACACGCAAAGCAGTACCACCGAACGGGGAAAATCTTTATTCCAGTATTGGACACAACTACATGGACGCTTCTGGCACTTTCGGACGCACCGAGGTATAACAAAAACGTAGAGCACTCGAAACAGGACTGGGAACTCTCAATTTGATCGTAAAGTAGTTACTGAGTCACTTACTTTTTCGCTTCGGACCGGCTAACGACTAAGTGTAACAAGTAAGACGATAAGTCAACTTTATAATATCCCATTTCTCCTTCACTTGTTTACTTCTTTCATTTCCCTTAGTTGCTATTACTTTTCTTAATTGCATTCCCTGACTTTTTTTTTTTTAATCTCGGGGGCTGTTTCACTTTCTAATATCATGTTCATATTTTGTTATACAGTATAATTCACTCATTGCTTATTTATACCAATTTCATTAAGATTTTCGTGTCCGTTCCTAAATATTATAGGTTTAATTCTTGAAAGTATTCCTTAATATTTTTTGTGAGTGTGCCAAGATTCATTCGTTGGAAGTTTACGTAAAATACTAATAATTTTATCTTAATTACATCTAACTATTCCGAGGTGTTGGAATGCTTGTTCCTTACCTCTTAACTAAAATTTTTTCTCCCTTGTTGTTTGTTTTTCTTTTATCGTTGCTAAGTCTGCGAATAAATATTAAAATTGAGCTGAATAGCTCTACTGTGATACTAAATTTCTAAAGAGTGTTTTCTTTGCTTTTGTAAATGTCTTTTGTTTGCTGAAAATCGAAGTCCTTCTTTCGACGATTTCGCTAAGGTACTTACGTATATTGCGTTTCCCGATTTTTTTGGTGGTGCCGTTTTATGCTTAGCTACGCTAGCAACTGAGCCTTTAGTAGAAGGAAAAATGTTAGACCGTCTTCCTCACTTTCTCATTAGACTTTATGTGAACTTGTTTGTGGTTAGAGTATTTTAGTTACTGTAATGCGTAACAGAAATTTGTAGTTTGCATTAAAAAATAAGGCAGGACTGTTAAGACAGCCGCTATTAACAGAATGGATACTAGTTCGAACCCCGCTCAATGTGCACGTGTACACTTTTCCAATTTATTTCAGATCTCTCCGTATAACGAGCGACACAGCGTTTTATCATTTCCTCCCTGGCTTTGGTAAGAAGATGAGGCTTCGCAGTGCTGAATAGTGCAATAACCGCCTATGCACTCTCCGTATGGCTAGGATGGGGCCCACTTGCCGTGAGTGGTTTCGATCGCTCGGCTAAAAAGATGCACCATTCACAATGAATAACACAGATACCGAGGTGGGAAGTAAAAAAATGGGTATGCTGATAGCTAAAAGACGAATGAAGACTATCGAGGAAGACGTTGAGTCATATTCCAGAAGATATGGTTATATTTCAAAAGATATATTCGTTTCTTACCAGCAGAATATTTGCATTCTTTATGATCTGTTGACTAATTTAAATTGCACAGTAAATCAAAAGCAAAAAAAGAATCATTGTTAGCAACAATATGTATTGTAACCTAATTAAAAATCCTGTGCTCTGTTCTTTTGCGTATGTAATTCATTCTTGTATCCACCATGTGTGGACTCTCACTGACTTGGTGACGAACATTTTTGTCCCCTCATTCCACATCCAGTAACTACATTTTTCATATCTCTTAGCTCTAACACTCTTTGTTGCTAATTTTATGACCTCTGAGTTACCCCATTTCCCATTATCAGACATTTATTTGTGTTTGTGTTGATACACGTAGGTGAAAAGTGAAGAGAAATTCAGAACTATAAAGGTCTCAACATTATGTCGACTTCCAGATTACGCAGAGACGCATACGACAGACACTGACTTACGAAAGAGAACCATAGGAGTTAGGAAAAGTGCAATACTGCAGGCCATTGATTTTCGAGAGCGCTTTCTTGGATTGTATAACAGCAACTTGACAGTAAGAAAACCAGCTGAGTAATAAAGACAAAATAACAACAACCTCTCACGAAAAAAAAGTCATTTATTCACTTTGGTTTCCGTAACTAATGTCAACAAGAGTGATCTAATCTCACGCCTGATCGATGCTTTAGTAATGGTTGCGAATACTGATGCTCAGCATCTGACACATGTATAATTTGTATAAACAAACTAGTTATCCGCCTGGACTGCGTGAGAAGTGATTTTAGTCGATTCTGAGAAGACGTAGAGAGATGGGGGGAAGGAGGGGGGGGAGGAGGGAGGAGGAGGAGGAGGAGGAGAGAGAGAGAGAGAGAGAGAGAGAGGGAGGGAGGGAGAGATCGTCTCCTTTCGTTCAATTAGTTTCTTTGTGCTGGCGTCCATAAACGTAATATACTTCAGCGAAAAAAGCTTTCAAAAAATTTGGATTTCATTACGCCACTTCTGGCAGATTTCGGCCTTTATATATCGTGGCATAAACACTCGTGTACATGTGTGCCAAATACATTCCAGGTCGTAGGCTGCCTTAGTCCCACAGGCATTTAATTTTAGACAAGCAGAAGGATAAACTAGCTTTGGAAACGCTTGTATCTCAGAGCTTAGAGCTCAGTGGATCTCTCTGGACAACATTAAAGAATGAAGCAGGGTTAATGACTGACTACTCTGAAAGGGATTCGGAGATTCTAAAATAGCTTTTACTCAGTATCAACAAAAGCGTACTGACGGTCTTCGATAAACAAGACATTTATTAAACCTATGTTACAATACTGAAGAAAATACACTCGAATGACAAAAGTTGTGCGGTGTCGTGAAGGAGCTCATTTCATCCGGGGTAGTACAGCATCTCGATGTAGCATGGAGTCAACAAGTTCTCTGGAAGTCCCTTGCAGGAAAATTGAACCATCCTGCCTCCATAGCCGTTCATAATTATGAAACTGTTGCCGGTGTAGGATCTTGTGCACGAACAGACAGACCTAATCATCATGTTCCATAAATGTCCGATGGGATTCATGTCGGGCGATCTGGGTGGCCAAATCATTAGCTGGAATTTTTCGGAATGTTCTTCAAATCAGTCACGAACAATTGTGGTCGGTGACATGACATAGTTTTCGGCAACATGAAGTGCGTGAACAGCTGTTCTCCAAGCAGGCGAACACAAACATTTACAATTAATGACAGGTTCACCTGCACCAGAGGACGCAGTACATTCCATTTAAGCACAGCTCACACCATTTAGTAGCCTCCAATAGTTTGCACAATGCCTTGTTGACAACTTGGGTTCATGGCTTCGTCGGCCGGCCGCGGTTGGCCGAGCGGTTCTAGGCACCACAGTCTGGAACCGCGAGACCGCTACGGTCGCAGGTTCGAATCCTGCCTCGGGCATGGATGCGTGTGATGTCCTTAGGTTAGTTAGGTTTAAGTAGTTCTAAGTTCTAGGGTATTGATGACCTCAGAAGTTAAGTCCCATGGTGCTCAGAGCCATTTGAACGATTTACAGAAATGAGTGGCATATGACGAGCTGCTGCTCCATTATACCCCATTACTTTCAACTCCCTGCGCAGAGCCATTGTGCTAGCTAGACTGCTACTAGCACTTTGGAATTCACGACTGGTTCTTTTCGCTGATTTCATGCAATTTTTTTAGACCCACCTTCCGCAAAGGTCGACGCTCCCTGTCCTGAAGTACCTGCTTCTACCTGTATTGGACTTAACAGTGGTCGTTACTTCGCTTTTCTTTGTCACAATCACACTCAACAACCGTCGAAAGTTGGAAGCTCCGATTCATATTGCTGTTACTGATTCTCTACTCACAAAAACACTCGCTACCTTCTTTTATACCGGCAGGTACGCCTCTAGTGATATCTAGTGGTCAATTCCGCAATACACACGGATTCTAGATACGTTTTTTTCCGGCAGTGTAGGTGTAAGCAGGTTCCAGTACCTCGAGGGCCCTTGCCGGAAACCTCCACATCGCCATCACCACCATCAGCAGCGAGAAGCAAACAAAAGTTGTCTCCCACCTCTGACAGGCATCTTGTTTGTGGTACAGGAGGAGCGCGACGGTGGCGGAGGCGGGGGCGGGAGTGGCGCCGGCGCCGGAGGCGGAGGCGGCGGGGGCGGCAGTAGCGTCCCCGTGTCGGCCGTCGTTGGCGCCGACCCCGCTTTTGACCCGAGCACCCTTCGAGAGGATGAGTTCGAGAAGCACGTGGTGTACATCGTGCCCGACGTCGCCACGGAGCCGGGCTGCCCTAACCGCGCGCAGGAGTCGCTGCCCCGCAACCTGGTGCTGCGACCCAGCCAGGCGCTCAGCGATGTGAGTACCAACCCAAAATGTCTCTAGCTACTCTCTTAGTCTCGCCAGCAAGGGAGGCAGGTGAGTCCCACCGTGTGGTAAACCCAACGACGACAGACACACCGCTGCCGTCATGAAGGTATGTCAATTAAGTCCTGAAAATCTGCACCCATCATGGACTTTTCTTGAACAGAACATTTCTGTACTAAGTACGGTATTATCGGAGGAAATACGACTTTGCTTCTTTCGAACTTTGGTCAGACTGTTAACGACGATACGGGCATACAAAATACACTACTGGCCATTAAAATTGCTACACCAAAAAAAAAAAAAAAAAAAAAAAAAAATATGCAGATGATAAACGGGTATTCATCGGACGAATATATTATACTACAACTGACATGTGATTACATTTTCACCCAATTTGGGTGCACAGATCCTGAGAGGTCAATACCCAGAACAACCACCTCTGGCCGTAATAAACGCCTTGATACGCCTGGGCATTGAGTCAAACAGAGCTTGGTTGGCGTGTACAGGTACAGCTGCCCATGCAGCTTCAACACGATTTTACAGTTCATCAAGAGTAGTAACTGGCGTATTGTAACGAACCAGTTGCTCGGCCACCATTGACCAGACGTTTTCAGTTGGTGAGAGATCTGGAGAATTTGCTCGGCAGGGCAGCAGTCGAACATTTTCTATATCCAAAAAGGGCCGTACAGGACCTACAACATGCGGTCGTGCATTATCCTGCTGAAATGTAGGGTTTCGCAGGGATCGAATGAAGGATAGAGCCACGGGCCGTAACACATCTGAAATGTAACGTCCACTGTTCAAAGTGCCGTCAATGCGAACAAGAGGTGACAGAGACGTATAACCAATGGCGCCCCATACCATCACGCCGGGTGATACGCCAGTATGACGATGACGAATACACGCTTCCAATGTGCGTTCACCGTGATGTCACCAAACACGGACGCGACCATCATGATGCTGTAAACAGAACCTGGATTCATCTGAAAACATGACGTTTTGCCATTCGTGCACCCAGGTTCGTCGCTGAGTACACCATCGCAGGTGCTCCTGTCTGTGATGCAGCGTCAGGGGTACCGCAACCATGGTCTCCGAGCTGATAGTCAAAGGCTGCTGCAAACGTCATCGAACTGTTCGTGCAGATGGTTGTTGTCTTGCAAACGTCCCCATCTGTTGACTCAGGGATCGAGACGTGGCTGCACGATCCGGTACAGCCATGCGGATAAGATGCCTGTCATCTCGACTGCTAGTGGTACGAGGCCATTGGGATCCAGCACGGCGTTCCGTATTACCCTCCTGTACCCACCGATTCCATATTCTGCTAACAGTCATTGGATCTCGACCAACGCAAGCAGCAATGCCGCGATACGATAAACCACAATCGCGATAGCCTAAAATCCGACCTTTATCAAAGTAGGAAACGTGATGGTACGCATTTTTCCTTCTTACATGAGGCATCACAACAACGTTTTACCAGGCAACGCCGGTCAACTGCAGTTTGTGTATGAGAGAAAGTTTGGAAACTTTCCTCATGTCAGCACGTTGTAGGTGTCGCCACCGTCGCCCACCTTGTGTGAATGTTCTGAAAAGCTAATCATTAGCATATTTCAGCATCATCTTTCTGTCATCTAAATTTCGCGTCTGTAGCACGTCATCTTCGTGGTGTAGCAATTTCAATGGCCAGTAGTGTAGGTTCCCAAATATACGAATGGTTTGAAGATTTCGTAAGTAGTAGGACTCAGTATGTTGTCCTCGACAGCCAATATTTGTCAGGGACGAGGAGATCGTCAGTAGTGCCCCAGGGAAGTATTCTCTACCTGTATAAATGATCTGACAGAAGAGGTGAGCAGCAGTCTGCACTTGTTTGCTGATGATGCTGTGGTGTACGGGAAAATGTAGTCGTTGAGTGACTGTAGGAGGATACAAGATGACCTTAACAAAATTTCTTGTTGGTGTGATGACTAGCTGGTAGCTACAGCTGCAAAAGAATCGAAGTTAATGCAGACAAGTAGTATAAACAACCCGGTAATATTCGAATACAGCATCAGCGATGTCCAGGCTGACACAGTCACGTTGCTTAAATATGTAGACGTAACGTTTAAAGTGATGCGAAATGCAAAGAGCATGTAAGGACTGTGGAGGGAAAGGCGAATTGGCTACTTTGGGTTATTGGCAAAGTTTTAGGAACGTGTGGTTCATCTGTAAAGGAGACTACATGTAGAATACTACTGCGACCCACTCTTGAGCACTGCTGGAGTGGTTGAGTTCAGCGCCAGTTCGGATTAAAGGAAGACAGTGAAGCAGTTCAGAGGCGGGCTGCTGCATTTGTTACAGGCAGACTCGATAAATACGCGAATATTGCGGAGATGCCTCAGGAACTGAAATGGAAATCCCAGGAGGGAAGGCGACTTTCTTTTAGAGCAACGGTATTTAGAGAAAAGGAATTTGAATCGGACTGCAGAACGATCCTATTGCCGCCAACGTAAGGTTTCGCGTAAGGACTACAAATAAGAAAAAATAGGGTTCGTACGGAGGTATATAGGCAGTCGTTTACCACTCGCTCTATTTGCGAGTGTAACAGGAACCGAAATGACCAGTAGTGATACAACGTACTCTCTGCCACGCACCATACATTGACTTGTGGAGTATCAATGTAGATACAGATCTAGGTGACCCTTATCCAGTCAGTCAAAGAGGGACCAACAGTTTAACAAAGTTCAAATGTTCAAATGTGTGTGAAATCTTATGGGACTTAACTGCTAAGGTCATCAGTCCCTAAGCTTACCCACAACTTAACCTAAATTATCCTAAGGGCAAACACACACACACCCATGCCCGAGGGAGTACTCGAACCTCCGCCGGTACTAGCCGCACAGTCAATGACTGCAGTGCCTCAGACCGCTCGGCTAATCCCGCGCGGCAACAGTTTAACCTGAACCCCAAACAGCTGTGGAAAAAATTGGGTATCTTTCATACCGGTAAATATTACCACAGGTGAAATATGTAGCGACGGGTATAATCGTGGAAATGACGGAGGACTGAACCCAAGACCATTGGATCCGTAGCCTGGTATATATATCAGTAACGGAGTAGACACACTAAAAAGGAGAGAGTAGAATTTGAACTTCATTTGACGTTTTGGTCATTATAAAAGCACTGAGGAAGGAAATTGGTAGTGCCTTTTTTGAGAAACCACCGCAGTATTCTTCTTAAGCGATTTGGGGGAATCATGGAAGAGAGAAATCTGTATGGGTGGAAGGGGATTTGAACATAGTTTGAACATCGTCAGATGCGTCTGCCTTCCGGAACTAGTATAGTGGGCCCAGTGTAACACCCCTACGGTTGTGACGATTGTGCCAAGCAGGGTGTGATGAGGAGGATCTGTCCACGCTCGACAGCGTCAAGAAAACGTTATTCACAACGAGAGATTTATTGATCAGAAATACAGGAACGTCTTCTCCAGGTGCCGGTAGCTCACTCGGGCCAGCAGTGTGCGGACCCAGTCAGCAGTAGCGGAGTCGTGTCACTCGGCAGTAGTGCCGCAACCATTACATCACGGGTGGTTTACTGACTCCCAGGCATCGCATCTGGCATGACTCTCGACGGACGGCAGCACACAGCACCCTCTGCGGGCTGATCTCTTAAGTGCTCTCGTTGAATACGTCTACCCAGGAGGCTCACCCCTCCAGCCAAGCCCGTAGTACTAGGTATCACAGGACAGCTGCAAGATTGAGATTAGGAAAGGTGTAGTATTTACGCTTGATCTTTTATACACTCTACTATGCTGGGGGTAACACTGACGTCATATACAAGCGTTTTCTCGCAAGTCTGCCCTTCAGACTTCCGTAACTTGGTCTTTCATACACTCTTTTCTGTCGTATCAGTGCCAGAAAAGTTACTGTTGCGTTATAACTGGGATTTCTTGTAACACTCTGCTCTGTCACCAGTATGACGACACCTGTCTG
Organism: Schistocerca piceifrons; assembly: GCF_021461385.2. NCBI lineage: Eukaryota > Metazoa > Arthropoda > Insecta > Orthoptera > Acrididae > Schistocerca > Schistocerca piceifrons. Next base: position 393,732,883 of record NC_060145.1, read on the forward strand.
TTCACATTACGTCATTGTGCTTCATCTGCAAACTGGGCACTCGGCCGGTCCCGCTGGTTGCAATCACTTCCGTGTTCACCTCGACCTGCTCAACATTTCCTCGTAGCTGGCAGTTTGCCAGTCACTGACTCGGCCGGCTTCATTCCTGGTGTCACCAATCAAGAGCTTCAACATATTTTTAGTGTTAGCCTGCGATGCATCTGATGATTTCATAGACCGAAAGCAGTCATGAAATGATCATATGGCATCATTGTCAGGGAGACCCTACCCCGTCAGGGGCTGTTCGTATGTCTGGCGGATATCCTTCTGCTTGACGCTACTTCGCTGACTTGCACGTCTTTGTGAAGAAGACAGATGAGATAAAATGATAAGGACAACACAAACATCCAGGCCCCGAGCGAAGAAAATCTCCAACCCGGCCGAGAATCGAACCCGGAACCCTGAAGCCTAGAGGCAGTGACGCTAACCGCTAGGCCGTGAGTCGCGGTCATAAAATAAAGAAAACAATTGCGATCAAAGACTGTTTTCAGATCCAGAAATTTTGAACATTAGGTCCCTGTATCGTAGGGTCATACTTCATAAAGTTTTGTTTGTCCATGTAAATTCTCGAGAAAAGCACGAAATGCTTAAATGCAAACAGCATGCACAAGCTTTGCAATTCAGCAATGCACACGATCACCTCCTAATATTGCTCCCAACAGTCACAGCGTTATATATTTTTCCCAAGCAGTCTTCTTGGAAAACGTTCAAATGTAGATTCGGTCGAGGTCGAGAGCAATTGGGCGTTTTGATTTCGTTCTTAGCGCCAGAATATCCTCTCTCAGAGTTGAAAGAAAGCCTGTGTGCTTAATTTAGTGGAAAAATGTCCCTCATTAAGACTTTAATTACAAAACAGGGCTTTTGTCAACCGCCAAAAAAGTCTTCCGAAATTAGACTTGTTAGCTTAAGCTGAAGCGGTTAGTATTGGCCATGGTTTCGTTTCTGTTTGATTCTCATGAGGATGCACTATTCACAATGACAATATTACTATCCGACTGATTATTGTCGCATCATCAGAGTTACGTAACAAAGTGGTAAACATCTGCTAGCGGCATAAGTATCTTCATCTAGTTACATGGTCACCATGTGGTCACCATAGTTTATACTTATTTCTCTTTCACAGTCAATAAACATATAAAGTGTCGAGCTCATGGCGCTCACGATAGTCCAGGTGCATTCTTTTAGACAGTGTTAATGATCGGTTTGATGAAGTGCAAGGTACATACGCGTATCCAGCTTAAGAAATAGCTTTTAGCTAAACATAGTCTTATTTTGCCAACAAAAACGAGATTAGACATACGTGGGTTAAAAGTGGGTTCTACAAGGTGATTCGTAATAGTGAATACACCTTAGACGCATGGGATCGTCAAAATCTATCACAGTTCTGTAACGTATCAGATAACAAAATGGCGTGGCATAACATCGTCAGGAAGATTTTAGTTCATTCTGCAAAAGCAGCGAATTTCTTCACAGTCTGCTTTAGTATTACCACAAGTAATGACGGATTATAAACCTTGGACGTTTATGTACACCTGGAAGTAAGCACACCAACAGCAGTTTACTAGCTACACTTACTTTTGGAACCCATACTTGGTAGTAATATGTCGAGAACAGTCGTTCTCGAAGTCATAAAATCTGTATATCAGTTGCCTATTGTAGCACTAGGCGGAATATTTTGATGATAAACATAGGCTACTATGTTCCTAATTGTGAGATTCTTAAGTATTATTTTGCGTTGTTCATCTCCATTGTGTCACCGCACAGCATGTCGATTATGAACCGTCGCCATAAACAGACCTTCGATGCAATGTCAGCACGCCCACAGATAACCATCACGCCACGTGTTGCCTGTGGTCATGCGATTATTGTTTCACTTCGCTCAACCTACCTACCTAGACTCAAAAACATATCATATCAGTATTAGGTTAACATTGTGTCAATACTTGAAACAATTTTTGTTTTGAATCTAGTCTGAGCATTTCTCCTTCCTACAACAACGCTTCTTCTCTTTTGATAGTCTTCACATTGTTCCCAATAATTCTGTATAAGTTATTTAGTAAAATGCACAAATCTGTCTTGAAGATGGAGACTTGTCTTCATTCGGCCACGGTAGCGTGGAGTTTAATATTTTCTTTAAATAAATAAGAAAAAGGCTTTAGAATAGGATAGGCACTCCTGATCAGTTATGAAACCACACGCAACATTCTGCTAATGATAAAACTGTTTGTATGTTTAACTACGTTACTCACCTGCTATAGCGGCCTGTATAGCCTAACGCAGCTAATCCAAATACGTAGCAGTTCCGATATTCTTTAGGTATAACTATTTAAAGTCGATGCCATCATTTTATATGGCATCAAGTCACTCCAATACGTCAGCGAAAAGAGTATCTTTGGTTTTATCCAACATGGAATTAAATGTGATTTAGACACAGCAGACAGATTCTTTGATATTCATATTAACATTCACCGGAATTAACTGTTGCATTTCAGAGATGGAAATGCGGTTGAAATCATCTCAGTAAGAAATGTTGTGGCATTAATATTACAGTAGCGTCATTTGCGAACAAAAGGTCGTGCCAATACCATCATAGTTAATAGAGCTATGATAGTAATTTTAAAATATCGGTTAAAATAGAATGATGACCTCTTTAACTGATGTTTAAGGGGAAACAGATTAGTTTCACTCAACGCGTATACATTTAAAAACGGAAACCGCACCGCGCTACATTTACTCTTAAAATATGGAGACAGTAGAAACTTCAGATGTCCGCAATGCGTTTTGCGCATTGCTGGCATGGAACGCGGAAAACGTAATGCATATATCTCTGGTCTGAGAAATCTCCTTCTAAACAGAACACGTTATAAATTTCTTTATTAGAGCTTGTATTATTCCGCCCGAAATGCACAAACGCCTCTCCAACGACATTTTGAGAGTTAATTTAATTGCTCGCGTTCTCTTATTTACACCGAAAAATAATCAAATAAAAGGCTCTTCTTAATAAGAATTGCCGAGTTTTTAATATGCTTCTCCGGCAAAACAGAGCCAGGGAATAAATATTTCTTGAAAGCTACAGAGCATTGGCTTTCGCAGAAAACAGCTGCCAACGAACCCGTCTCGGCCATCAACTTTCAGATTCCTGGTGCAGCGAGACGAGAAACTAGTAAGCGACAGGCGCCGCTGCCAACGACCTGAAATAATTTCAAGAGTTCCTGCCACGTTCCGTACGTGTGGGGGGGTGGGGGGGCACGCATTTCGCCTTCTTTCTTCCTTCTCCTGTGTGTACTGTGGAAGGTGGAAGACGAGAACCTGATGATTAGCGGGGGGGGGGGGGGGGAGGAAGACGCGGGAAAGAGGACAACGAAGAGATCTTGTTCCATTAAGAAAGCAAAGCACGTCCGTGCCAGCGACGATTGCCTAGAAGAAAGGTAAACACCGTTGAACAGTTCCTCTACTATTTTGTACAAAGGCGTTTTCTGTATGTGAATCCGGCTGACCCGCTTGGTACTGACGTAACTTAACGGTGACCTGTAATTGTGGCCGCATGGACGCTCCACTTGGCTGATCGCGTGGCGCACACCCCCTTTGATCCCGTGCAGTACGTGGATGATTCAAAAACTAGAGGCACTTATACTAAAACGTAAAAATCGCTTTACTCGTATGGCCACCAGTAAAATGGTTCCCAGAAGGACAGTCTCTCTAAAACACAATTCTATAACGAACCTACACTTCATTCATCGATACTTTCACCTAACATATGATTAAATCTATTTTCGCACTGTAGTAGAAAGAACTGAATACGGTGAAATTTGTTGAAAAATGCTGGTACAGCTCTGGAATAACCACCTCACAGGAGGCTTAACTGAACAACACGATTTTGTGTGCATGTACTGTAAGTATTAATTTATAGTTAGTAGTGCAATATGATACATAATACTAACGTAAGAAGTTGCCCTGTATGCACCAAACTAGGTCTGTATTTTACTGATTCTTGCTATCAGTATTTTTTTCCCCCCTTACTACTACTTTCATCGACTAAATTGCGTAGGAATGCTGAAATCAGAGCAGAGAGATTACATCAGGTACAGAGGCGTGCAGATAATCATCTTTTTCTCGCATCATACTCGAATGCAGTAAAACGTAGAGTGGCTAACATTTGTTAAAATTTGAGTCGTCATGGTAGGTATAATATGCACTCGGACGAACGCGGTACAGTGGTTTATGAAATATGTAGATACGGATCTGTGTGTAAAAGCATAAATTAAGCCGTCCCACTCTAAGGACTCAACAAGGGAATAACAGTCACCTAACGTACAATCAAAACATTAGGAGAATGGGAACTCACACCAGATCGCTGCCTGACAGAAGTGAAGCACCCAGAGACGGAAACGAAACGGAACTTCACGAAGTGAGAAGAAACGCGATGTTATTATTCGAGTGATTACAATATCGAGCCAAATTTACAAAGAACTTTTGTGGCAGTATGGGCCCACCTAGCCCTCCTATCGGAATGATGTGCCGCAAGACACACGGGATGACTGCCGACATAGCCCCTTCACGTTGCTCATCCTTCGTGCACTGTTTCTAATGACCTTAATGTCGATGAGACTTTCTGTCCTCTGAACAACGTCTAATTAAAACGTTGTGTTGTAGTGTTAGTAGGATACATGAGCTCTAACATTATAAACTGCCGCAGGGCTACACATTACGCGGGGTGAAGTGTCCAGATATACATCAAGAGGTAAAACCAGACGTCGAATCGCTGCAAACGATCTATTGAAGTTACGCCCGTGCGGGACGCTGGCGCTAGATTGACACTGCAGTTACAGTCGTACGAATTCCAATAGAGACATTTATCAGAGGAGGACATCTGTGTAGGGCATTTTGTGCAGTCGTGACAGGATCTGATTTCTGCCCAAATGACATGAACCGATTTTTATACAGCGTTATGCAGGCGGGCTGTTGACATTGCCGTGTAAGGCCCACATTTGGCTCAATTACCTTGCGTTTGTGTTACTCAAATGGGAGTAAATTAGACACAACTGACGTGGTTTAGAGATCGGCAACTTCCAGCCACGAGCGCCGAATCGGCCTACAACTTCAATGAAAGTGGGCATTTACTGATCGCCACGGTGAATAAATAAACTAGAATAAAAATTTTAGCTCAACAAAACAAATAAGCTCTAAAACAGAAGATGACGCTCCACGAATTATCCGAGTGGGATGGAACTTTTTAGATTCGGAAAAAGTAGGTGATTGATTGAAGAGAAAGAGCTTCACAAATTAAGCAGTTCAGTAACGCAATGGTCCACCTCTGGCCTTTCTTCAAGCAGTTTTCGACTTGGCATTGATTGACAGAGTTGTTGAATGTCCTCCTGAGAAATAGGTTGCCAAATTCTGTCAATTGACAAGTTAGATTTTCAAAATCCCTACGTGGTTAGAGGGCCCTGCTCGTAATGCTCCAAACTTTCTCAGTAGGGGAGAGACCTGGCGACCTTGTTGGACAAGATAGGGTTTGGCACACACGATGACATTCAATAGGAAATCGAGCGGTGCGCGGGCTGTTGTTATATTGCTGAAATGTAAGCCCAGGTTGGCTAGCCATGAAGGGCAATAAAACTGGGACTAGGATATGGTCGACATACCGCTTTGCTGTAAGTACCGCGGATGAGAGGCAAAGGGGTCCTGCTATGAAAAAAGGAATTGCTGTCGTGAATATCATTCCCGACTGTCGGACCGTATGGCGAGCGATAATCAGGTTAGTATCCCAGCACTGTGCGGGGCGTCTCCAGCACGTCTTCGGTCTGGAATTTCATTGACTGGAGTAAAATTGTCGTCACTGATGAGTCCCGCTTCGAACTGAGCCCCTGATGACCAGCGAAAACGTGTCTGACAGACCCCCAGAAAGTGGTGGGATAGCAGCCTGACAACCAGTAGCAATGGTCTGGGGCGTCATTTCTTTTTATAGTGGAGCCCCTTTGGATGTTATCTGCAGACCCTTACAGCACAGCGGTACGTTGACGATATTCTACACCCCGTTTTGTTGCCCTTCATGGCAAGCAATGCTGGGTTTACATTCCAACAAGATAATGCCCGCTCACATAAGGCGAAAGTTTATACTGCTCGTCTTCGTGCTTGCCAAATCCTACCTCGACCATAAAATGGTTCAAATGGCTCTAAGCACTATGGGACTTAATATCTCAGGTCATCAGTTCTCTAGACTTAGAACTACTTAAACCTAACTAACCTAAGGACATTACACACATCCATGCCCGAGTCACGATTCGAACCTGCGACCGTAGCAGCAGAGCGGTTCCGGACTGAAGTGCCTAGAACCGCTCGGCCACAGCGGCTGGCACCTCGACCAACAAGGATATTGGAGCATTATTGTCAGGGCCCTCAAACCATCTCAGGGTTCTGATCATCTAACTCAGCAGTTGCACATAACTTGGCACGATGTCACTTAAGAGGACATCCAACGACTCTATCAATCAATGCCAAGCCCAATTGCTGTTTTCATAGTTGCAAAGGTGGACCAACGTGTTATCGACTTGCTCAGTTTTTGAAGCTCTTTCTCTTGAATAAATTATTCAATTTTTTCTGAAATTGTAATCATTTGCTTGCATGCACATCACATCCACCGAATTCCGTCCCATTTGGATAATATCTTCGTGGCGCGTCACTTTTTTTCCCAAGAGAGCCTGGATCACACTCTTGTCAGGTTCGTCCAGATACAACTATTCTGTGTTCTTCGTTACTCACCTCAGTCGAAATCTTGAATGATTATTTTAACAAGGTCCTAAATGCTTAAAAAATGGCTCTGAGCACTATGGGACTTAACATCTGTGGTCATCAGTCCCCTAGAACTTAGAACTACTTAAACCTAACTAACCTAAGGACATGACACACATCCATGCCCAAGGCAGGATTCGAACCTGCGACTGCAGCGGTCACGCGGTTCCAGACTGATGCGCGTAGAACCGCACGGCCATACAGGCCGGCCGAAATGCTTAGCTATCTCATTGAGATAGTATTCTGGTGTAACTTTTCACAAAGGCAGAAAATATTCATTGTACAAGAATTGTACGTGGGGTTCACACACGTGCATCTTGCAGACATTTCTTTATGCAGCTGGAAAAATTAAACACAGTGCCACAGTGCATTTCTTCGCTTACGAAACTGGTAACAGTCCATCTGAGTTTAAGATACTCGTAAGCACAACACTGAAAGAAGAAAAAAAGTTCCACATTACCCATTAATGGATCTAACTTTGACACAGGAAGGCGAGAAATACGAGGCTATAAAAACATTTGACAACCTACCTATGGAAATAAAATATGAGTGACGGCAGAAGTATTTTGAAATGCAAATGTAAGACGTTTCTCCTTAAAAACTGTCTGGGTAGTACAGAAGCATTCTTGACTGACAGAAAAATTACCATTTTAACAGAAAAAAGCCTGTAAATGGCTAGCACATAGCGACAAGGTGTCCCTTCTAAGATTCGTCAGGAGCATTTCTAACGGTCTTTTGACAAATATTTGCAATTACATTTTTGTAACGTGTAGCTGACGTGGGCAAACAATGCTCAACGCTCATCACATCTTTCACGCGACGCCCGTTATCGACGGAAAGTGTCTGTTTTTCCCCATTACAAACAAAACGATTTTTGAAGCGGAATTTTACGTGCCCATTCGATAGAGCGGTCTCAAATTAGTCTGGTGCGATATTCGATTTATCGATATGTATTAGCAGAGAAAGTAAAACACGGACAGACAGTACTCTAGCAGCGGCTGAGTAGCGGTGCTGCATGGCGGTAGCATTCAAGGCGCCGCTACATTGCTACTGGAGTACTGGTTATTCTTCCTGTTTTAATGTTTTCTTATGCGAAGTGCCAGTGTGCGATTTAAAGTTTCGTCTTCACCAATGTGACCAAAACTGATGGTTACGTGTTTATCTAATCAGCTTGCTGGACATGAAAGTCATTAGTTGCATCTATGTTTGTGAAGTACATTTTGTTTCTCTACATACGCCTTCTTGAGAAACAGAGGCATGGTATTAGTTGTGTAGACGAGAAAAACGGATTGTTCTAATTACTGCCAAAGAAATGTTCAACGGAATGCTGAGCGGTGGAACGTATTTAGGATGGGTGGAGGGGACTGTCAGTCGTTCAGGAGTAGCGTGGCTCGAGTATCGATCCAGCCATTCAGTGTAGGTGTCTTGTGGTTTCAGTAACTCAGTCGTAGAGAAATATCAGTTTCATCCGCCAAACTCTCCTCTGATTTCATCCCCCATAGCTGAACATGTCACTTACGATCACGTTGTCGACAGGTGTTAATGACGTCTGCATTTCTCATGACTAGGGTTCTCTGCCCAGCCTTTTGCAGCTGATACTGGCAGTGTGGCAAAAAAATGGTTCAAATGGCTCTGAGCACTATGGGACTCAACTGCTGTGGTGATAAGTCCCCTAGAACAGAACTACTTAAACCTAACTAACCTAAGGACATCACACACATCCATGCCCGAGGCAGGATTCGAACCTGCGACCGAAGCGGTCGTGAGGTTCCAGACTGTAGCGCCTTTAACCGCTCGGCCACTCCGGCCGGCGGCAGTGTGGCGCAGTGACCATTATCTCAGGGCCGATTCTGTTTGGAAGCTGCGGAGCGGTATCCCATTGGAAGAAGCAGCAAAAAGTGCTGACAAGAAGCCTGCCATCGATTTAGACGCCGGCAGGAAGTGTGACGATCGCGGCCCAGACAAAACGTCTCCGCGTTGCTCCATTGGCGAGAGCCCGGCCTGCTATTGGCCAGTTCTGGGACTCCCACGAACAACCGCAAACCGGGGGTGATTTCGCCGGCTAGAGCGTCGCTGGCCGTGAATTTTAGTTCAGCTTTCCGTCACACGTCGGCGGTGATGTAGCGCCCCCTGCGGAACCCTGAGGGGAGCGGACAGTCTATGGGGAAGGGGGCAGGGCACTGTCTGCAGTCCCGCAGTCACACAGGTGGCCATCGATATGGGACGAAAATGATGAAAGGTGAGGGAATTTTGATTATGACGGCAGCAGCGGAAACGCGCAGCAAGTGCTTTTGTTCTGACCTCCCGCCAGAAAGGGCACCATACTGCGCTATTACCTGTCCGGCATATTCTATCGGACATATTACGCAGTACACCCGGCGGGAGCAAGGTCGTAAACGCACATCAGAAAGCAGGCGCTTGACCTGAAGGAAAATGACTCTAAAACCTGTGACAGAAGAAGCTGTGATGTCCAGTTTTTTTTTTTTTTTTTTTTTGTCAGAAAAGGGAAAAAAATGTTTCAAATGGCTCTGAGCACTATGGGACTTAACATCCATGGTCATTAGTCCCCTAGAACTTAGAACTACTTAAACCTAACTAACCTAAGGACAGCACACAACACCCAGTCATCACGTGGCAGAGAAAAATCCCTGACCCCGCCGGGAATCGAACCCGGGAACCCGGGCGCGGGAAGCGAGAACGCTACCGCGCGACCACGAGCTGCGAACGACAGAAAAGGGAGGAGAGCTGGTTGAATCCAATTTCTGCTAACCCAACCTACCATGAATGTTCTGTGTGAAATTCAGGATAAGTCTACAGTGATACCTGCTTGAAGTCCAGCCAGGAAGCAGTTCTAAAATAATCACACTTGGCGAAGACAATTATGTCAGTCGTATAAATGGGTAACGAAATGGTATTGTTAACGCGGATGGCAACCACGAATTCGTGCAGCTGTAGACGACGCTTTGAGGAGCAAATTGAGAGTAAGAACATACGCCCAGGAACATAATCCAGAACTAACTTAAAATTAGGCTACTTTGAAGACTGATTCATTAGCACACGACTCTACAGTGTTCATGCGAGATTCGATGTAAAGCCATGGAATACGACAGTTGCAGCTGCAGCCCCGATTTTTAATCTATTTCCAGAGCCTGTCGGCGGTCGTTACTCTATTTGCTTACTGAAACGGCGCTCCCACTGAATGATGCTCTGCAAACGGATTTTATCGGTTTTCCTGAGAGGGTGTAACTCGAGAGCGTTTGAGAAGAATCCTTGAGTCTCGCTGTAAACTTCAGCCCGTCATGGCTTCATTTTATTGCATAGCGGTACAGAAATACGCACAGCATGAAAAAGAAGGTTGGTTAGAAGTATTTGTACTGATAACGTTAATATCGGTAGCATCCTAATGATATCTCGAGCCATTCCATTACCTACGCTGTTGTGCTGTAATATCACTTCATACGCTGATAAGTAAGTCAGCTCAGCTACTTTATTCCAAATACTGAATGGAAAGGTAAGTTTTCTAAAATTAACTTTAGCGTGTAGTCTATCTCTTGAACAGCATAATGTTTCTGGCTGCACAGACAATGGAATTAAAGTTCATTGAGAAAAATCTGGAATGGCCATCGGTAACAGAAAAACTCAGAACGGAAAACATCATTCAGAATTCCTGAAAAGCTTTTAAAATCATTTACCTTCAAAATAGAACCTCAGTAGCTGCCACGGCGAACTCGAGCAAAGTTATTAATTATTCAAAGTCTTTAAAGCAAACGTGTGAGGTCCATGACAGCTGTAATAAGTAAATCCGTTCCAGCCTTATTCGTTGAGAAAGATGAATGCAATAAAAGTGAAATTAACGTGTACACAGACTACGTGAAATATTGAGCGCAATTCAACTATGCTCTGTCTGCATGTTTCATTCAGGAAGGTAGATAGTAAAGCCGGAAACAGCAATTGACTCGCTGCCGCAGTAAAAACAAACCCTACAGCGCAAGATTAAAAGCACAGTGTATATTTAGATTCAAAAGCAAAATTTTTCTCCCTGCAGAATAGGAACATTAGACATGTCTAGTTTTTGCATATATTTTTCAGACGTGAACTTTAACACGGCATCTCACAATGCTTGATTTAGATTTAAGCCAGTTCTTGCATATTGGACGTCAGTGCAAAGTGGTGACAGCAATGAGTGTATACTCTTACTTAGAGTTCAGATGATCTGACCCTATATGACTTTTTTTTGCGTTCGACTGTTAAATGGACACGGAACATTTCAATAAGAATATTTTATACAATTTTTGTATTTATACAATTTTTTTATTTACAGCTCAAACTCAATAAACCCACCGCCCTAACTCTGCCTGGACCACATTCAATTGTCTTTTAATTTCTCTACAACAAGTCGGTAGTTTGTCAGTGCTTAAGGTTTTGAACGTTAGTCCACTATATCTGTAATAGTTCGTTTCAATAAGTTGGAACCGCCACGATAAAAGCCTATCGTCAGTATGATTTTCTACGGATGTGCCATTAATTCCTCAAACCAGCACATCTTCCTTGAAACAGCCTAGGCAAATATAGACATTTTCGTCAACAGCACGACAATGCCGCTGCATTAAAGACGGCATGCATTGCACAGAAACTGATGGAAATCCAGCGATATACTTACTGATAAGATTCGACTCCACACTGGTTTCGGCTCTCCGGACATTGCTATCGACATCAATACCGTCACAGCACTCAATAACATAATGCACATAGTCGTTGATTAGTGATGCGTCAGTACGCAACAGCACACGCCATAATGAAAAGTAACAAACTCTAAATTCTGTCCACTGCCGATCTAGTAGTGATGGTTCAAATGGCTCTGAGCACTATGGGACTAAACATCTGAGGTCATCAGTGCCCTAGAACTACTTATATCTAACTAACCTAAGGACATCACACGTATCTATGCCCGAGGCAGGATTCGAACCTACGACCGTAGCAGTCGCGCGGTTCCGGACTGAAGCGCCTAGAACCGCTCGGTTACAACGGCTGGCAGTCTTGAGGGTGTCGAGGTTCAGATCTTCTCCAGCTAGTCTGAATTAGACGTTACTGAATCATCTGAAGGCGTTGCGGGCATGGTTCTCTCAAAGAAGCCACAGCCGAGCCCTTGTCCCAAACTCGAGCAATTGAGATGGTGTTCATTCTCTAACGACCTTGGTATCGACAGAATATTAATCAGTGAACATATTTCTATCATGATGCAGTTTACACCAAAACAGAGAACCATTATCCATAAACACAGTTGCATTCAATACCAAGTAAAGTTAACAACAAATGTTGCGTTATTACAGTTTAAAATTCTCCGAAGTTTCGCAACTTCGGCTCTTACGATAGTGGGCGACCGAGCGAGGGAGAGTAATACCTAGTCACTGGACTCTCATTTGGGAGGACGACAGTTCAGATCCATATCCAGCCATCCAGATTTAGGTTTCCCGTGATTTGAGAGTCTGCATAGTTGCGAGGGAGTAACGTACAATGCTGTCTCTCCTGCATTTAGACAGAACATTTCAAACTGGATCAGTGCTCGACTTTGTTTAGCAATAACGTACGTCAGAATTGGTCGTTGATACTAGCAGAGCCTCTGTTTAAATTGCGCTGGTCCATTTTTGTCTTCCAGCTCACGCCGGACGCTGACGCTCCCACAACTGTACGCAAATCTCAGGGCAGGCAACTTGTAACCAACGGGGCGCTCATCCGTTCCCTGTCTGTCTAGACAGACACAGATGTAGCCGACTCTGACAGCGGAGAGCAAATTATAGCGGTCGATTTGCAGCCTAATTCAGCTCCAACACGGAGCTTAGCGCAGCTGACCCACTTCCGCACCCCATCCTCGCCGGCACGGGGTATTTGTCGCAGCTCGGCGACGTGTAAAGCCGACACGACACAAAGGAAGCTTTCCTGAAAACCGCGGAGGGATCGGCTGCAAAATCTTCTTCAGAGACTGCAGCTTACTTCACAGTTTAACAAAAGAATCAAGGAAAACAGTGAGGTTAAGGCTTTATATCTCGCCGACAGGAAGGACCACTTGCTTCTTTGGGGATACGAAAACAAAAGTGGCTGTGGTCTATCTGGAGGAACCATCCTGACATTCGGGCAAAGTACAGCTGTAAAACTACGGTAGGCTACCGTAGACTACCAAAAGTAAGTTGTGACTATAGTAGCTTTCCTATGGTCAGTCCATGTCATACCCACATTACCTGTACGTAAGGTGTGTTGCATACCTATTAGGCGTTACCTCATGACGATTACTTTCTTTACGTGTGCGGTCAGTGTCTTCCGAGTTTACCCTAAAAACCGGAAGCGGTAAGCCGTCTAGGAAATGAAAGAGGATATGCAAAGGGCTGTGTAACCTACAAAACATTTTTTTTCTGCATAGTTATCCAAAATAAACAGTATTTATAGTAAAGTAGAAATTTTCAATGTTTAATTCAGGTTTTATTCCAAAATTGTTGATTTGCAATGTGAAGCAGAGGGATGTTGTACTAAAAATAAAGGTAAAAAAATAGAGATTTGTCATACAGGGTTAGAAAATGTGAACAAACTGCAAAACAAAAATATCAAGCACCACTACAGTACTTCATCGAATTTAAATAAAATATGTTTCTGTTATTCATAAACACCTTTCTGATTTATCAGTAATAACAGGAAAATTTTGCCTTTGATTATGATGATGACTGTTCTGGTGAGCACAAAGCAGTAATAATTACATATTTTTATTTGTCTGCACATGTAAACAGTACATGCATCAAAACCGCTTTCGCTCTCTTACAACACCGTCTTAGTCGACTATCTCGTCAACACGATTGATTTCAACTTTCCCGTGAGTGTAATGAAAGCACAAACTCTTTTAAACGCGATTCAAAAACTAATTACGTTTACAATTCACTCTAAACTTAATCCTTACAACCACAGTAGTATAGTACACTGAGGAGACGAAAATCTTGGTCCCGGCGGAGGTTCGAGTCCTCCCTCGGACATGGGCGTGTGTGTTTGTCCTTAGGATAATTTAGGTTAAGTAGTGTGTAAGCTTAGGGACTGATGACCTTAGCAGTTAAGTCCCATAAGATTTCACACACATTTGAACATTTTGAACGAAAATCTTGGGATGCCTCCTAATATTGTGTCGGACCTCCTTATTTCCGGCGTAGTGCAGCAACTAGAAATGGCATTGACTCAACAAGTCTTTAGAAAGTCCTTACAGAAATATTGAGCCCGGTTGTCTGCACAGTCGTCCAAAATTGCTGAAGTGTTGTCAGTAAATGATTTTGTGCGCGAACTCTCTGTTATGTCTCATAAATGTTCGATGGGGTTCATGTCGGGTGATCTGGGTAGCTAAATCATTCGCTCGATTTGTCCAGAACGTCCTTCGAACTAGTCGCAAAAAATTACGACCCAGTGACATGCCATCCATAAAAATTCCATCATTGTTTGGGAACATGAAGCCCATGAATGGCTGTAAATAGTCTCCAAGTAGCCGAACATAATCATTTCCAGTTAACGATCGGTTCAGTTGGACCAGAGGACACAGTCCATTCCATATAAACACAGCCCACACCAATAAGAACCATCTTCAGCCTCCACTGTGCCTTGGTGACACCTTGGGTCCATGGCTTCGTGGGGTCTACGCCACAATCAGTCCCCACCATCAGCTCCAACCAACAGAAAACGGGACTCATGTGACCAGGTCACGATTTTCCAGTCGTCTAGGGTCCATCCGATATGGTCACGAACCCAAGAGACGCGCTGCTGGCTATGCAGCGCTGTTAGCAAGGACACTTGCGTTAGTCGTGAGCTTCCATAGCCCATTAACGCCCAATTTCGCAGCACTGTCCTAACGTATACATTCATCGTACATCCCGCATAGATTTGTGTATGTTGTTTGTCTGTTCGCACTGAAACTCGACGCAAACACCGCTGCTCTCGCTGCATCGGCGTGGTGAGAGGTAATGCCTGAAATTTGGTATTGTCGGCGCACTCTGGACACTGCGTATTTCGTAATATTGAATTTCCTAATGATTTCCGAAATAGAATGTGCCATTCGTCTAGCTCCAACAACCATTCCTGTCATTTCCCGTCGTGCATCCACAGTCAACTTTTCCATATGGCGGCTGACCCCGGCGGAGGTTCGAGTCCTCCCTCGGGCATGGGTGTGTGTGTTTGTCCTTAGGATAATTTAGGTTAAGTAGTGTGTAAGCTTAGGGACTGATGACCTTAGCAGTTTAAGTCCCATAATATTTCACACATTTTTCCATATGAAGCACCTGAGTACAAATGAAAGGCCCGCCAATGCACTGCGCTTTTATACCTTATGTACGTGATACTACTGCCATCTGTACGAGTATATGTACAGATCGCTGCCCTATTGACATTTGCCAGCTCAGTGTAGTAAGAATACAAAACAAACAAAACTCTTTGATCGTTGACTTTATGCTGTTAAAATTCACAATATTCTGAGACAAAATTTACACAAACGTCCGTTTTATGATTTGTAAGTGCAAATATAAGAAACGACTTTATACAAAATCTTCAGAAGCATGCATGCGCTGCAGCTTAGGTGGCCTTTGTAGACCAATTTGATGTTTTGTTTCCGAACTGATAAGACTGCAAGTGTCCTGTATTAATTTCTTCGTTTCATCTCTATGTAGACCACTGTCGGACGTGTAAAATACTTATCGTTTACACCGCGTGTACCGAAATTTCGTCAGTGTGCAGAAGAACGGCTGATACTAGAATTACAGTAACCAGTATCATATTTTTGAACAATATTTATTAAACTTTGGAAGGTAGGAGACGAGATACTGGCAGAAGTAAAGCTGTGAGGACGGGGCGGGAGTCGTGCTTGGGTAGCTCAGTTGGTAGTGAACTTGCCCGCGAAAGGCAAAGGTCCCGATTTCGAGTCTCGGTCCGGCACACAGTTTTAATCTGCCAGGAAGTTTAATATTTATTAAAACTGCAACCCATTTAGAGCATTCTGAGCCGGCCGGAGTGGCCTAGTGGTTCTAGGCGCTACAGTCCGGAACCGCGCGACCGCTACGGTCGCAGGTTCGAATCCTGCCTCGGGCATGGATGTGTGTGATGTCCTTAGGTTAGTTAGGTTTAAGTAGTTCTGAGTCTAGGGGACTGATGACCTCAGATGCAGCAGCGCGGTTCCAGACTGCAGCGCCTAGAACCGGTCGGACACAGCGGCCGGCCAATATAGTCAGTGCCAGTATGCCTCGTCGACGTCAAAGGGAGCCATATCGGAATGTGAGCGAGTTCGAACGGGGCAGAATGATAGGTCTCCGAGACACGGGGTTGTCATACCGTGACAGTTAGGCTCGCACATGGCATGCTGCTACGACAGTGATGTGTGTGTGGAAGCAGTGGATAGAGGAAGGTCGTACGCAGCGACGAGCGGGAACTGGACCACGGAACATGACCACAGCACGGGATGACCGTCATCTTGTCCGCATGGCTGGAGCACTGCAACATGTGTGAACTTGTCTGCATCGACGGTTCGTCGCCGTCTGCTGCAGATTGGACTGGTTGCGCGCATGCCAATCCGTCGGCTTCCATTGTCCAGAAATCACAAGCTCCTCCAGCTGCAATGGGCACGTGAACACCGTCACTGGGGTGCTGAGTGGCAATATGTAATCTTTTCGGATGAGTCCCACTTCAACGTATCCTACAGTGATGGCCGCATACGTGTTCGGCGGTACCGTGGTAAGCGCAACCTGGAGGGCTGCAATGTGGAGCGGCATAGAGGACAAACAACAGGTGTGATGGTTGGGGGCGCCATTGATTACAACAACCGATCTCGCCTCGTACGTATTGCGGGCACTTTGAACAGCAACCGGTACCTAACGGTGGTCGAGAGCCTGGGGTACTCGCCCATCGAACATGGTATGTCGTCCATCGAACATGTCCGGGATATTGTTGGTTGGCACCTGGTGCGTCACGGTCCTCCAGTAACTGGTGTCACGGATTTGTGGGCTCGGATGCAAACTGCGTGGAGGGAAATCCCTCAGGGACGTATTCATAACCTTACTGATTCAATACCACGGCGTATAGCAGCTCTAAATGCAGCGCATGGTGGCCACACGACATACTGAATAGCAGGGGCAAAGGATATGTACAGATTTGAAAAGGCAAGCAATTGTTACTTGTCATGTACCTAACCTGTGGCACTAAATTAATTGAATTCATGCGCTTCCTTCTCGGTACTACAATTTCCACAAACGGTAGTGTATGACACGTGGTTAGGCATGTATGTACTTCCTTAGGCAACACAAAGAGAGAGAAGGAGAGTGGTGATTGTTTTCTCATCCAGCAGATATGCACGCTATGCTATCTGATTTGTCAGAAATATAGGTAGCTTGTTTGGCTGATTTGGGTAGCGAAATCTGCTCTGTTTCGTCAGCCGAATATCGCCGTCACCTTAATGAGCTGTATCGACAAATTTCTAGGTCCTCCTGGAGACGAAAATCATAGCAGTGAAGTGACATATATGTTTCTCTCGGTTGTATGGAACGACAGTAGTGAGATTGCTTGTCATGGAGACTTGGAATAATGGCAGAGAGGACCTATGGTGTTTGGTTGTGCCCATGGCCACACTGCAATAATTATATCAACGAGGTTTGTCCAGCATTTTTATGAGGAATGGAACAATATATGCAGTCATGTAACATGGGATGAGAACAGTGGCTGTAAAAAAAAAAAAAAAAAAAAAAAAAAAAAAAAAAAAAAAAAAAAAAGAATCCTTACTGACATGGACCACAGACGAATGTCACCACTTTCAATGGCAATCTGTTTAAAACTTAACAAGAATTTCTATTGTTGGTGAATGCAGGTCCATGTCAACCAGTTTCCGAACGAACGTTGCGGAAGGTACTACACAGTGGCACATAATGTTGCACTTCTACAACGGGTCAAATAACGCAAGAGTGGACACTAACTGAATGGTTCAAATGGCTCTGAGCACTATGGGACTTAACATATGAGGTCATCAGTCCCCTAGAACTTAGAACCACTTAAACCTAACTAAGGACATAACACACATCGATACCCGAGGCAGGATTCGAACCTGCGACCGTAGCGGCCGCACGGTTCCAGACTGAAGCGCCTAGAACCGCTCGGTCACAACGGCTGGCGAATACCTTTATGCCTCCGTATAGCCGCAAATTTCTCGTATCTTACCCTCGTCGTCTTTACGCGAGATGTATGTTGGCGACAGTCGACTCCTTCTGCCGTTTCCCTGAATTTCCTCAGTAGTGTTCCTTGAAAAGAACTTCGCTTTTCGTTTCTATATACATAAATTATCTGGTATAGGATGGACAGGAATCTGCAGTTGTTTACTGATGATGCTGTGGTGAACAGTGATGTGTCGAAGTTGAGTGACTGTGGGAGGAAGCAGAATTTCTATTTGGTGTGATGACTGGCAGCTAGTTCTAAATGTAGAAAAATGTAAGTTAATGCGGATGAGTAGGAAAAAGAAACTTGTGATGTTCGAATGCAGTATTGATAGTGCCCTGCTTGACACAGTCACGTCGTTTAAATATGTGGATATAAGTTTGCAGCCGGCCGCGGTGGCCGAGCGGTTCTAGGCGCTTCAGTCCGGAACCATGCAGCTGCTGCGTTCGCAGCTTCGAATCCTGCCTCGGGCATGGATGTGTGTGATGTCCTTAGGTTAGTTAGGTTTAAGTAGTTCTAAGTCTAGGGGAGTGATGACCTCAGCTGTTAAGTCCCACAGTGCTTAGAGCCAGTTGAACAATATAAGTTTGCAAAGCGATATGAAATGGAACGAACATGTGGCTATTGTGGGTGGGAGGGGGGGGCGAATGGTCGACTTCGGTTTATTGGGAAAGGAGAATACAAATAGGACGCTAGTGCGACCTGTTCTTGACAACTGCTCGAGTGTTTGGAATCCGTACCAGGAAGGATTGGATGAGGACATCGAGGAAATGCAGAGGTGGGATGCTGGATTTGTTACCGATAGGTTCGAACAACACGTGTTACAGATATGCTTCGGGAACTCAAATGGGAATCACTGAAGGGAAGATGCGTAACTTTGTGGGTCCTTTCTTTTACCCTGTGCTTTTTTCCAACCGCATGGGATTCTGCGTTGGGCGCTGGACGAGAGACTGGTGATAAACATAACCATCAAGGATAGAAGCGGTGTCGCACGGCATTGGCGCAATGTCTCCTGAGGGTCCAATTTTTTATTTTTTTTTATTTTGTTTTATTTTTTTTTTAATATGTTGAAGAGGGGCAGCAGCCTCTTCAGTAGTTGCAGGGGCAACAGTCTGGATGATTGACTGATCTGGCCTTGTAACGCTAACCAAAACGGCCTTGCTGTGCTGGTACTGCGAACGGCTGAAAACAAGGGGAAACTACAGCCGTAATTTTTCCCGAAGGCATTCAAATTTACTGTATGCATGGAGAGCTGCATCAAACCAGTCTCAGGACTGAAGACAACAACAACAACAACAACAACAACATTATAGTCTGAGTAAACCCGACGTATTTGCGCAACATAAACGGTTTGATCATGAAACTTTGCTAATCCACGGCAGATGTCTTGAAGCGCAAATTCACAGTCGATAGCGCGTAGGCCAAACCCGTTGTACCACCTGTGTGATGTTAGCTGAGCGAGACTAATTGTATCGTCCACTGTGCGCAGAGCGGGTGTACAGCTTGCGAAGTAAACGATAGTGTGGATCTGCAAGTGAGCTCGAAGGAAAAGGTGTGGTTTGACGCCATAGACATTTCGTTTGGCAGCCGGTGCCCTGACCCCCAATCTCGGCCGCGCCGACGGAAAAAAAATCACAATAACAAATGTGCGTAGCCGCGGCACGTGCCGGCCGGTCCGGTGGGCCGAGCCTCCCCCCCTAGGCGCGCAGCTCGGCTCGAGCGCGCGCGGTTCGCGAGCGGTACTCGGTGCTCCGCCCCGGCAGATCGAACCCCGCGCCCTGGCGCTGACGTCAGCGTCACGTGACCGCCGGAGAGTGCCGCTCCGCCGCCGCTGCCGCGCCGCGCCGTCCTAGACCTAGACCTAGAGTAACTCGGCACGCGCCAGACAGCCCGCCGCCCCCCGCCCCCCGCACGCCAGCCCCCGGCCACACGGGTCCTCCTCCTGCCCCACTCCCGGCGGCGGCGGCAACGGCGGCGGCGGCGGCAGCAGCGGCCAGAATCCGGCTCGCGCTCTTCGCACTCTCTCGTGCGTCCAGTCCGGCTTCGCACCCCGCCGGGCCCTGCGCAGACCGGAGCTGACACGGCCGCCTCTCCGCTGGCCTCTGGTCACGTAAGGAGCGATGACTCTGGCGTTCGCCTGCTACGCTGCGCGCTTACGCCCTTTAGCGCCTGCACGACGAAACACGCCTCACTATTCTCGTTTTACTCCCGAACATACCTCTGTCCCATCCCGCTGCCCTTCCCGTCCTGTCAAACAGTGCACCTCCGGCCGCGCATGCAAAGGTTTCCCGCGCGCTTGATTTTGTAAGGGGACGCTGGCCGTCCTAGCCGTAGGGCGCCTGCGCGCTCCCGACCTAGCCCTTCAGTTAACTGAACGTGCCTTCGCCGCGTCCCTTTCCGTCCCTTCCGCTCGACCCCTCCAACTTTGCTACTTTGCTACACCCCTTGGCACCAACCCACCTACCACCTCGTACATCCGATATTCTACCGCCTGTTTTTCTTTTATATAAATGCTGCCTGCGCGAAAACAGAACTATCAATTTACCAATTAGCACGTGGCGGCGCGAATAAGTGACAGAGTGCCGCGCTCCTGTAATGCTAATTGGCCTAACTAACTCCCCGACCGATGACTGCAGTAAAAAATAGACTCGAATAGCACTGCCGATCAGTCGTGGTGAATAATACTTCAACTGTGTCACTCTTTTACACCGATTAACTGTAAGCCGAGACATCTAACAGGTTGCAAATTGCATCTCAGTGTCTACGCTGAAGCTAAATAATAGCTGCATGACGACGCTACAGTAGTTCATAATTACACAGATTACTTCCAACGCTTTTATCTTTCATCTGTCTGTTTTTCGATTAGTTAATATAACTTGTCATTCCCAACAGCTTTTACTAAACTACCTTTTCTAAATAATAACAAGTACATTAGCAAAGGTATGTATAATGCTAGAATGCATGCTATTCTCTTTTGTCCCGTTGTAAATTAAGGTACCATGTACAAATTCTACGAAAGATTTTTTTTTTTTTTCAATCATAATTGTGCTTCCAAATTTTCAGAGCAGCCTTCGACATTGCAGTACACCAAGCTTAAGTTTGCGAATCTGTTGTTCCATTTTTGAAAAAAAATACATGTTTTTATCAGAATGTTTCCAGCTCACCTGATGGCGAATTTTAGTTACGCAAATTATGCAAGGCTGTTAGTGAATTTCAGTTATTGATCATATGTAAGCTGTATGACATTTCAGCTTAATATTAGCCCTTCCAATTTTTTTGTTATTCATTTGTAAATTTATGATGTAGTCTCTTTTAAGTATAAAATGTGTGCAAAAAAAAAATCCCTATCTGACATACGTTAGACCATGTTAAAGACTCAACAGGTATTGTGGTAATTGAAATATTGCTGTATATTCTCTGTATATTGTATGCTTCTATTGATTTTACGTGTTGTCACACAGTGATTCCGAAGACTCTCTCTCTTTCGTTTGTATCCTAGCGAGCTAGCGAGGGCACACGCCGCCAGCACCCCGCCACACACGCGGGAAGCGTGGGTGGGGGGGGGGGGGGGAGAGGTTAAATACGGAGAAAACCCAAGGCGTTGAGATGGAAGCACGAAAAAAAAGAAAGGAAAGAATGAAAATTCCTTTTCTGTTCTTGCTTTTTTTTTTGTGTGTGGGGGAATGGTGTGTGGAAAGAAATTTTACTTACCTGCTTTCAAACCACATGATCAACCCTCTTAAGCCAGCGGTATTTTAGCAACCCGCAGGGAAAGGTACCCACAGAACAACGCAAATTTATTACATTTATTTATTATGCAAGTCTTTGTTTTTCCAGACAAGTCTGCTTCTACGTTTAGAATTGCATTTCATAGCATTTTGACAAATTATGGAGATCCTAGTCACGAGCCTGTCACATTACTAAAACCGGCGCCCATCATTATCTTAGGAACGTTGGCTGACCCTAGTAGAGTGTCAGAATGGATGTGAGGAGGGATGGAAGGGGTGGTGGGTGATGGTAGGGAAAGGCTGTTTGCTACAACACACATGGGGAACTGTCTTAATGTTTACGTCAATTACGTGTGCTGCGAAGGTCTTTTCAAAATGAAAGCCCATTCCTTCATTTCTGGAGACATTTCAATGCGGCCGCTGCGTGAGGTTGAGGTTGTCTGAGATGTGCTGTAGTAACTCTACACAAATGAGCGTGTATTTGATAGTACACTACGATGGGCATGGTTTACTCATAAGTGAAGCGTACAGGGGTGAGTTGGTGTTAGATGTCGGTCGACTCATTTTATTGGCAAACACAGTCACTTCCATCTGTTGACCAGTTTCGACCAGCACAACTCTTCTTCACTACTCGTACAACAAGCAGTGTGCTATGGCATCCTGTGCATGCCCAAGTCAGGTGCTGTCATAGACAATTTTTCATTACGCCCTCCAAAAATTTCTCGACACATTTTCACCTAGCATGAAAACGAACTTGAATAATCTCTTGTTCTTCCAAATTTCCAATATTTTGCAAACAGTAGCAATGTAAGTTTATATCATCGAATGCAGTATTCGTTCGTTTGACTGTCCTGCGTCATATACTCTACTAACATGTTTGCGAACAGACTAATTACGTGACTTTGCTTCATATATCGAATACCTCTTATATCAGTATCACCGAAACACAATGTCTGATTTTCCTAGTATTTGACTCAGCCCATCCACAAAACAACAAAAATTTCTTCGCTGCTGGTGTCCATTTCAGGAAGAAGACAGCAAGCAGTCAATGAGAGATGCAACGCCTTGTTATCTTAGGAATTTGTCTCCAAAATTTACACAGCTGTTGTTTATGCCAGTGAGGCTAGAAGTAAAGTTTTGTCGAAAAATTTACCATAAGTTGGGACGGGATATTTTTGTACTTATATTTAAAATCTCCAGACTGGAACACATTTGAAATGATAGAATACGGTAAATTAAAAATAAAAAGACACTATTCTCGATGCCACAGAGGTCAAATTACTAACTTGGGATAGCGAATGGATGATAACCGATTTCCAAGTAGAATCTATTAATGAACACCAGCTGAGCAAAGGAAACAAGGAAGTCCACCTATGAGATGGATATAAGATGTTCATTACGCGATAAATGCTAGGCTCCTTCAGGAGGAGATTTTTTTTTAATTATATTTTGGAGGCGTGGTCATACAGCCACCTCAGTAGTGGAATGTCAGCAATGATTGTAAGGGCAACACAACACCCATTCCCAAGCACAGAAAATCTCCAATCCAGCTGGGAACTGAACTCAGGCCCCATAGATTAGGATTCTGTCACCCTGATCACACAGCTACTGGGCTGCATGCAGGAAGGAGATTGGACAGACAGGAAACTGTGGAAGCTGAGAAGCGGAAAACAATGACCATTGTTCAAATGACGTACATACGGAATGTTACAAAAGATATCGACAGACTTGGGGGGTTGAAGAGGATGTTGTGAGGAACGAACTGAGGATAGGAACCCATATCTGGAAATGTCATCTGACGACCCCACAGGGCATCGAAGTTATAGGTGCCAGCGCCTGCTAGTAGGCCACCCCTTTGGCATCAAACGTGACTTTGTACACTGACGGACGATAGGCGGAACGTCTCACAATGTTGTTTAGTGATTGCGGCTCTCCTATCCCCAATTTGTCCCTCAAGACACACTCTACAACCCCTCGAAGTTTGTCGGTATTGTTTTGTAACTCCATGTGTGAGGTACAAAATTGTTTTATCTAACTCTCAGTAAACTGTTAAGAAGATCTTTTCACTTGACTTCGCTGGCACACACAACAACAACATCGCACCTGTAGCGTTTGTAGACATACAAAAGAATGTATAATTAATACGTGAGCACCTGATGATGGAAGTGTACTGCCAAAACGTATCTTGCCAAACTAAATATTGGTTTTAAATGTAACTGAAGCAGCAAATGGTGTTGCTTATTAAATTATTATTACTCTTTCTGTGGCTAGCCTTTCTAAATGGTAGAGTTCATGTAAAATAAGACATTGTAATACAGATAGATTGGTCTTAATGAATGTACTGATACATGTAATTTATGGGAGATTAGGGGTAAGAGAGTGCCATTTAGTCCTTAAAAGTACGAATAAATGGAGAAACAAATAACTGATCATCAGGGTAGTGCTAGCTGGTAATAATTACTCATAGAGATCTAGTATGGGCTGTAATTATCGTATGTCAGTGAAACTTTGTAAATATTCTAATGCGTTAATGCGGAACCGATGTACGCTGGAAAAAAATTAGTTCCAGTTTTGGCCATCAAGTGCAAATCTAGCACAGCATCTCGTCGACGTCTCCTTTGGTCATACTGAACAAATTGTGTAAGTGACAGTTACTAACAAAATTAACATTTGACCTTTCCTGTCTGCATCCCGTTCCTAATCCAATACATATGGAAACTTCTTTATACGTCTTTGATGAAGTCACAGTGCCATATCTTCACCTGTGGCGCAAATTGGAAGTAGTTTTTTTCCATCTTAAATCGGTTTCGCATTAACGCACTAGAATATCTACAAAGTTTCGCTGCCACACGATAACTACAGGGCACATTGGTACTCTATGAATAGCTGCACTTAAATTATAACCACCTGGTGTTATTAGCTCGCTGGTTTCGACATCCTTGTGGTCAGTAGGTATGATACTATAGCAGGCTGTAAGCTCCCGCGTTCTCTCGAGCTCTAAACGGGTGAACATGGACATTGATTGGGGGGGGGGGGAGAGAGGTGTAACATGAAATCTTTTGCTGACACGTTCAGGAAAAGAAAAGTGAAGCTTTCGCTTTCGAAGAAAGACAAAAAGGGGGGATCGGTGGAAGAAGGATGGGGGGGGGGGGGGAGAGGAGGCTAAGTGAGAGGAATGGAGGCACAGCTTTCAGAAATAGAACGCAGAGTTGGCGTGCCCTCAAAGTGGAATGCGGCTCGCAGAGGCGAACTGCGGCAGAAGGGGGCTTATAGCTGGTGCAGCGGCGGGAATATAACCTAGCCCCAAGGCCGGGACAGCGCTAGCCGCGCGAAACCCAGAGACCAGAATAGCGCGCCGCGCTGCACAGCGCACCGACTACCCGGAAACTGCGCGTCCCACCGCGACCGCCGATTATCACCTTCTCGTCCCCAAGTTGCCACCACCTGCATTGCTGGTTAAGGCTGCGATAGGCAGCTAGCAAAGAGTCCGACATCCAAGCGCATTTATTCGAAATTTCCCGTGCCTTACTGCATCCTTTTGTCGTTGTTCATCAGCATCAAAATCTGCACCTACACGTGGATATAAACTCCACAAGCCCCAGCATAGTATTTGGTAGGCGGTTCTTCGTCAATAAAGGCCACTATTATCTCTATTCAGTTCGCGTATGTCGCACGGGAAATACGCCTCTCGATAATCTCTGTACGAAAGCTATGGGACGTTTAAGTAAAAAAGAGATTATTCTCCACAGAAGATTCTCAGAACATTTCCTGAGAAAGTTCTAAATTTCGTATGATTCAAAATTCGAAGCATATTCTCTGACGAGGCAGTTCTTACTCACTACCTTCCCTCCTTGAGATCGTGTGTGTCGTCTGCCACGTCCGGCACAGAAGACACGCGTAATCTCACATTTCAATAGCCTCGCTCAAACAGATAAACTATTCGATGTACGAATACGGAGTTGGCAGAGTTGCACTACGTTTCGATTAATTTTTGATGTTCAAAAATGGTTCAAATGGCTCTGAGCACTATGCGACTTAGCTTCTGAGGTCATCAGTCGCCTAGAACATAGAACTAATTAAACCTAAGTAACCTAAGGACATCACACACATCCATGCCCGAGGCAGGATTCGAACCTGCGACCGTAGCGGTCGCTCGGTTCCAGACTGTAGCGCCTAGAACCGCACGGCCACTCCGGCCGGCAATTTTTGATGTCTCGGGAACACATTAGGCGAACTAAATCTCAAGAATACATTTGCGTCTTCTTCAAACCGGAACTCTGTCGGAGTTTTCTAAAACGACATAATTTCGTTTAATTATGACGCATAATGATGCACTTGCACGTCAGGTACTTAAGCGGTTGCCATGTGGTTTAGTTACGAGAAACAGATACCTAGGTTTGTAATAAAACAGTTACTGATTTTTCTGATCCGCTAATTATTTCTAGCCGGCCGAAGTGGCCGTGCGGTTAAAGGCGCTGCAGTCTGGAACCGCAAGACCGCTACGGTCGCAGGTTCGAATCCTGCCTCGGGCATGGATGTTTGTGATGTCCTTAGGTTAGTTAGGTTTAATTGGTTCTAAGTTCTAGGGGACTAATGACCTCAGCAGTTGAGTCCCATAGTGCTCAGAGCCATTTGAACCATTTTTGAATTATTTCTAACATAACAAAATCTAACATTTATGCCGTAAGAAAACATGGTGATGACATCTGAAACTGTCTATGACGCAGTTGTTTAGTTTAATTTATGTCTCTTCTTACATCGGGGTGGAAACATGGATCTACACCAAGCGAGGTGGCGCAGTGGTTAGCACACTGAACTCGCATTCGGGAGGACGACGGTTCAATCCCGCGTCCGGCCATCCTGATTTAGGTTTTCCGTGATTTCCCTAAATCGCTCCAGGCAAATGTCGGGATGGTTCCTTTGAAAGGGCATTTCCCATTCAAATTCCCCAAGAATCTCTGTTCCACTTTTGTATGGGCAATAGCGGCCTGTTACGGTCTTAGCATCGAGAAAAGCTGTCCACACTTCGAAATAGTAATTCCTTCTAGGTAAGGCTCGCGAACACTCGAGCAGCATTCAGCAACAGACCGCGATTGAGTCTTGCGTGCATGTACCTTTCCTCCTAACGATTTCAAGTATTCGTTCAATATTACGTCACTCAAAAATGGTTCAAATGGTTCTGAGCACTATGCGACTTAACTTCTGAGGTCATCAGTCGCCTAGAACTTAGAACTAATTAAACCTAACTAACCTAAGGACATCACACACATCCGTGCCCGAGGCAGGATTCGAACCTGCGACCGTAGCGGTCGCTCGGCTCCAGACTGTAGCGCCCAGAACCGCACGGCCACTCCGGCCGGCATTACGTCACTCACTCCTAAGGATTTCACCTAGAAGTATATAATTAATAACATAGAATCATATTAACCGATTCTTTTTTCTTGCCTATACTCATCGAAACACGTAAAATTATCCAAATTATTCGGTTTTTCTTCTTCTTAAATTTGGCGAGAACACTTAATTGGCATTCCGCCAATGATTTATGTGCTAAAAGGGTGGATTTGTTGTAAGGGCAGCGGGTGTTAGCGTCAGGATACCAATATTTGTAACTCCGCAGTGCATATGACTCAGACTTTTCTCGTTTTTTCCGTAATAGTTAGAGAAATAGTGACATTTATCCGCTGAAACTGATTTCAATGTAAATAGTTTTGCTCTTTTAAAATAATTCTGCTTGTGACTTACTGCAGCGATATTATTTTTATTGTACGCATCGGATTCCGCCGTTATTTGCTTCGAATGCATCAGATGAAATATTTCAGCCTATTTGGCACATTCTTCTGGCAAATGGAGTACACGCTCACAATTTCCGTGTCAGGCATTCAATTCGAAGGCAAGCGTGACTCTGACCACATTTATTCCAAACCGACAGTTTTGTTTACAATTGGTGAGCTTGTCATAAAATAACGATCAATCAGCATGTGTTGACCTCGATGAGTGCTATAGGAATTGTGTTAATGGATTCCGATTTGGACAGTCCGTTTAATGTATCTAGGAAGTAGCATCAGAACGCTTAGGCTAGAAATTCTACTGCGAGCTTTTCTTTAGCCTCTTTCTCGTCAAACCAACTGATATATTCATCTGTGCTGGTTCGCTAAATATCTTAACACCCTTGTGCTTTAGCGACACTGAAGACTGAACAAAAATCTCGTTCAACAGTATATTCCTCCTGACTTCAAGATATATTTTTTTACCTCTTGGTCACTGCTGCTGCTAATCAGTTTACGTGATTAAATCCCTTGCTTAATATTCATGACAATACTCCTCCCTTCCGTTTCCCGATTCCTGATAAAACAACTTCAGAAAACGTTCTTCTCAACTGAAAGTAAGGCTGTTTGGAAATTATTTCACAGCGAAAAGAGTTTTCACCAAGAAAACGATGTATTCCATTCACGCCATCCACTTTAATGGGGATAAGAATACCCTCCACAGCTGTTCTGAAATTAGCCGTATATATCACGTCCCACTAAGTTTCAAAAGCAGCGAGGTCCCAATAACGGCTCGAAGAGTTACTACCTGTAGCATTTAAATTACACGCCTGGAGACCGGTGTGGCGCGAACTCGACGCCAGCAACTTCTTGTGCGTGACTATATACACTCCAGTGGCGCACAGTGTTTTGCAAACGAAAACCGCTCTGCAGTTAATCACACTGCATATTGATTGTGTAATACGTGGCTGCAGGGACACATCGTAGAAGCTACGCCACTAATTAAATAGTCTGAGCGCCAGAATCGCATCTCGTGGTCGTGCGGTAGCGTTCTCGCTTCCCACGCCCGGGTTCCCAGGTTCGATTCCCGGCGGGGTCAGGGATTTTCTCTGCCTCGTGATGGCTGGGTGTTGTGTGATGTCCTTAGGTTAGTTAGGTTTAAGTAGTTCTAAGTTCTAGGGGACTGATGACCATAGATGTTAAGTCCCATAGTGCTCAGAGCCATTTGAGCGCCAGAAGGAAGCCAGCGCATACATCGTCATTGGTGTCAAAGAAAGCAGATTGAGCAAAACATTTACCAGAGGGGAAAAAAATTAAAATGTAGCCGTTTCGCTCTGAAGTGGTGACTGTTATACACTTTATGACAGAAAAAAAGACGCACCACGAAGAAATTATCCGAATGGGACGGAAATCGGTGGATGTTATGTACGTGTACAGGCAAGGAAATGATTACAATTTCGGAAAAGCTGGATTATTTATTCAACCAAAAGAGCTTCACGTACTAAGCAAGTCAATAACGCGTTAGTCCACCTCTGGCCCTTATGCAAGCAGTTATTCGACTTGGCTTTGATTGACAGAGTTGTTGAATGTCCTCCTGATCAATATCGTGCCAAATTCTGTCCAACTGGCGCTTTACATCGTCAAAATACCGAATGGTTGGCGGGCCATGCCCAAGATGCTCCAAACGTTCTCAGTTGGAGAGAGATCCGGCGACCTTGCTGGCCAAGGTACATTTGGCAAACTCGAAATCAAACAGTAGAAACTCTCGCCCTGTGGGGGCGGGCATATCTTGGGGAAATGTAAGACCGGGACGGCTTGCCACGAAGGGAAATAAAACGGGGAACAGAATATCGTCAACGTAACACTTTCCTGTAAGGCTGCTGCGGACGACAACCAAAGGGGTCCTACTATGAAATAGCACCCCAGACCATAACTCCAGGTTATCGGGCCGTATGGCGGGAGGCAGATTGGTATCCTATCTCCGTCCAGGGCGTCTCCAGACACGTTTCCGCTGGTCATCGGGGCTCAGTCCGAAGCGGAACTCATCATTGAAGACAATTCTACTACACTCAATGAGATTCCAGGCCGATGATGTGTCGGCCGACGCCTCGTACGGCAGTGGGTGGGATACCAACCAGACTGTAACCTTCCATACGGCTGGACAACCACGAGTGACGATCTGGGATGCCATTCCTTTCCGCAGTAGGATCCCTTTGGTTGTATCGCACCCTTACAGCACAGCAGTACGTGGATGACATTCCACTCTTCGTTTTGTTGTCCTTCATGGCAATCCTCCTGGGCTTACATTTCAGCAAGACAATGCCTCGCCCGCACACACTGAGAGGTTCTGCTGCTTCTTTTCGTGCTTGGCGGGCCCCCTACCTCGGCCAACTTGGTCGCTGCATCTCTCCCCAATTGAGAACGTATGGAGCAGGGCCCTCGAACCATCTCGGAATTTTAACCGTCTAGAGCGCCAATTGGACATAATTGGTCACTATATGCCTCAGGAGGATATGCAATAACTCTATCAACCAATGCCAAGCCGAATAACTGCTTGCATATGGACCATGGATGGATCAACGTCTTACTGATTTGTGGCCGAGTGGTTCTAGGCGCTTCAGTCTGGAACCGCCCGACCGCTACGGTCGCAGGTTCTAATCCTGCCTCGGGCATGGATGTGTGTGATGTCCTTAGGTTAGTTAGGTTTAAGTAGTTCTAAGTTCTAGGGGACTAATGACCTCAGATGTTAAGTCCCATAGTGCTCAGAGCGATTTGAACCATTTTTCTTACTGATTCGCTCAATTTGTGAAGCTCTTTCTCTTAAATAACCCACCCAATTTTTCTGAAATTGTAATCATCCTTTTTTCTGCGCATGTACATCACATCTGCCGACTTCCGTCTCATTCGGAAAATTGCTTCGTGCTCTTTTTAAGAATTTATTTTGTGCGATCTACGCAGGTTCGTTTTGTAAACTTCATTAGTGATCTGGGATCGGTAAGTTTATCTGTGAGTCAGCGGTTCCGGATTTAACCTTGTTACTAAGTAAATAAAATGGTTCAAATGGCTCTGAGCACTATGGGACTTAACATCTGTGGTCATCAGTCCCCTATAACTTAGAACTACTTAAACCTAACTAACCTAAGAACATCACACACATCCATGTCCGAGGCAGGATTCGAACCTGCGACCGTAGCGGTTACGCGGTTCCAGTCTGAAGCGCCTAGAACCGCACGGCCACACCGGCCGGCTACAAATTAACTGGTCAGCTTATGAGCTAAATAGCCACCAACTTTGAAAGGCGTCCATTTCGCTCTTAAAATGTTGAATTACATTGTAGCTAATCGGAAATCGACGATACGTGAAATAACACGGCGAATCCAGATGAGAGATATTTTTTAAAATAAAAATCTCTTACGCAATGGTTTCGTTTTATCTTGTGACGAAAGTTAGTTTTTTTTCGAATAACTGGCATATTACAACAGCAAAGGAACATGTTGTACAAAAAAACCATGGCGAATTTGAATCTCGAATCACAGCCGAATGCTCATCATGGAACTGGTATTTTCTTTTTCACTGTTGCACTGACCAGCTCCCAGTAACCGTACAGGGAGTCAGTAATCGATAATGGCGTTACTTGCGCCTTCTGCTGTTTCTTTCGGATTTCCTTGCGCGCGTTCACTTTCGCGGTTGCGGCAAGCCTTGGCAACCAGTTCATCCATTTGCTCCCTAACGGGCGCTTTGCCAGACCCGTGGTGACCCTCCCACCTCCTCCTCGCCCTTCCCCACCCTACGAGCTGTGAAGTCGTGACTTGGGCTGACTTAACCTGCAGATAAGCAAAGAATTGCTCTCTCTCTCTCTCTCTCTCTCTGTACAATTTCGATAGTCTTCCCTCATGGCGTAGTTCAGTTGCCTTTGCGTTTGCATATGCTCATGCGGCATATATTGTGGCGGGAAAATATGTGTTTAAGAGGAGGACCTGGTCGAGAGATACGGAAAATGGCTGGAGTTCGGGATTGTTTTTATCAAAATGGAGATTTTATCATTTCATTATACATACATTCGCGTATGAAAAAAAGAATTATGTCATAACAAATCATAAATGGCGGGTGCAGCCTCGCGGCACATCCTGGATTGCGCAACGCACTATATAGACTCAAAGCTGTTTCAAAAATCGAAAATTCTTAAAGCAGAATGAACTGAGAGGGGAGGGGGGGTTGGCACCACGATGGGGTTGTAAAAAATACCTCGGAAAGAATGGCAGTTATCTGAAAAAATGTCAATTTCTTGGCATGTTTTTCTAAGTTCAGGTGTTTTAAAAAATACTTGCAATTCGAATAAAATAAACTCCCGTTAAAGGACACCTAAATTTAATTATCCTTCATTTTAAGAAAATCAAATGAATAGAGATACGTGCGCCTAAAGTTATATATGCTCTAGTTCTGAATCTGAAGTTGCATTTTTTTCAATCCGAGCTCTTTTAACAAACTGATATATTCCTTGTTCCTGTCAGACCGCGAATTTTGTGCTGTTCGTCCCTATGACGATTCCTAACACGTTCATGGTCTTCAAAATAGATGATAATCTTCGTTGAATATACCTGCAGCTATATATGCTAGTATTTCAATTGTTATTGCCCTACAATAAAGATGTTTCGGTACCAAAATGTTAAATGAATGTGCATGTTCCCTGAACATTACCACGAAGCGTAAAACAGATAAGGATGAAAGAAAATTTAATTTGTAATTGTTTAAATTTAAACAATATTCTATAAAAGATCAGCAATTAAGAATGTATATTTGCAATGAGTACTGGATTTTTTTGTACGGTGTGTAATTAGAAATAAGAAGAGGTGCATTTTTCACAAAAATAGCAATTATGCAGTGCATATGTGCAGATATTTCTACTGATGACGGAGGACAGTATACTGAACAACCTTACATTAGAATTTACTTCATTAACAGGCTAATAATTATAGCTACTACGAGTCTCATGTTTTTAGTTGGGTTAGTGGGCTATCGCTAAGTTCATGTAGCAAGAGTAAGCCACTAATGTTCATTTCTCCCTGCGCAGCAGGTAAGGTGTTGAAGCGTTGACGCAAAACCTTCTGTCTATAATGACAAGCGTAGTTCAGTTAATTGTGCAGTTACGGGGGCGCAGATATCACGTCGTAAAGTTTATGAAGCGTTTCTGGGAAGACTTCGACACAGAGAAAAAAAATAGCCAACACACTGAAGAGTGAATATATTAAGGTACCACATTCAAAAATACCTTCACTAATACTCATTACGCCCTCTATGTCTGACCTGCCTAGTCTGCAATGGCGGGCATGGCAGCAGCGGCCTGACAAGAAGGAACCAATGACTTACGAGCACCGTAGACAAGAGCACAACGCCAACGGTATAAAGCAGTGCTTTCCGTGTTCAGAAGTACAACGCTCTCACCGCACAACGATTGGTGGTTTTTGTTGTAGGCTATAAGCACATTTTAAAGTGTAAACTACATGGTGTGGTTTCCAGACAATAATCAAAATCATGCAAACACTCTGATATGTGTTAATAACGAAGTTCATACACCATAGCATTGTGCATCTAAGAGTGAATAACGTGAAAATATGTTTTTAATAAATCTAAACTTCCAAATAACGCAAGACTCCCTGTGGACTCTCCAGTTTGACTTTCCTAAGAGAGTTCAGCACTAGCACTAGCATTATCATTTATTAGCACAAAGGCAATGCACAATTTGAAGTAAGGTGCTCCCATTGGTAAATAAAGACCACGTTTAAAACGAAGACTATAAACTATTTTGCTCTGGCAAGTGCAGAGTGAATACCTTTTTACCTTCGTGGACCACCGCTTTCTTATCTGTTGTTTCCCATAACTCAAAGAACGACAGGCGCCGGTAATTTAGCGTTGAAAGTGGACCCATTGATCACGGGAGCTGGGAACATATTTCAGATTACGCGGTAGCTATCGTAGGAACCAGAATTCGCGATTTTCAGCACATTTGGTCTGACTAATTGCTTGCTCGTCCCGTTTACAAACCCAGTGCCAACTGTTATTACTTTTTTTACCAGTCGTCTCACCCAATTTCCGCTGTCGATGCCAGACCCCGTAGCGCCCAGGAGAAATCACGAATCTGTTGCTAAACACTCGATGCGAATGTATTTCGGCTGCCATATTTCCATGCTACGAAATGTTAAAACTAATGTGGAGACATACAAAAATTTTTCACAAACAGTTCAAGATACCAAGATAATGTTCTCAGCAAATGATAGTACGTCAGGAGCAAATATTTTGTTGTATGACGGATACTTTTAAACTTTCATCTGTCGAAGAATTAAAAACCGCCTGTGGTTTTTAAATAGCACGATCTATTTTTAAGGGCATGCAGTAAGTCTTGAAAAAAAGAGTACAGTGCAATATGGTAGTATACGAGTATGTTCACAGTGGAACTTTTTTCACAAACTGGCCGGGAAAATTGCTTCTAAATGTAAAACCGAGCCAGGTGACGTAGCGCAATTCCACGAATATTTCCATGAAAACATAGCGTAATGGCGCTAAAATTGCCAGAACTTCACCCTCACATTCAGAACAAAAATTTCCGACTATTATCAGACAAATTCCACAGTGAACATCCCCATCTTATATTTACATATTCGTATTCTCGCTTTCCACAGTTTATCTACCGAATACATTGGACGAGAAAGGCTCGAACTAGAAGAAACCACTAGAGAAAGAGTTCTTGCAGGCCGTAACAATGACTAGTACAGGATAGGGATGGCGGTTATCGCTGAAATGACCGTTTTTTCGGTTGTATCGTCTTTTTCGTGCCCAGTTTAACTTTGCTGTTAAAATCGTTAAAAATAACCGATTTCTGAAATAACCGATTTTCGATTTTTTATTGCTGTTATTTTCAGTAATAAGTGTAGACATCGAACCATGACTGAAAAATTCCAAGACTTCCTCAGACTTTTACATTAAGCTTTCAAGATACACAGAATCAAAATATAGAATAGAGAAAAGAAAAATTACTCCGTCCACCGTTTGCTGTTTTTCTCGAAAAGTAGTAATGGGCTGAACACTACGAAAAATCACCAATGTCCTCTTGTTGATTCTAATTTTTTGAAACTCTGCTCAAAAAACATGTTGTAATCGAGCATCATACCACTATTTCAGCATCACGAATAGTCAGTGCTGAAGTGTGAAAACTGAGGTTGGAGCTCTCTTAACTTTTTGCGTTCAATTGTCCGTTTCCAAGGGCTATAAGCAAATAAAGACGTATGCACGCAGATCAGCTACTGTCTATTTCTATCATAAAGTATGTACGAGTTCTTAAGTTTTTTATTTATCACTGTTACCATAACATCCTTTTCCTTTTATTATTGCGCAGAAATGGTAGACACACAATACCGTAACCTTAATTCAAATGAAAAAATTTTTAAAAGAAAGTTTTATTTAAAAACCAAAGATTTTAGCACCGCTGTTATGGTAAATTGATATTCCGATTTTTTATCCGATTATTATTAGTAAAAAAAGAAAGAAAACTGTTATAACCGAGGCGAAACAAATACCGAAAATTATTGGTTTTCAGAATTAAAATACCAGTATAGGTTTTAACCGGTCGCTTTTTTCCATACCTGCTACAAGATCCGTAGAATTTCTCAGTTCGGCCACGAGGAACAGCGGAAAAAAATTCAAAGATATGTGCGGATCAAGAACAAACTACAATCTCTTTTTTACTTCTTTCATGACATGAGATGGAAGGCAATAGATGTAATTTCGCTTCGAGCAGCGGTTCCTTACAACAGCGACGGCTGAAGTTACGGCAAAGGCGTTCTACGTAAACTTAGATCCCAAGCTCATTTAGTCAAGAGGGTGGATATTGGCGCAATAGCGCAGAAGAAAGAAAATATAAATGCTAATTTGACCGGCAGCCTTTTCGAGTCACGTTAGTGCGGAATGATTCCCATTCATAAGCAGAGAACGGATATTTTCTCATTACAATGCTGCTGCTACCGATAGCTTCCGGAGCCTCTCAAGTCGGATAGATACATATGGTTTTACACTGGTAGCAACCTGCCTGAAAATGAGGCAAACAGGTTAAGAGTAAGCTATTGTCAACCCTCGTAATGCCCTCGAATTACTAACGAAGGTGATGAAATACAAACTTGTACAATGCACAGATAGCGGAATTAGTGCAGGTTTTCCGTGCAGTGGTTCCTCAGGGTGATTTACTGTTGCGTTACAAGCAACGCGCTGAGCTCTTTCTGCGTATACCGAGGAGACAAGGCGCTGGTTTTGTCTGTGTATCTGAAATTTATTGCCGACCTACCCCGACAGAGTAATGCGCTGACTGCTCGCTTCTAAGACAGGGAAGTAAGCCAGACGCTTTTTGAATGTAAGCCTTGCAAGAGTGTACCTCTTCACTATATCACTGCTGCATTTGCCTGGCATTTCATTCACTGTGACCATCTGGAAGGCTTCGAGTTACGATACATCACTTTCCATAATTCTATAACCTGCGGTTCGGTAACAAAATGTAACGACTAAAAAAAGTATTTAAATCAATGTTACGATTGAACATTTGCGACTTGTTGAAATTGAATGTCGTTTTTGGTTGATACTTCATCGACAAACGTCTAGTAAAGAAGATACTACGGCCGACATCAATGGTTTCCAGTCGATATTATAGCTGATTAGATAATCTCACGGAAGACCCCACTTACGTCACATTAATTTACACGCAGTGAATTTCGTTATAAGAGGAAAGAGCTGCGACTATGCCAAAATCATAGAGCGGATGTCCTCAATTTCGTTGGTTGCCAGTACATCGATTTGCAGATGGAAGAAGTTTCCACATTTCAGTAGATGAATGACAGACTGATTCCTCAGTTCAGCCTCCCTCTTCTAAGTCTCTGATGTATGTTGATGGAAATAAGAGGTCGATGTTGCGAGATTGTTGAGCGAAACAAGATGAGATTACTTCTATCGCCAAATAAGGAATTAATGTCTTTGATAAGCTGTTTCCCACAGTTGTTAAGTAATTAAAGCAAAATATGTTGAAAATATTAATCTATTTCACCATCAGTTTCGATGGTCAACAATCGTTCTTAGATAGCGAAACCGCCTTCTCACATCCTTAAGCGTAAACAACAGTGACGTCATAAATGCTACGTCAAATTAGTTATATCAAACGTGCTTCAAACGTGTTTATCTTCGATAAGAACATTTGTGATCAAATACATGTTCAGCTTATGTCATGGAAGTTAATACTTCCTATTTCACTGCGAAATACGATCGTTTGCAGTAGGTTTCATCTTTTAAATTTGGCCCAGGCATAAACTCACTCGAAGTGCGTTTAGTTATAAATGATTTTAAGGAAGATGAAAATGTTTGAAACATATTTTATCTTACAGTTAATTCAGTACAGAAAAAGGGTTTCCGACATCAGTAAGAGATGATGCAATCATTTCCGTTCCTGAAGATGATTTACTATTTTCGTAGAAATATAAAGTGGCTCTTCTTTGCCGCTGTTTGTTTTCTCAACAAAACTTCTGATGTTTCTCTCAGAGTTCTTGCTTACTTTGACGTCATTATTTATGAAATATGTGCAATAAGCTGGGGAAGAGCTTTTCCCATTGTACGTAGAGTGTTTAAATTCGCCTCGCAAAGCTAACTGTTACAGTAATAAAATAACAAACATGTAATGAATCTGTTTTACTCGACCATATAATCAACTAGGTGATATGTTTAGAATGTTCAACGGTAATGTACACACGAAACGTTCAGTATTCACTGGTCACATTGCGCACTAAATATCTCTTCTTTCGCCGACGATCCGCATCCATTACTACTATTACAATAGCATTTACCGTTTGACATCGTTACCACAGTAGGTACTTGGTTACAAGTGCAATAGCTGCCACAATCACGTTAATTAAATATCGATCTTTCGCCCAGCAAATAAAGGAAATTATCTCCTCGTTTCCGTTGTTTCTTCTTCTGGCACGGAAATCGTCTGTGTGAATATGCACAAATTCAGCCCATTATCTGTCCAGTAGGGAAACGCCTAACTCACTCAAAGAACGAGAAGTTTCTCACACCGTGCGTTCTAGGACAGCGCAATGGTAATCAAGAAAATGCTGATGGCAGAACCAGAAAAAAATATACAAATGCCACTAACAGTGTCGTGTTACGTAAAATTTTTAAAATATGTGGTGCAATAACGTACGAAACGAATAGATTCCATACAGATTAGCTTCGGAAAGAATGTTACGGAAAAATGGAGCTAGAAGGGCTTAATCTGGCAACGGAGGCAACAGTGGGTGGAAACAATAGTAGAGCATGACAAAGACTGTGACACAGTCTGTGGCACAGATTATTCAATACTCTTTGTACAGGAAACACACGGAGATGAAGAATCGATGAATACTGAAAAGAAACAAAACACGGTGTAAAAGCACACTACACACATTATATCGATGGCTTTAAGCAAGCAAATACAAAAAAAAAAAAAAAAAAAAAAAACCCAGAGGAGAAATATGATCTTCAAAATTGCTAATCGTGAACAAGTGCCGAATGATTAAATCAAAAGAAGTAGTTTGAAAAATTTGGCTTAAAATCCCACTAGTACATTTATTTCTGTTTTTCATTTGTTTTTCCGGTTGCAGTAACGACTAGTTTCGACCGTTGTGTAGGAGCGCTAAATTTACAGTTCGCTTAAAATATTAACGTGTGTCGTGTGTGCGTGTCCGACACACCTTGTTCAGCATCACTTCTGAAAAGTTCGTCCTGAGACAGGTATCAGTTTATTCTGAACTGGGCCCATAGAGTTCTGACGCAACCGATAGCAAAAATTATTGCAAACGCGGGCAAGTTTCCAATAAAAATACGTGTTTCTGCTTGCAGCTTAGATATTACTAAAGGGCGCAGAACGCTTTGGGACGTATTACACAGGGCAAGTCAAAGAAACTATTCACACTAGACATCTATCTACTTGTTGAATAAATGTTAATTTGCACATACAGTAATAATGTCCTCTGGTGACATACCACGCATCGTTACAGCATTGTTAGTGATCAGTACATATGTATTATTTTTAATGGCACAAATTCCGCGACGTGTTGATATCTGGTCTTCAACAAGTGGTTAGAGTGAAAGAGAAAATCTCTCGTACCTTTACGCATCGGGTCCAGGGCTGCGTGCTGCGATAGCGCAAAAATTTAATTGAACGGAAGTTGGCTTAATACTCTTAGTTGGGAATTCATACCGTTTACAGGAAGAGCACAATTATAGCATCGATCTGACCGTACGAATTAAAATTTTCACCCTTAAGCCACGACCTACAAACAGCGGGATGGTTTTTTTCACAGGACAATTTCCTCACATCCAACTGAGTTACTGTTCGTGTTTACTTGACATTGAGTGAAAATAAGAGACGGGGGGAGGGCGGTCTGGTGAGGAAGGGTGAAGAGAGGAGAGATAAGCCTTTGATATGGATACCAAGTATGTATTCCAACCCAGGTTTTCGCTTTTCACAAACAGTATTTAAGGCAGCGGATGACAAGCAAAGGAAGACGAATACATTGTGTTAAAACGAGGAGTGCTTTTGGGTAGCCTAGCAGTTAAATATTCGCTGCGGACCATTTTCGATGTCCATTTCAGCAGTCAGTTTTAATTCAGTACAAACGTCCGATATCCGCGTGTTCCTAATTTGCTACTAAGCGATCACTCCATCTCTAAAGTAATCATGAGAAGTCTCTATTAACAGTGGTGTTGGTCTGTGATTTGGCGAGCACGAAAATAAACCACTAGAGATAATAATTAAAGAAGTTCGTTGAAGGTCGACAAACACATCCTACTGCGTAAAATATGACCACGAATTATTTTTCCCCGTTCTAAAACTACTTTTGCGTTTATATCCACGTGTCTGTAGCCGTACGAACACAATGCCGAAGCCGTTTGATACAGTCGAGAAGGTTTTACTAGATCGCACTATGGAATACCACGATGTAGTCCTCACAGCAGAATAATATCCTTTATCTGACAGTGGAAAATCTTTCCCTCTCTCCTCTTCCTTTTTCTCTCTCTGTTGAGACCACTTCTTCTCACAGAGCTCGTCTCAAATACAAAACTGATACGGTGCTAATCGTCTCAAAATTATCCAGCGAAACGAACAACGGATATGTCATTTAAACGTTTTCTGTGTCATCTAATAGTCAGCATCTGGGAAACTTCATTCCACGCATGGTATTAGAACTTCTCGTTGTAAAACAGTCGATTTTGGCAAATCTGCAGATTCGTCAAACGACTGTATAGTTTTTTTGGACCTCAGAACTTTTGAAATCGGTTGAACATGTCTATCATATTGTTGCGTCCCTCCTTGATGTTAGAACTGAAGTTCTCGTTACCTGGAAAAGACGAAACACTGCAATGAGTAACATACCTATACAAACGGTACCTGTACTTCGCAACACAGAGTTTTCTGAGGCGCTGCCCATGTGACAATTAAATGCGAGGAAGATACATTCAGTGCTTTATCAGAAACACTGCACACAAGAATGGCGTGCTCCTGGTTAATTCCAGTAACGCCATATCACGGAAGCATATGCATGCAATCCATGTGCATGTTAAAAGGACTCAATTACACCAATATCGCAGCACCTGATCTTTTTACCCTGTAGTCGTGCTAAAACACCGGTAATCGTTTCTAGCGATACCTGGCAGAACTATGTTCCGAGTCATTTTGGGCAGCACCTCGCGAGTTTAAAAGCCATTGGATTAACTAGTTTTGCTATCCACACATGACAGTAAACGCACTCAAACGCAGTTTACGTTCAACAGGTTTGGAGCTTAGCTGCAACTCAAATTTTACACAACCGACTGCCCAACAAAATATTAGCAAAGACATTTGTTTCTCACTGTAGTCCACGAAACAAAAAGTTTCACATCGTCTTCACGGCCACCCCTTGCAAGATGGCTTTATACACACTATATTGTTTCGACAGACTCGTTTGAGACAGATGTTTAAGATTATTAACATAACAGTAGGAAAAAAGAAAAATGAAGGAAACGGTCATTATAATCTTCAAAAATGGTTCAAATGGCTCTGAGCACTATGGGACTCAACTGCTGTGGTCATAAGTCCCCTAGAACTTAGAACTACTTAAACTTAACTAACCTAAGGACACCACACACATCCATGCCCGAGGCAGGATTCGAACCTGCGACCGTAGCGGTCGTGCGGTTCCAGACTGTAGCGCCTTTAACCGCTCGGCCACTTCGGCCGGCTTATAATCCTCAAAATCAGGGCAATGAAAGTGAAGATAATGTGACTGAGATGGTGTAGCGGATCACATACAGGACAGGAACAGATTATATTTGCTACTTTTCTTGTTATGAGAGACCATAAAATTAAAAATATACCAGAACTGGTTACTAGGCAAAAAAGGGAAGCAGACTATAGCGCAAAGACAAACGAAAAACGAATTCGACTAGATAAATAAAGTAGCAGAGTTACGAACGTTGCCAGATGACTGCAAAAGAAATCCCTCGGCTTATATCAAGCGTTTCTTTTTGTAAAGTAGATCAATACCGGAAGTCAATTACAAACAAATCTCAGCAAAGAGCGATAAGATAACGAACCAACTTCCTGTTCTACAAGAATAAGCATGTTAAGTGAAATTTTCAGTAGGCTTCATAAATACTCTAAGAAATAGCCGGATGTATCTTTTATTACAATAGTTTCTAAGAATAAGAGGAGAGAAATGGAAGTTGGCTAGCTACAGAACGAAATAAACCTGGAAGAAGTGCTGAATTTGAGTACGTTACTGTCACTGTGAAATTTCTTGCTCGGTTTGTAAACAGGATTACTCTACATATGCTGAGTCTGATTTACAAATATAAAAAATGACGTATACACTTCCTTTCTCATGTGCTTCATACATACATAACAACAGGCATAAGGAAAATAATTTTCCTCACAGCAGTATTTCATCTTGAGGCATATTTTCGATAAAATGTTGTGACGAGAAATATTCCATCCAGAGGACTAGGTCTCAGTTGATAGCTCCATAATTTCGTTCTGAGGCAGACTGAATACCTTGCTTAATATCTGCTCTTTGCAAAATGAGTCCTACCAAAGAGCGTCGCTCTACATCTCGTGTCCGTATCGCCTCTGTATATGCACAACTGTAAAGTGGTTCATGTAACCTACAATTAAAGAGTTCACGAAGCATGCGATAAAGCACTCGCACAGACTGCGTACGGAATAACCGCCAAAGTTACGAGAGCGGGGTTTCCCATAGCGTCTAGAGCGTATTAAATGGGGAAGTAGAGGAACGTAAATGTGGTGAGAGGACGTACAAAACCTAATTTCTTGTTTTTGTTCCCGACGGAAAAATTTTGTCCGAAAACTGGCACTCCAGAGCACAGGTAATCAAATTCGTGCTGGAAATTTTTTAGATTTCCCATTCAGGGAAACGTCGGTACAGTCG
Source organism: Schistocerca piceifrons (assembly GCF_021461385.2). Lineage (NCBI taxonomy): Eukaryota > Metazoa > Arthropoda > Insecta > Orthoptera > Acrididae > Schistocerca > Schistocerca piceifrons. The sequence continues at coordinate 393,774,910 of NC_060145.1, forward strand.
TAATTATCACAATAATTTTGCAAAATCCTACTACGATTCTCTAGCGCACAATCCGATTAAAACTTCAAGCACGTCTGGGCGAATTGGAGAGTATATCCTTTTTAATAGTAAGCTTTCGGTCGCCATTAATCGGCGTTGTTACTCATCTGATTATGCTAGGAGTACAGTAAACACACGGCATTTATCGTCTCAGCAGAAGAGATCAAGGGCCAGGCTAAACCTATTTAACATAAAACGGGGAGAAATTTGCGTGAAATATAAGTAATTCGCAAACAAATGGGTTCTTTTAATTGCCAATGACGTTTGGAAACTACTCAGATTTTTTTATCTTGTCGAACACCGGTATAATAAAAATTGGTGAAAACAATTCCAATCGGCAAACTCCTGCTTCGATTCTGTGGCGCACCGCCAGATTAAAATTTTAGACAAATCTGAGCTTTCGTTACCCGCTAATTAGTGGTATTAGTCTGACCTACGCTAGGAGTAAAGAAAACACACAGCGTCTGTTGTCTTCGAATGAGCGTAGGAGAAGTCAAGACGTAGCCAAAAAATATGGAACCTAAAACGGGGAGATGTTTGTGTGAAATGTGAACCTTCGGCAAGAAGCTGACCGTTTTTAAGCAGGCCCAAGTCATATCTGGCACGTGAAGTTTCCTTCCGTGGAACAACATTATAAAAATGTTGATCTCGCAGAGACGAGTCTGCAAAACAGAACATCACAGGTAATTATGAAGCTGGTGAAACACGTCAAATTTAAGGAAACGTACGTTAGTAAATGAAAGCACTTTATACGTACCGACAAATACAAAAGTTACCTTAATTCCATGAATAAACCAACATCGTTTATGAAATGGTCACAGAAAAAAATGGAAGTTAACAGACGTAAGAGCCTACTACAGCAAATGAGATTACAAGTTCCTTCACCATAGCAGACAGACGCTATATGTCCACTTCCACGTCTACGTGAAGAATTGTAGCAGGTGTCAACCAACGTTTCTTCTTTGGTATTATGTTGGTGTTGTTCCGTTTTGAACACTTCCCCCGACGTCGATACAATATCAAACAAAACAAAAAAAAAAAGAATAGAATTCTCTCGCCTCTGTAGGTAACTTGACTGGTTATTCTTACCTCTTCACTTGCTTTAAATTTAGACAGCATAGTGTCAACAACAATAATATCAATACTCTCCTACGTTGCACCCTGCCCAAATCTTCCTTTGTCCCTTCTTTGGTCCACAACTCATAGAGAGTCCGAACAACAATCTCCTCGGATAGACGCATCTGTCCCGCTGTCAGGCGAGAGTACTACCGGCATATCGTAGAAGCTCACGTTAGACTTAACGCAAAGGCAAAACCGAGATGTAAGATGTTACTACGGGAATGGCGGTCCAAAAATAGAAACTGTAATTTCTTCCGCCATTCTCCGCTTCGATTAGAAACTGGGGCTAAAATTTCAATCCCAGTAAACTACAAAATACAAACATGGTAAAGCCAGATAACGATAAGCACAACAATTAGATTTTTGTCGGTTGGTAATTGATTCGCGAGTTCACATGCTGCAATTTCCGAAAATTTATTTCATATTAGACATAAATTACACTACTTTAACCAGGGCGAGTGTTTTCGCAAACTAGTTCAATACCAGCTACGGACGCAGGTGGGAGGACACTCATAAGCTAAGTCAGTCTTAGCTACCAAAGAAAGCCTCCGCCGGAAATGCGGCTACCACCCTGTAACCTGTGCTGACTGAGACCCCGCAGTGAAAACTGACAGCTACTCGCGACAGCCCAGTCTGATTTGCTCCTGCATATATTTCGCCAGACCCGCTCCCTGGTGTGCTCGCCCGAATGCGACGCCGGGGGAACTGTCTAGTTGGCGCCAACCCGGGAAGGCACCCGACTGGTGCAGACGCAGACCCACCTGTCGGCGACTTCTGGAACCTCAACGCTAACTCTGCAGCGGCGCACGACGGCAGCGCTATAATATTAAGCGTCGGCCTGAGAAATGAAAATGGGAGGGAAAAACGAAATGTATACTTAAGAGAGTTACGGCTTCGTAATAATTTTCGATCCGGCGTCAATCCTGCAAATATTTCTGAAATTCATTTTGAGCAGTTCTGTATTATTGACCTCGACTGTACTGTTCGTTATGTTTATTATAATTTATAAATACGGTATCCCACATTATTGTCAATGAAGAATACCACTATTAGTTTTCGGCTAATAAAACCATGAAGCAGCGTTCACTGCATATCAAGTAGATAGAAAAGTTATCGAAGAGGTGTCACATCGAAAGGTTTGCACCAAGCTGGGAGCAACACAGCAATATTGTCAACGATGTATAGTCTACAAAACTAACAATAGCTCTATTTAATTGCCTGTACAGTAATAGTTATACAGGCTGAAGTAAAAAGTGAAGCTCCCATCAACCCGAAGGTTGGTTGGAACATCACAACGTACCTATATACACTCATTGTGCTATTTACGTGGTAGTAGTTATAAATTTTAATTCTTGGTCTGTTAAAACTTTTTTTTCTTCGTTTCTCATTTCTCCTACGATCTAGATATACCTTCAAGCGTATCAATACCGCAAGCGCGAAGTTTCTTAAAATAAAAGTGTGGCTTTCGTTTTCCGTAATCGGTTAACAAAATTCCGTGATCAGTTCGGTAGAATAGTGCAGCAGTAATTTTTTAAGTGAAGCTAAAGCTGCTTTTTTCGCTGATCAGTGCCGACTGACGACCCGAGCTGGAGGCACCAAGCTCAGAGGGGCGCAGTGCAAATATTTTAATGGTCTTACCAAGAGTGTCAGGAGAGCTTTAAATCGTACGTGGCTTGTGACTTTGTGAGGCAAAATGGTTACGAATCAGTCCTGCCCACATCATTGTCCACCTGAGATGGTGATCATCTTCTAATGACCTCCTTTATTTAACAGTGGAATAAGCTTAACGTTTCTACCATAATAACTTTTGATACGCAGTGAATAGCAGGTTCACCCCAGAGACCAAACTATTCTTTCATCGTCCATATAAATTACAATTTTTATCGTGTTCCGATACTTGGTCAGTAAGTTAATTCCTTGTGCTAAAGGGAATATATAAGGGCCTACAAAAAAGTTTCCATTCAAAAGCTGTACTGTCCAGAATCAGTATGCCTAGCAGGCAAAATCACTGTGAGCATTGAGACAATCATCCCACCAATGCACCAGGCTGAAGATACCTGCTCGGTAAAAAAAACAGTCTCCTGTTGTGTGAAGATGTCCAAAACTGCCCACTGCACATCCTAACCCAACAGGAATCCTCACCTCTTTTCTAAGAGACCAAAGGGGTGATAGTTGTATGAGGAGAGGCAGGACAGGCTCTTGAGCGTCTCCCATTTGAGTTAGTATAACTTCTGCATTATGACATTTGTGATATGGGGATGTGCTTTTATCCTGAAGCAGTAGCACCCTTTGTCGCAGTTTTCATTCCACATCGGTAGTTTTTGACAGACATGCTGCCCCACATACATTCTTCATTGTATGATGGATGTCTACCAGAGTTCGTCTTTCAGCAGCCAAAAATAACAGCATATTGGCCCTGCATTTGGTAATAACATTGCCACAGTACACATTTTCTGCATTTACTGCTTGCACATCAGAAAGACACAAATGCCACATTAATCCCTTGTCTGCATGTCAGAGCTTACATACCTGCACCAGAGTCTCTCTACATTGCATGTATGCTGCAACAATACCCTAAAATGGAAACTTTTTGATCGTCCCTTATATAATCTTCTTTCAGGTAAGCCTACGATGTGGACTTCTGTAGCTACCCATGACTTAGTTTCATACAATTATGTGTTGTTTGCCACAGATTGGCTCATGCTTATTTCATCTCTCTTCTGTTTATGCATTTATGATATTGTTTATTTATGGAATAACTGAACTTTATTCTTGTAAGCTTTTATTCTGACTGATTCTGTTTATTTCTACGCCAAAGACCATTTGTGCTGCACATTATGCAGGTAAGCAGTTTATTAACTTTACCATTTTCTTTTATTTTAGGTACAAGGTGTTTGGAGTACTGGGTACATACCACCAGGAACCAGATTTGGTCCTCTTGTTGGAGAAGTTTATGCCAAGGATGCTGTTCCCAGCACTGCCAACAGAAAATATTTCTGGAGGGTAAGTACTCAACATGACATGTGTATGTATAGTAACCAACGAACCAACAACCACTGTTGTTACCTGTAACCATGGCACAAATTAACCACCTCCCAAAGGCATCAACTAGAAGGTGGCTGGGCTTTTACTTTCATTTACTATTGCTGGAGAAGTTAATGCATTGTTTGGGTTTCTTTATGTGTTAAAAAATCACGATATGGTGAATACATAATACACTTCACACAAAACTTTGCATCTTGAACAAGCTGTTACACATTAAATTATATCAGACAATCTAACAGTAATAATAATAAAATCTTTGTGACACTGGTGTATGGGTTTGTTTTCTTATTGCTTGTTTTTCCACTTCTTTTCATGTCATCCTTCTAAAACACACAATCAGGTGCAAATTAAAGAAGAACTGGGACACTGGCCTAAGGTACAATGATTATTATTTTCACATATCTGAAACTACTCACAATTAAATCACAAGGATAATATGTAAGCTAGTTAAAAGATAGAAATTAAGGCACATATACAATAGCAGAATTAATTCTGGACACTTTGTAGAGATTCATTGAATATTGCATTCAGGTGTCCACCAACATCATCAGAGGTCTTGTGGTTTGATCACTCTGAACCATGAACTGCCTATGGCCTCTTGCAGCTCACTCTGGTTACTGGGATTCATGAAGCCATAATTTTCAATCTTGACCTCAAGTTCTCAATTGGGATGCAGAGGGGAGTGTTGCCCGGACAGGTCAGCACACTAATCTGGTGGTCAGTAAGCCATTTCTTATTGATTCTAGTGCTGTGACATGGTGCATCACCTTGCTGAAAGTTGCACTGATGTCTATTGTCTGGAAACAAATCATGGGTATGTGGCAGCAATTTGAGCACTACAACCTCCTCTTGGTGTTTTTGTTGCAGATGTTGCCCTGTAACACTTTCAGACACCCATTGCCATGTCTTGCAATGCAGCCCCACATATTGAAACAGATGGTATGCTTCATAGTGGCAGTGATGCACTCAGACAACAAGTCTTCATTTGGTCTACAATGAATGAATTTAAATCCACAATTTTCAAAGATACTGATCTTAGTCTCGTCGATTCTAATGATTCTAACCCCATTCTCTTACATCCACTTCCTCTGTGCTAAGGCCCATTGCATACATTTCTGCCTCTGCATTTTGTTCAGGCAAGGTTTATTTCTGGGAGTCACTGTTTGTAAACCATCTTCACAAAGTTACGATCTGACTGTTCGAACAGAAACTTCAACCTCTGAAGTCTTCAACAAGGCATGAACGTCTTCAGAAAAATGTCAACAATCTTAAAGTCTTCATTAGTCAGTGTTGGTATTCTGCTGATTATTTGAGCAGTTTTGGTTAACCCGGTTTCTTCATACTGCTTGCAGATTTTCCTCACACCCAACTTTGCAACACCTGCACCCATGCTTTTTGCTATTTCTTCATAAGTGCAACCTTCTTCATGAATTATTATTGCCTTACTCCTTTTACTCTGTGACCAATCAGCATGTTATGGCCCCAGAAGCGTAATTTCCAATACTGTCTTCTGTCTCAGCTCACTTTAAATAAATCTTGCACTTCAACAACAATAATGTATTGCTTGCTTCTGTAGCTATAACAGTGTTCAGCATACTTTTTCTTACTATAATATGCATTCCTTGTTTGATCTGTCAGAACAGAACAAATGACAGGCTTGCTTTGCAGTTGCACAAGGATGTAAAACAGTGAAGTTTTCAACTGCATTTAGTGAAGTTTATTCATCTGCTTTTAATAAAAATATAACATATTCTATTTTCTAAAACTGATAAATATTTAGTATACACATCATACAGAAAAAATAGAAGAATAGCTCATTGATTTAGTATACTACAGCTTACATGCATCTCGTGATGTTAACTGAATGAATGTTTCAATTAAGTGTCCAGAATTAAAACCATTGTGTTTAAAAGCAAGCACATATAAAATAAGATGTTTAAACAAACCAAAAAACTGTGGAAAGCAAAATGCACATGGAAATTATTATATCCTTCATTTTTCAAATCAATGCTCTATACATTATTGAATATACATGTTAAGAGTTTTAGTTTTCCTGCCTTTCATATACAAATGCATGCTTCACTTTTTTGCCTTTGTTACATATTTAAAAAAGAATAATGAAACAATATGAATGAAGTCTTCATTCCATTCATACATTGTATTCTGCCACATTCAGTACAAACATATAAATGACACCACATCATAGCTGATTAATTCCTACTGAATAGACTGATTAAAAACACATGTAATAAGTATTGATTACCCATCTATCTAAAATGCAACCACTTTTGTCATTTTAGGTCTACAAGGACAATGAATTATATTATTATATGGATGGTTATGATGTCAGCAAGTCCAACTGGATGCGATTTGTAAACCCAGCATATTCATCAGACTCTCAAAATCTGATTGCCTGCCAGTACAAGGTGAACATTATCTCCTTTTATACAAAAGATAGGAATAGCCATTTTCTTTTTATAGTTTTTCTTTTTATAATTTTAGTAAAAAGAAAGAAAGAAAGAAACAAGGTAAACATGAATGTGCAACATCAGACCCAAAGAAATTCATTTGTTAACTCTGCAAAATCAAAATTGTACTTTTTAAAACTTTTAACAGTGGGAAAAAAGTAAGACAGACTTTTTGGGAGATACACATAAAAGTAATTAATTAATGGAGGAAAAATGAATATGAACATGGAAGCAACAGTTAAAGAGAGAAAGCAGCTTTTGTCTTCAAATTACAGTAGTGTGCTCATTAATAAGAATTGAAGTAGGTGGAGGATAATTGGTCCATTACAACTCCTTGTCTTACGGATAATTCACCATGCATTGGAAAAGCATTGTATTATTCTGAAAACATCTAACAGGTTTATTTTTAAGTATTTAAAAGCATTTCTATAAAGAGCAACAGAGAATTTAATTTTTTCATTAAATTAAGAAATATTAGAAATTTTTTTAACTCTGTTTCAAAACTTCCATCAATAAAAATAGTTGCATATAATAAATTTATCATTTATGCAAAATTTCTTCTTACAGATGAATATCTATTTTTACACAATCAAGCCAATCCTACCCAACCAAGAGCTGTTAGTGTGGTACTGTCGAGAGTTTGCAGAAAGGCTTAATTACCCACTCACTGGGGAGCTCATGTTGCAGAGAATACGTAAGTCAAAATTTACACTCATTTGTGTGCATTTTTTGTTAGTCATCTTTATCTACATTAGTTTCATACATAACCATTTGTTCCAAGAATGTTTGAAGGAGGGGGTTGGCTGAGAGTTAAGGATTCATCTGCTAATGATTTTTTCATAATAACTAGGAATACATCTTCAGGACTGAGTATTAATGAAACTCCAAACAGCATGCTGAGAACTGATAACCAACTGTTTTGTATATTGTGGTGACAAAAGACTTGGGATAGTAATATGCACATATGCAGGTGGTGGCAGTATCACATACACAAGATATAAAAGAGCAACACTTTGACAGTTTTGTCATTTGCACTCAAGTGATTCATGTGAAAAAGGTTTCCGATGTGATAATGGCTACATGATGGGAATAAGTAGACTCTGAATGCAGAATGGTAGTTGGACTAGATGCATTTTGAAAATTGTTGGGAATTCAATATTCTGAGATTCACTGTTTCAAGAGTGTACCAAGAATACCAAATTTCAGGTATTGCCTCTCAGCACGGACAACCCATTGGCCAATGGATTTCACTTAATGACAGAGAGCAGCAGTTTGTGAGCGTATCAACTGGAACCCTGATGACTGGAAAACTGTGGCCTAGTCAGATGGGTCCGGATTTTAGTTGGTAAGAGCTGATGGTAGGGATTGAGTGTGGTGCAGACCCCACAAAATCATGGACTCAAGTTGTCGACAAAGCACTTTGCAAGCTGGTGGTGGCTCTGCAATGGTGTGGACTATGTTTATATGGAGTCTACAGCGTTCTCTGGTGCAACTGAGCCAATCATTGACTGGAAATGGTTATTTTCAACTACTTGGAGACTATTTGCAGCCATTCACAGACATCATATTCCCAAATAATGATAGAATGTTTATGGACGACAATGTGCCAGTGGGCCACAATTGTTTGCAGTTGCTTTGAAGAACAAACTGTACAGTTTGAGTGAATGATTTGGCCACCAGATCACCCAATATGAAGCCCATTGAACATTTATAATAATTGAGAGGTCAGTTCATATGGCTACAAAGGCAACATGTCTCATTATTTTCTGCAAGGGACTTCCATCGACTTGTTGAGTCCATACCGTGTCATGTTGCTTCACTATGCTGGATAAAATGAGGTCTGACACAATATCATGACATTAGAAGGTATCCCACGACTTTTGTCACCTCAGTGTGTGCTCACCCAGTGACACCATGACAAAAAAACATTTGTATTACTGATACCTGACACTCCACAACACAGAACAAATAACAAAGTAATGGGAACAAATATCTCAATATAAAAACATATGCATTTTCTGTATTGAAACTGGAAGCATTCTCTGCAAGGACACAATGACTTACCAATTAAGTGATGCACAATTTTATGAAACAGGACAGCAGGTTAATGGTGTGGCACCTCCAGCCTCACTGCCTGAAGTATCAACAACAGCTGCAGCCAGCCCAACGCGGCCTCCCAGTAAGGATGCTGGAGCACCATATGAACCAAGAACCACACAGTTCACTCCTACAGCAGATGGTTCTGTGCGTTCTGATGAGGGCTACCACAGCAACGAATACCATGATGATGCCTTCACACCACCTGAGGACAGCAGTGATTCAGACAGTGATAATTATGTCCTCGATTTCAGGTGAGGGATTAAAAGTATGATTAAAATTATAAAGTTCCTGGAAATAACATATCCATAAAGCTCTCAGTTTACTGAACTTTCATACCAGCACAGAATAAAATGTGCAATGATACAGTTTAAAGCAGTAGTCTCACATTTACAAAAAGGCTGGTGAGCATGTGGTGGGAAGAACAAAGACATCTCCTGTTTTGAATTTAAATATAATGCTGATTTCCAAGGTTATCATTTTCAGTATAACATCCATTGCAAATATCAATTCATATTTACATTTACACTACTTCAAAGTAGTAATATTCCGGCTTCACTGAGTTCTGTTTCAAAATATAAATGTGGGTGTATTTGTAATTTGTTTCATGAAAGCATTTTCATGTGTGTGCAGCATATAGTGAAAACTTGAAAAATTACTTATTATTCATGTTACTGTAGCACAAAATTTTCGAATAATATATTTGACAATTCAAACATATTTATATACCACAAGCTCCCCACAATATGGTCTACTGACATGACATACACATGTTATGCCCCACACGATTTTTGAAAAATATTTGAAGAACATTTCAGCTATCTTGTGGTATTTTCAATTGCACAAATGTAAACATGTTGAGTAATTGCTAATGGCCATATAACACTTGAAAAATGCAGAGGAAAAAAGAGACTACATATTATAAGAATAACAAAGATACATTACAGGCAACAAGAAAGGCATTTTATATGCTTGTACCTATTAATTTATATGAGTTGTTTATTGATCACAGTTAATGGTAGCATGTTTAATTCTTTACAAGAAGTAGTTTTTTGTAGTAAATTACGTTGTAAAAATAGCTTCATTATTAGAATGTTATTAAATAATGTTACATTATAGTAAAAGTGTAAGGAACATTTTTGCTTTATAAATAAGTGGCAATATTTAACTATATTTTTTTTCTAATTTTCAGTAAGAAATCATCCCAAAAAGAGACAAGTGTTGTTGTTGAACCACCAGATGTTCAGAAAAATGAATACCGGAAAGTAAAAATCAAGATAACAAAAGCCTACCATTACAAAAGTGCCAAGAATGAAGCAGTACCAGAAACAACTGTTGTCGCAGACCACGAGAAGGAGAGGTTATCGCCTGTCGCTACAGTTCATGCACCACCAGCACCAGTAGCGGTGCCCAAATCTGAAGTACTAGATGCACCACCCACCAGTACCACATCTGTCATTGTCAATGAGTCATCACTGAAAAAACCATTTTATGAGCCAGATGTCGTACGTGAGCCTACACCACCAAATCGCCACCGTGTAAGTCCCCTCGGAGGCACGAGCATTCTCGAAAACATACTGCTGCGTAACAGGCCAAATGCAGGTCAGCAAGCAGAAGTCAGTGAGAGAAGTAATAATAATGACGGTGGAAGCAACCCACCACATGCCACACCACCACCACCATCTTCACCGACAGAGATGGCATATTCTTACAAGAAGTCACATCGCTACGGACCACTTCCGTGCAGTCCAGACTCTAGTTCTGGTGCAGGTCACATCATCCCACAGCAGCCCCCACCACCTCCTCTACCCTTATCACCGGTTCACCAGCCACACACGATCCACCACCCCGTACCGAGACATCGATCACCACGTACACCGACCCCGCCTCCTCCACCTCCACCGCCTATGTTATACAGCCACCCTCAACCCATTGCTGTACCTCCTCACCATCTTGATGTCTCATATTTACCTTCTACAGCTGGTCCAGCAACTATGTTCAATACCCATCAGCCTCCATATCCTTATGGTTTGTATGCCACTCCAGCCCCTCCACCACAACAAAATGGGCACCATCCTCATCATCCACCACCTCACTTACCAACTCCTTCTTACTCGCCACCTCATCTACTCCATCCACCTACTGTTGTTATGCACCACCCCAATACGAGCAGTCATCAGATGCTAACTCCCCTTCAACCATCTCCTCCTTCTTCATTGTCACCAGATGGCAGTGCGGGAGTAACACGGAGCAACAGCCCCCACAGCCCAAACAACACTGCTACAGGAAATGGGCGTGGATATCGGTCTCTCCCTTACCCACTGAAGAAAAAAGATGGAAAGATGCACTATGAGTGCAATGTGTGCTGCAAGACCTTCGGTCAGCTGTCAAACCTCAAGGTCCACCTGAGGACACATTCCGGGGAGAGACCATTCAAATGCAATGTTTGCACAAAAAGCTTCACACAACTTGCACACCTGCAGAAACATCATCTAGTCCACACAGGTGAGGATTAATTTTAAAACAAAACTTTAGGACTAAATTAGCATGAATTATTTCTTTGATGCCACTTTCTAATCATACCAACTTGAAAAACAATAGTAAGAATTTCTTTATACTATTTCTTATAACAATTAACGATGATAAAATGTTATTTCTGAACACGTATGTTTTATACTACCACCCCCCTCAACAATGTTAGAAGATCCAAAGTTAGATGACAATGTAAATTATTCTTGGTTAGTTGAAGGCATTCATTATTCATCCCATTTGTAGCACTCAATATTTGTAATGCATATGAATTATTAAAATTATTTTTTAAAATATTTTAGCTTTAATAGATATATTTGTCAGTTGTTTATTTAACAAATACTGTTCTAAAAGTATTAATTTCTAGAATACTTGTGGTAACAATCTACTAAACCAAGTCTTATGGCTTACACTAATATCTTAAAAACAATTTTTCCAGGAGAGAAGCCTCATCAATGTGAAATTTGCCAGAAGAGGTTCAGTTCCACATCAAACCTAAAAACTCACTTGAGACTACACTCTGGTCAAAAACCTTATGCCTGTGACTTGTGCCCTGCTAAGTTCACACAATTTGTGCATCTAAAATTACACAAGAGACTGCACACTAACGAACGGCCCTATACGTGCCAGGGTTGTTCCAAGAAGTACATCAGTGCTTCTGGTTTAAGGTAAATTTTATTTTACCTTCTTGTACTAGGAATATTATGTTTATATGTAAAAATAATTAACTCTATTACTTTTGTAATGAAACTAGTTAGTTCATCCAAATTGCCACTCTGTGTTAGACACCACATAGTCAACAAAACAAGTAACATTTGAAATTCAGGGACGGTGGTGTCATAGGCACTAGATTGTATTTGTAGTACCACACAAGTGACTTAAATTACAGGAAAAAGATATTTGAAATATTTTTGTGAATTGCATTTTTTATGTATCACTGTTTATTAAATTATTAAAGACAGTTCATAGCTTTGTTTAATGTGCTATTATGGCCTAATTCATGTGGTTTCATCAAAATATATTCAGATCCTACTTAAAAGCTAGCAATGACTATGGAATATTGGGAAATTTCCAGCTGAGGTGAAAAAGTTAACTAGAGAGAAATAAAATACCACCACTGTAGTTGAAAACTCTATGAGATAGTAAGAAAACTGTAGTGCTCTAGAATCATAAAAAATAATCAGGTACTAAGCATATCCATTTTATCTTTAATAGCAAGATACAGCTTGTACTTCGTCAGATACTTGCTGGAAGAATGAATCTAGATTTTATTACATTAGGGAATTAGGTTAGGAAATGGAAAACTAAAAATAATGCATGAATTTTCCTATTTGTGCAGAAAAATATCTGACAATGGCCAAAGTAGAGAGGATATAAAATTGACACTCACAATATAAAGAAAAAGTTTCTGAAAAATATAAATTTATTGACACTGAACGTTTAAATTTATTTTATACACAAATTTGTATGGAGTATTGCCTTATATGGAAGTAAAGTTTAGTTGGAAAAACAAAGATGATTTGTTGGGTAGAATGGGTAACTAATGATGAGATATTGGGTTGAACTAGGTAGAAAAGAGCTTTTTGGCACAACTTTACTAAAAGAAGGGATATGTTGATAATACACATCCTGAAGCATCGAGGAATAATTGACCTGATAATGGAAAAGAGAGAGAGGGGGGGAGGGGGGGGGGGGAGGGAATGAGCAAAAATTGTAGAGGGAGGCCAAGGCTTGAGTACACTAAGTAGGTTCAAGAGGGCTTAGGTTGCAGTAACTGTGCTGAGATGATGAACGTTGCACAGGATACAACAGGATGGAGAGCTACATCAAATCAGACTGAAGGCAACAACAACATGCCAAGGCAGGAAATAGTAATACAACCCAACTGTTAATGAACTTATTAACATTGAAAATATTAAATTTGTAGCAGTGTTATGCTTGGTAGTCACAGGTAAAAGGCTGCTCAAGGCTAATCTTGAATCTTTACAAAACTCACTGTGAAAAGGTGCTGAATGAGAAGATGTGGAAACATTGGTATTAAAAGAAAGATAGAAAAGTGATTCACATTTACGAATGAAACAAATAATATGTATTAATTTCTGCTATGGAGAAGGAGATTGATTTCACAGTTATTTATTCATCAGTTTACCTCTGGCACAAACATTTAATATGCAATAAGGTCTCATAATATTGTGCATACAACTAAAGATGTTTAACATACCATTGCCTTTCCAGGACACATTGGAAAACCACAAGCTGCAGGCCAAACAACATTGAGGAAGAGCTGGCATTAGCAGCTGCAGCGGCTGCCGGTTCCCCCCCAGGATATTATGAATACAATAGTATGGATGTCAATATGGGTGAGCTGATGCATTTCATGAACATTCATAAACTTCATTCATTGTAAATAAATGCTGACTGGTTTTACTAACATTTCCATCATGGAAAAGTCAATAAACAGAGAAAATGAAGTTTTCTAGTCACAAAATAATTTAGGCATTCCCTATAATCTTTTATCTTTCTTCCCTCTCAATACAGGGTATACATAAAATCCAGGAACACTTTCAATTATTTATTGCACAAAAACTAAACATTATACAGATGTCATACATATTGCATTTTAAAGAGAAACTGAAAGTGGTTTTTTTTTTTTTTACAAACATTCAATATGTGAACCATGAATGATCCGGCAGACATCAATATGGTAATCGAATTCTTGCCATACCCGCCCCAGCATGGCATCATCGACTGTGCAGTCACTTCCCATATTCTCACCCAGAGATCTGCTACATCACGTCGTAGAGGTGGTACATACACCAGATCTTTAATGGGTGCCTACAGAAAAAAAGTCACACGGAGTGAGATCTGGTGATCGGGGAGGCCATTTCATAAAACAGCTGTCCCCTTCTGTATCATGGCCATGTTTGCGACTAGCACTGACTTTCAGAAAATTACCAAACTATGCTGTGGCAGTATACATCGATAAAAAAAAACTTTCAGGGTTTCTCTTCAAAATGACGTATGTATGATATTCGTACAATGTTTGGTTCTTATGCAATAGATAATGGAAAGTGTTCCCAGACCCTATGTACACCCTGTACTTATTATTTTCTATTGTACACAAAATTTCTTAGAAGTTTAGGGCATATCACAGCAGCATCAATACTTTTTTGTCTTCTTTTTTTTCCTTTTTTTCTGTCTCTTGCAGTTTAACAGATTGACATACATTAATTTGGTAGAAGTGTTGTTACACATGATAGCAAAAGCAGATGACTGTGTAATATGTTGTTCATGTGTTCAGTTTTATGATATTTCATTAGATTCAAAAACTGGATGCATGGTGTAAATACATATATGACAAGACATACTATTTCTAATTTTCAAGTTAACCCAGTATTCTGTGATCTTTTATAAACTTTTCAGAGATACTTCTTTTGAAGATTTCAATTCTGAGTTGATACAAGTACAGTAATATTTCCTACAACTAGTCACATACATCAGTTTTACCAAAATGATGCCCTATACCAACAGTGATTTTTAATCATTTTTATGTTACTGGGTATTGCCTATGCCCAGTTGTTTCTGTGTCTATATTTTCAGTATTTCCTGACCATTTCAGAAAGTTGTGGCTGTTAGATTATATCCTCCAATATTTCATGTTGCAGGAAGTCTTGAAAGAGAGATGCCAGAGATGGACTCAAAAGACTCTTTCAGCAGCCAACAATCCCAGCACTGCATTACGACTGCCAACTTGGGATCACAGGAGCCACCTAGGCCAAGTGTGATAGAATCTTCACAGCCACATGTTATTGAATGCACTTAATGTGGAATTGTTAGTGTTGAATACAGAAAAATGACTCATGTGGTGCAGCCAGTGTTAACTGAACCAACACATTAGATGTACCTCCATTTTTCTGTGGTGATGTTCTTAGTTACATTTTTAAAAGTTCTGGATGTTTGCTTCCCATGATTAGATGTTATGTGGTAGAACATTCTTTGAGTGTATAGTTCATATCTTGTAGTGAGAGATATCATTTGTAAAACTGTGATTGTGGACATAAGGTCACAAAATGCAGACATCTGTTATAAGGGTCATTACAAGAATGGATGATATTAGCATGTGGTGTCAGTGCAATAACTGACTCAGTTTCAGTCTAGTGAAACTGGGGACTATTATCTCTCTGCATTCGTGTTTCACCACCAAAGCTCCTCAGATTTTGCTTAAGTATCAGTAGGATGGTGTTTAGGTGCTATGAAGTAATTTTTCTTGATGCACTAAGAAAGCAGGCTGTAGGATTAGGAATAAATGTTCCTGCAGAGGTTCTGTTGTAAATTTGTATCTATTTGTAAAATATTTCTGTTGCACAAACTGTATGTTATCACACATGTGTCTCCACTCTTTTCCTCTTCAGCTATTGATCTTAAGAAAAGGAAGAAGTGAAAATTTCTCTCCTCAGATAATACTGTAAATATTCAGAGTATTTAATATATTTATATCAAGCTTGTCCAATGTATGTTTCTGGGAAACATGTCATTGCACATGTTTTGCTCTCATTTTATTGTAATTGATGTGATGAATGTTCTAAGTACAGTAATGACTTTTGAAGCAGTTATTGGTGCCAGATAAAACTGATAGTACATATAGGGGTGTAATGCCAATATGCACAATAGTTATTTCTCTGATCTTTAGTTTTAAAGCCATACAGATATATGTAGCTGAGTAATATCCTGCTATGTAGCTGCAGTTACTCTCTTAAAAGTATTGACATGTAGACAGAGGGATATTTATTGTGTGAAGTAAGGCAGTTCTGTGGAAAAGTGAAACAACTGTTACACTTCTTCCAATTTAATTAAGTTTGGTGAAACGATATTCCAAATAGATGCTGTTAAATGTACTTACACTCCTTAGACCAGATATTCCACTGCCCATAGATAAGTAAAAGTTATGAGATACCACTGTCAAAGAGCATAAAAGAATCACGTGCATATATGTGCATCAATGAGGGAACAGTTATAAGAGGTCATTTTGTCATGTGTCCTGAGAATCAGGACTGTAAAGCATTATACAAGTGAAGTGCTGAATTCATCTAGAAGTACTCCACATCTGAGGTGAATATAAACTGAAAAACTGATATGAGGACAAAAGCCCACCGACAACTAATTCAGAAAAATGTTAGAAAAAAAGAAGAAAATATTCAAAGCTACCTTTTAATACTAGGGTTAATGACAGCATTTCCAGTTCAAAGCGTGTGTTTAGAAACATAACTGCAATATTTGCTCATTTGTCTTAAAGGGGTTGCATAAACACTTGTTTCCTGTGCAAGTAGACAGAATGATTAATTGTTAAATGTCCTGCCATCAAAGAGTTTATTTAATGGTATATATTAGTCATATGTAATGTATATTTATTTTATTTATTTTTAAGTTAAACCCAAAGTTTGTTTCTCATGGAAACATGTATTTGATGTGTTGCTTTTGTTTCTCCATCCAAACAGAGATGGATCTTTTTTAAATAGATGGCTCCTCTTTATGAATTAAAAAGCCTTTATTTAGTATGTACCATGTACACCAACATTAAATTTTTAACTGCTGTGGATGGTATATTTATTCAAGGAAGTATACAGCCTGGAAGCGGTGTTCCTAGAGCAAAACAGAGAATGATCTCATTAAAGTTATTGATCACGTAGATCTAATCCAAGAATTTTTTGGAAAAAATGCTTTTCTACAAGACAAGTACTTCTGTTAAAGTACTGTGTGAAAACAGCTATATAATTATATAATATTTTATTAAGATAAACATTTGAAAAATCGTGTATTTGCATCACTTAAGCCCACTGAAATAAATTTGAAAGTCTTTTCAGTTAAATTCATAGAACATTTATTTGTAAGTCACAATTTTGTGCATTTATTTACATGTACACAATTAACATGTTTGTTAAGTGACTCAATTCTGTGTGATTAGCTCATACTTTTAACTTGACTAAAATGCACTTTGTGCTTTCAACCAATTATTTTATCATCATGTGAATACTTATTATTGTTATGAGCTTGATTACCCAGAAACTGAAATTTATTTTAAAATTTTGCTGTCCATTTCTGTAGGCTTATGCATCAGTATGATGCTGTATTTGCCTTTTCAATTTTAATGAGTATATTGTCCTGCCAGCAAATTGTACATATTAGCTAAATATTTATTTCAGAAAATGTGTGCATCATATCCCATTCCCCATATTTAGATATATTTCTCATGGTCTTTAGAGAGAGAGAGAGAGAGAGAGAGAGAGAGAGAGAGAGAGAGAGAGAGAGAGAGTGTGTGTGTGTGTGTGTGTGTGTGTGTGTGTGTGTGTGTGTGATGCACACAGATGTGTGTGCACGTGTTTGCAGTGATGATGGCTTTGTGTAATTTATTAATGCTGTGTGTTGTTGATGAATGTCTACAAGTTTTTGAAAATATTGCTACACATTTTTTTACATTTTAGAAGTCTGGCCAAGCTAAAAGTGTGAAACGTTTCCTACTTGTATGCCAGTATGCCAGTTCTTACCATCAAGTGCATACATTAAGTATTACATGTAATTCACAATAATGTAAGTAAAGATTGTATTGGTAATGTTGACAAATTTGCTCAATATTACTTATGTATATAGTAAAAATGAAGCTGTGAATATATTCATATAATTTTAAATATGTAATTAATTTGAAGACATTTATACTCTACTGGTGAAGTATATATTATTATGAGAGTGAACTATTGTACACATGTTTCATATTTAGACTTGTGCATCATTTTGTGAGTAGTCAGACTTGTAAAATGTATTCTGAGACTTGGCACCATAATGGTATTTCTTCACTGTCATCTTGTAAATGTCTCATTACTATGGTAGTATTATTTATTTTGTTAATTTAAAAGTAAATGAAAAAGGTGAAATCACCTTCTCTGTAAACAAATACAGAGTTCCATGACTGAGAACCATACTGTTTAAGAAAATAAATTGTTTATAATAACTTGAAACTACTGTTATTTCTACAATATCGTGTCTTTATATCGTAGAAACTGCACATTATGCAATGAACTCTCATGTTAAGCTCATATAGAATAGAAATGTTGATTGTTTTATTTTAATCTTTAGGTGTGTCAGTAATTTCAGCAATTCGACAGGCAGAGGCGTGAAGCTTTAAAATATCTGACTATGTGATGGAGTCTTCAGCTACAAAAGGAAAAATAATCTCTGCTATATGAACTTTTATTGCTGTCTTTCTTGAGTCTTTTATGCTCTGAAGATCTGTACTGAGCTGACATATTGATGGCAATAAAATCTGATTTACAGTTAAATTATTATATTTCTTTGAAAATATTCCAGTGCCTGAAAATCCTTATCTTATATTGCTGGAACTTTATTTTACTTAATGGATGAAGTTAGATTTTTGTTATGGTAGGAACTAATATCTTAATAATTGCACAGGTGTCCAAACCATACAAACAATACCATCAGGCTTGTATACCGTGATTATTTGGCTATTGTTTTGTACTGTATGGTGGTTCAATAATATTCCATTCTAGTCTTTGTCTAACTTTTTTGTGATTCACTGGATGTCTGCAGAGGATAGGATCAAAGATAAATATTCATGGTGTTGAATGTTGGTATTCTTAAATCAGTTCCTATAGTTCAACCTTTCCTTGCAAGAGGGCCCTATCAACCTCATCTCCTTTTCTCTGTACCAAGTATTATACATTATCTCTACTCACTGGTTTAGTATTGAGTGGTCCATATTAGTTACTTAAAAATTTGAGCTTATACATGATAAAATCAGTCTCTAATTTACATTCCTCAAGCAATCCTAGCACTAGGAAAAATGCATGCTACTTGACAACACTCTGAATAAGTAGCTCCAACCTGGTTTGCAATGCTGACACCTTTGTTTTCACTCCTAATGTCCATAATATTTACATCACCAACAGCCAGGGAATGTGCCACACAGTTTTCATAAGTTTTGTGACCACACTCTATTAGGCACCATACATGGAATTGAAACAGTTAAAAAATTTACTACATTTAGCCCAACTGCTGATTGTAATCTCTTACTTTAAGGTGATTACAATGTTCTAGAAGCTTGTTTTAATTACATATGGTCACACCTTAACAAACTGGCTTCATAATTTCTATCCTCATTCCAGTTTTTTGGTCCTTGCACTAGCCTGTTTTGCTTCCAATTTTAGTAGTTCAATAGTAATTCTCATTTTAATGTACTTGGTAATCACAGTAATTTGACTTTTTAAAATATTTCTCAAAGTATTTGCCCAAGCAGCCTGTCAGCAAAATGAATGCTTTCAAGTTATGCACTTTGTCCCTCAAACTACTTTGTAACCAATTTTTAGCCAAGAGCACTTTCTTCAAACTTTCATATGACTCATACAACTCCAATACTTCTGCTGACCATAGTGCTGCATTTTATGGCATACTACAGTTGTTGAACAGCAACAAACTTCAGTTCTTCATACTAGCAAGTCAGCAATACTTCACAAAATGATCTAATAAACACTGTTGGCTAAATTTCTTTCTTTGTGCATTGCATGTACAAGAGCTCATTCTGCCCAATTCTGCAGTGTGATTTATGCATTTTTAGTCTTCTACTGATTTTCAAGTTGACTGATTTCAAAGCTTAAGTTTGGTATTCATTACTACTTACTGTAAGCATATTGTGAATTCCCATTTAAAGTCTCTCGTGACACTGTTCCAAGAAGGAATGAACAGTCTTCAGGGATATGACAGGAACAATCATTTGAAGCAAACAAGCCTAGTAAATGTAGGCTCTATCAAGTATACCTTAAGAGCTATGAGTACTTGTTCAGTACAAAAGGTGTTTTTCAAAGTAGTGAAGATGAACTAGTGCTTTCTTTGCCCCCTTGTTTTGGTCCATGTGACCACCTCTCAAAATACTGAAAGTAAAGAACTTCCAGTAGAAAATATTTGTTTCACAAAGATGAAGAAGTGGTCAAAGCTCTTAAAGTATGCATTTTAGAGCCCATGTTTACTAGACTTATTTGCTTTGAACAACCATTCCTGTCATATTCCTCAGTACTATGCCATTTGCATAAATGTTTACATCCTCCTCTAGGTTCACACTTAAAAACCTACCGTCTCTTTCATATTGGCAGTATACCACTTTTGTTGCTCTGATCATCTCTGAAATTAAAACTGTGATTCATGAGATCACTTTGTACACACTCAGTGATTATTGTAAGTTCCATGAATCATCCATCACTTAGTCCTTTTTTTATTTGACTTCTTACCTATGTTCCTGTTCTAGCCCAAAATACAAATTCTGTCATTCCAACTTGCATCACCAACTTTTATTCGGGTTTACATTTCTCTATGTGCCCTCACAAATAGGCTCCATTAATCATGGTGACATTTTTTTTAATAAGAAACAGCCCACATCACAATTCAGGTAACCAGTTTTAGTCTATAAGACCATCTTCAGAGCAAAGCCTCCAAATGACATAAGCCAATTCATGGAGCTGCTGTGTAGTACCAACTGGTACTTGTCACACAGTGCACTAGTTAGTACTACACAGCAGTTCTGCAGATCAACTCCTCATGGCTTCTGGAGGCTTTAGTTTGAAAATGATCATACAGATTGAAACTCATTACCAGTATTAAAAATTAATAAACTATTGTGATCTAGACTACTTTTTATTAAAATATAGGTATGGTCATTGTGGGTCACCAGTTACATAAAAAATTATGATGATAAATCTTTAGTATTAATTTTAGCCAGTTGATTTTAGACTGATAGTCCACTAGAACTTTGTTGTGTCACAGCTTAATCTCAACCACGACAACAATTTACTAATGTGTCAACAAAACACTGGGTCTCTATAATAGTGGGAACCTAATTTGGCTGTCCTAAACTGTCCAGAAAGCATAGACATTGGTGATTCCCAGTGCTGGTTGTTCTTTTAGATAACATCATTTCTTTCCACTTTGGCAGGCTTGGCTTTATTTAAAACTGCTACCACATTTTATGGCTCATTCTTGAAATTGAAAAAAACAATAAACTTTAGTGTTTCTATCAACAACTGAAATTAGTGTTAGGAATCGCCATTGGAACATTAAAATCAAATCCTGTTATAGTTCCTAAATATAGCCTCCATGCATAAATAAAACATAGTTCCAGCAATATAGAATAAGGCTTTTCAAGCATTATATTTTCAATGAAATATTGTAAATTGAACTTTAAATCAGAATTTTATTCCCTAAAGACATTAAGATACAGAGATTTTGAACACAAAAAATTTAATAAAACAGAGCAGGAACAGATAATTGAGATGTGATTCTTCTTCCATAACAGCTCATACCAGCTCCATAACACAGTTTGAGATTTGGTGCAACTGAACAGACTGCCAAATTGTTCAAATTACTGACATGTCGAAGACACGAATGAAACTTGTAAGGACACAATAGGAGATCATTACAATTGGAGATTTCATGTACAACAGCAAAAAATCTTGACATGAGTAGTTTTCAACCAGAGATACCAAAAAAATGAGCTGAAGCACAGAGGTTATCAACAGGTCATCTTCCAGAGGTCACCAAAACTGCACCAATACAAATAATGGAAGTTACCTTCCTTTGCAAATTTAAAAAACACAGTATGCAGAAAACACTGTTGGCCAGAAATACTAATGGCTTCATTCTGCCTTAGTGAAGGAAGAATGTATGTCTAAGAGTAAATAGAAAAATATATCTAAAAACAAAGATGATGTGACTTACCAAACGAAAGTGCTGGCATGTCGATAGACACACAAACAAACACAAATATACACACAAAATTCTAGCTTTCGCAACCAACGGTTGCTTCGTCAGGAAGAGGGAAGAAAAATGTTGTTATGGAGGCAGAATGAGATACTGTAGCACTTCACTTCAAAGAAAGGGAAATTTTTTTCACACCAGTTCAAGTAAGATACAAGCTGTAGGTTTAAAACCTTTCCTTTGGGGGATTTTAATCTTCATGGCCATAATTTTAGTTTTCTTTCCATTTAATATAATTTTCCAAGTCACTTATCACACATTCTGCATCTATACTTTTATTTCTGTAACAGTAAAAGAGCATTGTAGTTCTGCATTCACTCTGCACCTTTAAGGAAACTGAAGTATCATTTGTCCTGTGTAGGAAAAAAATTAACATGTGCAGAATAAAATCTGAATATTCAAAATCCAGATGGCTTACTGACAGTATAAGTTTATAACATGCAGTAGATGGAGAATCATTATTAGGAAAGGGTTGAGATGTAGTATTATGTGGTGTTCCTCTTTCTAGATGAAAGAATTTCTTTTTTTTTTTTTTAATTGCTTCATAACAAATTTAGAATGTAATAATCATAATTATTTCCAGCTGGACACAGTCCCATACAAAGGTCCACTGAGAGTCTTACTTGTATAAACAATTTTATTTGCAAAGGATCTCTAGCTAAAAAGTACAGGTAAGTTAAGAAAGAAAAACTACCAGGTAGGAGCACCACAGACCTGATCAAGGAACACAAGTGCTAATTTCCAGACTCCAATATTCCTTCATCTAGCAAAGAGGAAAGAGCTGTAATACTGAAGACATCACTTTAACTAAATTGACTCAGTTATTACGAATAAGTGCAGTGAAAACAATGAAGTGTTGTCAGTAAGTTGGGTAGAAAAAGTAACTGAGGGGGCGATAAGTATACCACACACAACTCAGATTACTTAGCTCTGCAGTCACTATTAGAATAATACACAAAACAGAATTTGAACTTATACTCTCAGAAACAAACTCCGACATGTACAAACCACACAATGTGTTTAAAGGTTTTTCAGTTCCTTGTCATGTTGTATTTTTTTGTATACTCAAACAGTCAATGACTTCCTTAGTCATCACTGTCAGGAGTTAACTTTTTGTACAAACGGGTCATGTGGTACTTTAGTATTGGTGGTCAAATTATGGCTTGGAGACATTACAAAGTCATGATCCCCTCTATGTACTACCATAAATTACGTCAATGTCTGTGATGGAAGAACATTAGTAACAAAGCTGAAACCATTAGGTTGAAAATAACTCAGTTTATTTTTGTTTGATGAAACAAAAACCTTATCTTTTGCACCAGCCTGCTGAGATTCTGTCATTCATGAAGCTGCTGAGATCTGAATGTTCAACAGGAATTTTAACCAACGCAGTGGGCATATCTGTTGTGGCTCATGAAAGTAGGCTCTCAGTACTGAAAGACTGCAAAGAAATAGGCTGAATTATCTTCCATCTAAGACATTGACAAAAACTGGTAGCATGTCTCCATGACATAATTCAACCAACTACAGATGAAAATACCACATGCATAAATTAGTGTGACAATTCACTCCAGATTATGACAACACAGAAATCTTCAAAAGTTTGAGTATACAAAGAAATCTTATGTTGGTGTTAATTTGTAAGCATTACTCAATCTTAATGAGAAATAGTTGGCACTAAAAATTGTAATCTCTGTCTTCTCTTAGACCAGATAACGGACAATCTCAAAAGCAATTTTGTAATTGAAGACCACAGGGGAAATAGAGAGGTTCTATGTGAGTGATTTCCATTGAGTTAACTAGGCTCTTTCTAGAGTAAGTAAGTCCAAAAGACAACTGACGAATAAATAAAGTTTCATTTTAGAACATTCCTCACCTGACAGATGTCCTGCAGTAACTAGTTGTCAAATGTCCATCATATGGTTGCTAGGTGTAATCTAGTTTTATACCAAGTTTAAAAATAATGTATGCAACTGAGCATCAGTTAACATGAAACATTTTGACATTTATGGTCATTAATAATAACAACACAATCATCATCTTTGTGAGATGTCATACATAATATTGTCTTGTCAAAATCACAATCAAATCCAGATCCAAAGGCAGGGTCATCAGTGAAGTACAACACTTAGAACTGGAAGCACGTTCATTACTGACAATAAAGTACAGTCAGAACAGAACTGACCACTTGGACAGAGAGTGCAGCTATTTACACAAACATCGAATATTCCAGAATGCCTATATTTATACAAAAGTCAAGTATTCCAGAATATAGAAACATGGTATTTTTCAGGAACCTTCCAGAAATGATAAATACTAAATAACTAATTGCTGGTGGTTGGGTTTGAATTGGTGACACATAGAACACAAGCCAGCAACGTTAACCAGTATGCCACATGGCATGCACGACACTTCGCTGCATTGCTCCCCCTCCTGTTTCAGAACTTCTTGTTGGAGCTGACTACAGTATCCTGGATGCAGTTCTTGTCAATGGTCCTCTGCATCGTGACTCTGGTGGATCCCTGTATGTTGGTCATGCTGTTACATCCTCTTCTCTATGCTGAGCATTGAAGGTAGCCCATCCCACAAAAGCTTCATCATTGTTGAGTGGGTCTTAAGTTTCCTTGAACCTCCCATCATCAGCCTGGGCCTCTGAACTGTAGTCAGCCTTTGAGTGGAGAATATGGATGATGTCCCTACGTTTTTGTTTTCTTGATGAAAGGTCATAATCCTCTACTTCATAAGTGATGCCTGACAAGCAACGAAGGATATGATACTATTCAGAGTAATGATTTAGTAACTTTTCTGATTGTATCACCTTCCACACAGGTGTGAAAATACAAACCAAGTCTCCCTGGCTGTATCTCACTGGTTGGAGCTTTGCATTGTAGTGCTTTCAGTCACTCTCCCAGGCATCCATGGTCCATATGTGAACCAGCTGCCTTGCTTTTTGGTTCTGGTGGTGAGTTGTTTCACATAGTCATCCTGAGTATCACCTTGTTGAAACAGGAACAGTGCATCCAATGGCATTTCAGCTTCATGACCATAGAGCTGAAAGAACAGTGTGAAGCCTGTAGTGTCTTGGTTCATTGTGCTGTACGCAAATGTCATGAAGGTCAGTATTGCATCCCAGTCTCTACATTTGATGTCAACATGTATTGAGAGCATATCTCCTAACATCTTATTAAAGTGTGAATAGTAGGCAGTTGTCAGCCTGTGGGTGATGTCACAACATGAAATTATCTCTGGCATTAGTCTAACCGGAAAACTCTTCCACAATCAGAGATCATCGCACAAGATAGCCCATGCTTCAAAATGAAGTCTTCTACAAGGAACTTTGCAATTTCTGGTGCTTCAGCAGGTGGCACAGCTTTGGTGATGGCATAAAAGTAAGGTAGTCAATGCAGACTATTATCGATTGATTCCCATTTCCTGGCTTTGGGAACCTCCCCAAGATGTCAGTTTCAGTTCAGTGGAATGGCACTGATGTAGGCAGGACTGGCATCAGATGCCTTGGAGGTAACTGCAGCATGTACTCCCATCATTGGCATTCCTTACAGTGGCTCAGATAACATCTAACGGATTAGAAGAGACGTGGCCAGTGATACCTGCATCTGATACTTCACAAATCCAGGAGCATTGTAGAAATATTTCAGGGTCACTGGCCACAGGTAAGGTGGAATCATGAGCAGTCATTAGCACCTCTTTGGCTCATAGTTCGTCTTATACAAAGTTTTGTTTATTAATTGGAATACTCTTTTGGTCAGTTCCTTACTCTTCAAAGCTCAGTAGTTTTCAACAATGTTGGATCTTCCCTCTTTTCAGCAGCAATGTCATTTAATGCAGCAATTACTGAGATTTTGCCTGCACTGTTGTGCTCCCCCATCTGTACTAGAACTGTTCCTATCCCAAAACTGGTAACATTGGTGTGAAGTTCTACTTTGGTATTCTCATTATACAATTCTAGACCTGAATAAATTTTTATGTCCCCTTAAGCACAAGGAAAGACTTTCTTGTGCCTCATTCCAGGAGAATTTTGCATCTTTCCCCAGTAGATCTTGCAAAGGACATGCCTTAGTAAAGAAGTGCTTTATGGATTGCTGGTAGTACAAGCACTTTCTGAGAAAATTTCTCTCATCACAGATATGCCGAGGAGTTAGAAAATCTGTGATTGCTCTTATTTTCTCTGGACTGGAATAGATTCCATCGCCATTCACTAGGTGCCCCAAGATTTTTATTTCTTGGGTGACAAAAGGGCAATTTTTCGGTTTCAGGTGCAGATCTGCAATCTGAACTAACTTCCTTATGGTTGTCAGTCCGATATTCTTCAAATGTCTTCAATAAAAAGACAGTGTTATCCAGATACAAAAGGTATGTTGTCCATTAAGATGTCGTAGCACGCTGTCCATCACACATTAAAAGGTAGCTGGAGCATTACACAGTCAAAACGGCATAACTTAGCACTCATAGAGGTTGTCAGGAGTTATGAAGACAGTCGTTTCCCAGTTAGCCTTATCAGTCTCAATTTGCCAGTAGTCCACCTACATGTCCATAGTTGAGAAATACTTTGCTCCTTTCAAGCAGTCCAGGGAGTCATTAATACATGGCAGTGAATAGACATCTTTCTTTGTGATTTTGTTCAGTAATCAGTGTCTTCACAAGGAGCACTGGAGAGGATCAATGACTCTGAAGTTTCAGTGATGTTATCTTGCAGCAGCCTCTCCACTTCCTCTTTGGTTACCTGTCATTTAGTCAGTGACACACTGTATGAGCATTGGCCAATTGTTCAGTGACACCACTTGGTCTGTCTTCTCTCGATTCCGGATTTGAAAGAATCCAAAAATTGACACATAATGGCTATTACTTATCCACATTGTTCCTTGGTTAAACCAGGTACTATTGCCAGTTTGACGGCTTCCTCCCTTGCTTTGCCTGTAGTGGTAGTGGAGCATGATTTTCCATCAATGACATGAAGCTGCCCTTCCTGGACTGGTTCAGCTGTCACTAAACACGTACCCTTAGGCATGAGCTGTGCCTGCTTGTCACAATTAGTGATCCAAGATTCTCCTTGACCACCAACAATGCTTATGGTTGTGACTGGCAAATAGATTTCTTTTCTGAGCCTGAGTAGCTCTTTGCAACTGTCAGAAGCTTCACAGTTTAACTAATGACTGGAACTTGTCTCAACAATAACAGACTAACATCATCTTCAGTGGCACACAATTGCCCACAGCAACTTTTGTTATGCTTGCTTGTTGGAATAGCTTCATCAGTCTGTGGATCTGATCTTCCAGTATCTATTACTGCTTGTGATGGCTGCCAAGAAGGCTCTCCAAAAATAACATCACAACCACATTCTGTTAAAATGACAAACCCAAAGGATTGTGTTCTGTCATTGATAGTGTTGCAATAAGTGTTCCTGTCAGCTGAATGTATTCCCCACTTGCAGTTTTCAACACAATTTTTATTTTATTTTATTTATTTTTTTTTTATTTTTTTTTTATCATGAAACATAGTTTGCTGTAGCTGACAATGATAAGCATCAAACATTAGGTTTGGCGTTGATGGTACAACAAAATTTCCTGACATCTTGGTGACTGTCTTCCAAGGAGGTTTTACATCCATGGCAGCCTGTCCTCCATATATGGTCACCTAACTGAGTTTTCCTGAAGTCTCCAGCTAGGCAAGCAGATGGCACCTCTGTATAGCAATGGAGAACAGCTAGGGCTCATTGGGGATCTACCTCATCCAAGGTGCGGCAACAAGCTTCAGACCATAAATCAGCTGTAATTGTCTGCAGTTGACTGGTGTGAACAGGACTGTTGTGATAGGTGACATCTTACAGATTAATAGCCATTGAACACTCACTTTCTTTCTCTGCAGCTGTGCACAGTGTGTTCAAGGCATCCACAGTGAACACGGACTGGCATGTTATCCTCCAACCTCCAAATGTCTGTTTTGGTGGGTGTTTTACTTTGTGGAGGAGCTGTTTGTACCTCGATTAATCAGATGTTCGGTTGTTGTTCAATAGCAGCAGCATAAGTCTGGGTTAGCTGGGTCCATTCTTCATGGCACATTCATCTTGTGGTGCAGATTGTTGCAGAAGATTAATGCACCTCTTTGTCAACATTCTCTCTTACTTCCTGACTTATGGGTCAACATTCATGGCTGCAATCTCTTGTGTACACAGTCCAGCAGGTCTGATTGCCATATAATGCAGCATCTCTTTCCTCACACTTCGGCATATGAAAGAAGAGAGGTCATGATCTAAAACTGTCAATAGGACTACATTAGAGAGTTGAACATATCTCCTTGGTCCGACTCTTTTTTCCTGTTGTGTTTCCTTGATGTGCTGGCACCACTTAGTGAATTATTCTGTTGTTGTGACATCCCTTACCAGAATAGCTTGGTGCATATCTTTTGCAACTCCTTTCATCAAATTTGTGATTTTTTGGGCTTCTATCATACTCAGATTCACAGTGTTGCAAAGGGCCATAACATTTTGTATGTATGGCTATCATTTTGCCATAATATTGGGCATTGTTCTTCAACTGTCCTTCTCTTAAACGGAATTGCTCTTGATTGTCACCAAATGTTTTCCTCAGTTCAGCTTGGAATTTTTCCCGCCTACTGAGTTTGTCTTTGTTGTTCTCAAACTGTTGCTGAGCCATGCAATCCAAGTAAAAGACTGTATTCATCAAACACATCATGTTATCCCACCTGTTTTATCTGGTGACTAGACAAACCCTTTCAGCCATTTCGTATGGCACTGAGCAGCATCTCCAGAAAACATTGATGGATGCCTGAAGTGCAGCTCACTCACTGCTGTTTCAGAATCCATATGTCTCCTGAATATAAGGATCTTATGTATGATGTACTACTTGTGTTCCTGTTCTTGTCTATGTACACAATGGCTTTTACATTGCGTACAGGCAGGGTCATTAATGAAGTAAAACACATAAGCACCAAAAGCACATTTATGACTGACACGTGTACAGCCAGAACAGAAATTACCTCCTCTACAGAGAGTGCAGCTATTTATTGCAGAGGCACAAACTTTCTGGTATGGGTTAGTAACATAACGTCTGTATGCTACTAGGTGTGTTATGAGTATCATTGCTCTACTGTTGAAACTGCTGCCACCTTTAGAACTGCACTTCACTAACTTCTGAAGGTTTCAATTGTCTCAATGAAGATAATTTATCACTTTCTTGAAATTAAAGTGTAGGCACAATATCTCATTTATTATGCAATAATAAATATCAGTAGGTTTGACCATAACGTTGCATATTAGTGGTGCAATTGACTGCATTGCTATGTCAACCAGAGGCAACCTGATACTGCAGTGCCGCAGTGTGCAAGGATCCCTGACAAGCAAATTAGTTAATTTCAGTTCACTGTTCATTGCTGTTTTAAAGTTAATATCCACTAGGATCACTTTTGAGACTGTTAATTGCTATACTTTTTACAGACGGACAATCTATAGCTCCCTTCACAAACATCAAAATATTTAATGTTAAATTCAACTATTTATAATGTTTAACAGCCAACGACAACCATAGGTTACTTCTTCAGCGTGGTAATGTCATATTAGCCTTAGATCAGTGATACTGACTTCAATGGAAGTATCTCCTCAGTAGATAAATTTCAACCATATCTCCATTAGGGTAATATCAAAGAAATCACCACACCAACACATTTATGTTCTATTCAACAAAACAAAACTTTATTTCTGTAATCCATGCTATTGTCGATTTGTTCTTACAGAAATACAGGAATGTTTCTTTCATTAGCCTGTTCTCATTAATTCTTACACTGATTGTCAATTTTTCTACTCCATTTTGTCATGTGTTTTCTCCAAGTTATTTAAATTTACTTACATGCTCTATTTTATCTATCTGTGTTTCTATGAATTTTTATGCATTTTTTATGTTTATTCTGAATTGTTTTTTTTTTTTTCAGTTGAAATGTTGGGACTATTTCTATTTTTTTCCAGAAGATTTCTCACTCTGTCCCTCACATAATAATCTTCTAATCCTATGGACAATTTTCATAGGGCATCTGATATGACATTTCTGCTACTGCCCACATAATATATCTCAAACTCAAACTCTTGAAGGAATAACCCCCACCTCTTCTGTTTCTCACGCAACAGTTTCCTATTTGAGTCCCACAATAAAGGATGGCAGCCAAAAACAGTTGCAGGATAGAATTTTTTTATTAAAATTCTTGACCAAGGTTTCGGTACATATAAATATACCTTCATCAGAAGTAAAACTTCCTGAATAGAAATCTTGAAAGGTATTAATTTAGTTTGTGTTTCTCCAAAACTCAACTGGCAAACACAATAATCAGGTGGTTTTGTGACCAACCTCAAACTTCGTTTGAAAACATTTGCACACAATACCATAGGATGACCCATTTGAAGGCATTTTAAAGACTTCGTCCATTTTAGTATGATGTAATAGGTTGGCATCCATCAGTTCCCTTTTTGTACTGTCAAAACTTCCACTCTCCCATTCACCCCACTGTCACTTGGCCTTTCGCTTCAATAAATATAATCTATCTGGGTGAATAGTGCTGAATCCAGGGAGGTGCTGCCTATAAAAGCCCACTATAGCAAAAAACGATTTTAATTTCTTCTTATCTTTTGATTATTGAGTATTTTGCAATGGCCTCTATTTTACATGGGTCAGCTCTTATATCCGGTGCATTTACAATATGGCCTAAATACTTAAGCTCTTGAACCCCAAAAGAAAATTTATTCACTTTTACTGTGATTCCTTTCACTAAAACTTTTTGTAATACTTCATCTAATATGTCTTTATGTTCAGACCACATTTTTGTGATAATCGTGATGTCTCAACACATAATTAAATCTTCTACAATAGACTGCCCCCCCCATGAACCATGGATCTTGCCGTTGGTGGGGAGGCTTGCGTGCCTCAGCGATACAGATAGCCGTACCGTAGGTGCAACCACAACGGAGGGGTATCTGTTGAGAGGCCAGACAAACGTGTGGTTCCTGAAGAGGGGCAGCAGCCTTTTCAGTAGTTGCAAGGGCAACAGTCTGGATGATTGACTGATCTGGCCTTGTAACAATAACCAAAACGGCCTTGCTGTGCTGGTACTGCAAACGGCTGAAAGCAAGGGGAAACTACAGCCGTAATTTTTCCCGAGGGCATGCAGCTTTACTGTATGATTACATGATGATGGCGTCCTCTTGGGTAAAATATTCCGGAGGTAAAATAGTCCCCCATTCAGATCTCCGGGCGGGGACTACTCAAGAGGATGTCGTTATCAGGAGAAAGAAAACTGGCGTTCTACGGAACGGAGTGTGGAATGTCAGATCCCTTAATCGGACAGGTAGGTTAGAAAATTTAAAAAGGGAAATGGATAGGTTGAAGTTAGATATAGTGGGAATTAGTGAAGCTCGGTGGCAGGAGGAACAAGACTTCTGGTCAGGTGACTACAGGGTTATAAACACAAAATCAAATAGGGGTAATGCAGTAGTAGGTTTAATAATGAATAGGAAAATAGGAATGCAGATAAGCTACTACAAACAGCATAGTGAATGCATTATTGTGGCCAAGATAGATACGAAGCCCACGCCTACTACAGTAGTACAAGTTTATATGCCAACTAGCTCTGCAGATGACGAAGAAATTGAAGAAATGTATGATGAAATAAAAGAAATTATTCAGATTGTGAAGGGAGACGAAAATTTAATAGTCATGGGTGACTGGAATTCGAGTGTAGGAAAAGGGAGAGAAGGAAACATAGTAGGTGAATATGGATTGGGGGACAGAAATGAAAGAGGAAGCCGCCTGGTCGAATTTTGCACAGAGCACAACGTAATCATAACTAACACTTGGTTTAAGAATCATGAAAGAAGGTTGTATACATGGAAGAACCCTGGAGATACTAAAAGGTTTCAGATAGATTATATAATGGTAAGACAGAGATTTAGGAACCAGGTTTTAAATTGTAAGACATTTCCAGGGGCAGATGTGGACTCTGACCACAATCTATTGGTTATGACCTGTAGATTAAAACTGAAGAAACTGCAAAAAGGTGGGAATTTAAGGAGATGGGACCTGGATAAACTAAAAGAACCAGAGGTTGTACAGAGATTCAGGGAGAGCATAAGGGAGCAATTGACAGGAATGGGAGAAATAAATACAGTAGAAGAAGAATGGGTAGCTTTGAGGGATGAAGTAGTGAAGGCAGCTGAGGATCAAGTAGGTAAAAAGACGAGGGCTAGTAGAAATCCTTGGGTAATAGAAGAAATATTGAATTTAATTGATGAAAGGAGAAAATATAAAAATGCAGTAAGTGAAACAGGCAAAAAGGAATACAAACGTCTCAAAAATGAGATCGACAGGAAGTGCAAAATGGCTAAGCAGGGATGGCTAGAGGACAAATGTAAGGATGTAGAGGCCTATCTCACTAGGGGTAAGATAGATACCGCCTACAGGAAAATTAAAGAGACCTTTGGAGATAAGAGAACGACTAGTATGAATATCAAGAGCTCAGATGGAAACCCAGTTCTAAGCAAAGAAGGGAAAGCAGAAAGATGGAAGGAGTATATAGAGGGTCTATACAAGGGCGATGTACTTGAGGACAATATTATGGAAATGGAAGAGGATGTAGATGAAGATGAAATGGGAGATATGATACTGCGTGAAGAGTTTGACAGAGCACTGAAAGACCTGAGTCGAAACAAGGCCCCCGGAGTAGACAATATTCCATTGGAACTACTGACGGCCGTGGGAGAGCCAGTCCTGACAAAACTCTACCATCTGGTGAGCAAGATGTATGAAACAGGCGAAATACCCTCAGACTTCAAGAAGAATATAATAATTCCAATCCCAAAGAAAGCAGGTGTTGACAGATGTGAACATTACCGAACTATCAGCTTAATAAGGCACAGCTGCAAAATACTAACACGAATTCTTTACAGACGAATGGAAAACCTAGTAGAAGCCAACCTCGGGGAAGATCAGTTTGGATTCCGTAGAAACACTGGAACACGTGAGGCAATACTGACCTTACGACTTATCTTAGAAGAAAGATTAAGGAAAGGCAAACCTACATTTCTAGCATTTGTAGAGTTAGAGAAAGCTTTTGACAATGTTGACTGGAATACTCTCTTTCAAATTCTAAAGGTGGCAGGGGTAAAATACAGGGAGCGAAAGGCTATTTACAATTTGTACAGAAACCAGATGGCAGTTGTAAGAGTCGAGGGACATGAAAGGGAAGCAGTGGTTGGGAAGGGAGTAAGACAGGGTTTTAGCCTCTATCCGATGTTGTTCAATTTGTATATTGAGCAAGCAGTAAAGGAAACAAAAGAAAAATTCAGAGTAGGTATTAAAATTCATGGAGAAGAAATAAAAACTTTGAGGTTCGCCAATGACATTGTAATTGTGTCAGAGACAGCAAAGGACTTGCAAGAGCAGTTGAATGGAATGGACAGTGTCTTGAAAGGAGGATATAAGATGAACATCAACAAAAGCAAAACAAGGATAATGGAATGTAGTCTAATTAAGTCAGGTGATGCTGAGGGAATTAGATTAGGAAATGAGGCACTTAAAGTAGTAAAGGAGTTTTGCTATTTGAGGAGCAAAATAACTGATGATGGTCGAAGTAGAGAGGATATAAAATGTAGGATGGCAATGGCAAGGAAAGCGTTTCTGAAGAAGAGAAATTTGTTAACATCCAGTATTGATTTAAGTGTCAGGAAGTCATTTCTGAAAGTATTCGTATGGAGTGTAGCCATGTATGGAAGTGAAACATGGACGATAAATAGTTTGGACAAGAAGAGAATAGAAGCTTTCGAAATGTGGTGCTACAGAAGAATGCTGAAGATTAGATGGGTAGATCACATAACTAATGAGGAAGTACTGAATAGGATTGGGGAGAAGAGAAGTTTGTGGCACAACCTGACCAGAAGAAGGGATCGGTTGGTAGGACATGTTCTGAGGCATCAAGGGATCACCAATTTAGTATTGGAGGGCAGCGTGGAGGGTAAAAATCATAGAGGGAGACCAAGAGACGAATACACTAAGCAGATTCAGAAGGATGTAGGTTGCAGTAGGTACTGGGAGATGAAAAAGCTTGCACAGGATAGAGTAGCATGGAGAGCTGCATCAAACCAGTCTCAGGACTGAAGACCACAACAACAACAACAACAACAACAATAGACTGAGACCTACGGCTTGGTCCAGAATCCTCAGGAACATGCTTACTGTTATATTTAATCTGGAAGGTAAAACTGTGGATTGATCATACAACTGGACAGATATCTATGTAAGGGAACCTGCCAATATCCTGAGGTAAGAAGCATGGAACTTATGTATTTAATATCTTACAGTTTTACCAAAATTTGTTCAATAGGTGCATAACGATCTATTTCCATGTCAATGCTTTCCTTAAGAGTACGGGCGTTGAGTATCAGATGCACATCTCCAGAAGGTTTTCGGAATATGAATAAAGGATTCATATATAGACTTGGTGTTCTCTCAGTAACACTTTGTCAAGCATATTTGCAGGGATATGTAAACTGATGTCAACAGCTTACTCTTTACTCTTTGATGTTACTGTTACTCTGTGGTTGTTACATGGTCATGTGTGTGTGTGTGGGGGGGGGGGGGTCACAGTACAGTAGTGCAGATACTGATTTTCATTAAATAAAACATTCTTTCATGAAGCTTTCACAGCATTCACTTAAAATGATCAAAAATAAAAGTTATAGACACAGGAGCAGGTGTGAGAACAACATTTTATGAATGTTAAAAACTGAAGTTGTGCATGGAAATCCAGAGTCTGTTAATGAAGTTACATGCATGCCAATTTTCTTTCTTTTTTTCTGTCGGTCAATCATCTGTGCATATAAATTGTCATTTACTTTATATGTTCAGGCCTAGAAATGATTGGTGCAGCCTCATCTGGACTCTGCAGTAGTTGAAAAGTCACTAAGACTAGAAAATTATATGATGTGGAAATTTACCATGAAGGTGTATTCCATCTGTTGTAATGGCGACCAGGATGGTCGCGGGGTAGCAATGACGGAAAGCACGGTGGGACCCGCGGAGAGGCCCGCGAACAACAACACAATAAGAGAGGACGGACATGACAAACAAAGGGAAGAACAAATACAACACGATCGAACAACAGAGTCACAAGGAAACAAACATGTCCACTTGTACACAGAACAAGGAAGAAAGCTGTCTAGCATGAAGTGAGGTGTAAACCGACGTATGCGAGATTAGACTCGCTGGCTGAGCGCGAGGCAGGCGCTTAAGTATGCTATCGGGGGCGCCACTATTGGCCGCTGGGACCACGTGTTCCATTGTGGTGCCCTCACACTAAAAGCAGACCAGGAGGTGCGCACCGCCATAGCTTACGCCGCGATGGTGCAGAGACCTCTATGGGTCTTCGACGTCCATGACATCTGGCGTTGATTCAAATTCTGCGGCGCGCGGTACCAGACCATCCATAATGAACTGTGGGATGCTACACAGAAGACTAGACAGTTCTGAAAGAAAAGAGACAGATAAACACATTCTCAGATTGTACTCCTCGTGAACAAAATAAATTATGCCCATATAACAGATACAAATGCAGCTTGGATGGCCCTAGAAAAGCATCTGAAGACTCTGGATGCACACATAGAACATTAATCACAAACCAGTTAGACAGATGCAAGTCACTAGATGGCTATTGTGATCAAATCATAATGACTGCATTTAAGTTAAATGAAATGGGGTCCCTGTGGAGTGAAGAGTGAATAGGAAATTTGCTCCTTGCTGAACTATCTGGTCCTTATCAACCTATGATATGGCACTTAAAAATAATTGCATGATTATCACCAGAGAGCATAACCATTTTACTTCCAAATGAAGACATGAGTGATAAAGAGGCTTTGGAAGGTATAAATAAGAAAGAATGGAAAATAAGCAAAGGAAAAAGAATTCTCATCTCTAGTTGGTAATGACATGTTGAAAGAAGTGCTGCCCATTGAAGAAAATCTCTCAACTTTAAGTAGGTATTGAAGATAAAGCCTGGGACTAGCAGTGCACCAGAAACATTAAGGCACACCTAGTGGCAAAAGGTTGCTGTCAAGTGCAAGACATTAATTATCAGGAATACTTTGTCTTAGTAGTAAAACATGCATCCATTAGATATTTCTTATCTATGGTAGCTTGAGAGAACTTGAAAATTAACCATATTGAAATCACCACTGCTTATGTCTATGGAGACCTAAATGAATAAATTTATGTCATGCCACCAGAAAATTTTGCAGCAGCTGGCAAAATGCGGAGGCTGAAGAAAGCTAAGCTGTTTATGGACTTAAGCAGGATAGTCAGTATTGGAACCAAAAAACTGATGAGGTGTTGAGAGAACCAAAATTTTCATAGAGATGGCACCAGACCAATCATCATAGCTTCATATATTGATGATATGATATGATTTTCAAGTGGTAGAAATGTTTTGAATAACATCCAAAATTATTTGAAGACTTTTTTGAGATGAAGGATTTAGGACCAGTGAGCCAACACCTATGTATGGAAATTACACAAAACCATGAAAAAGGAAAGATCTGGATCTGCCAGGAATTCTATACAAGAAAAGTTCTGGAGAAATTTGGAATGAATGAAGGCAAACTTGTGTCAATGGCTTTCAAACTTGGCTTGGATTTCAAGGCAGTCAAATCGGATGACATAAATGCACCTTATCAGGAGGTAAGTGGAAGCCTTCTATATCTATCAAAAATCTCTAGACCTAACATATGTTTTACTGTTAATTTCATTAGCAGATATAATCATTGTTTTAAAAAGATCCATTGACTATCAGTAAAAAGAGTTTTTAGGTATTTAAAGAGAACCATGGGCTCTAAGCTAGAATTTTTTTAGAGAAAGCAGTAGAGAAACAATGGTCTCCAATGATTCTGATCAGAGAAATAAAATCATTGGTTGATACTCTGTAACTGGTACATGCCCAAAAACATTAAACTCATAAAATTTTTGGACTAGCAAAAAACAAAAAAAAAAAACTATTGGAATTTCTACTTGTGAAGCTGAATAAGTGTTTGAGCATCGACTGTTCAGGACAACTTGTATCTGAAGTGGATCCAAGTAGTGTCACAAAGTCTGTTAAAGTATATTGTGATAATAAAGAAGCTGTGCAGTTTGTCAAGAATCTAGTAACAAATTCTAGATCCAAGCATACAGACATTAAATATCACCTTATAATAAGACATGTTGAATCAGGTGTAATCAATATTGATCATATGCCTTCCAAAGAAATGTTAGCTAATGCTTTTACAAAAACTCTAAGCAACACAAGACATGAAACACATAAGACATTGTGGCCTTGAGAACTAAGAGATGGAGTGGTTGGTTGGTTTTGGGGGAAGAGACAAAACATTACGGGATGGAGTGGTAGAGTGGGAGTACATGTGAACTTCATATTCTGTGTCAATGTCAGTTTAAGAGGACATGTTAGGATATGTAAATTGATATTGACGGCTTACTCTTTACTCCTTGCTGTTACTGTTACTCTGTAGTTGTTATGTGCTTTTGTGTGTGTGTGTGTGTGTGTGTGTGTGTGTGTGTTTGTGTGTGTAGGCAACAGTTGTGAACATACTGATTTTTCATTAAATAAAAACATTCTTTCACAAAGCTTTCTCTGTAATTGTACTTAAAATGCTCACCAATTTTGCTAAGCACTCGACCGGCTACCTTCTTTAAAGAAAACGGTACAGGGTAAGGTTTAACAAAGAAAGGATTATACTTACATTCATAAGCTTGTGTAGTCCCAGGTAATACACACTCCTTATTGCAACTTAAGGCCTCGCTAGTTTGAACATTTTCTAAAATTTTATTTTTGAGCTCGCTATCTTCTACGCTTCTGTTTTCCAAGCATTGTAATCCCAGCAATATATAAACATTTAAATTAGGAATAATGAGGAAACTGTGGTCACACACTAAGTATTTAAGAAGTAGAATTGTAGTGAATGAAGCCACCCACAGCTTGCTACAATTCATGATGAAACAGCTACTAGTACAACAAAATACTGCAACTTGGGTAAAGCTGCTAAATGTGTTTAGTGAATGCCATCAAAACATCAAAAGCTTAATAAAAGGTAGATAGAATTTCAGCAGATTTGTGCATATTAGAATCACTGAAACTGAACAGAATCATCTTGCTGGAAACAAGCTAATATCATGAAACTGCAGAACCAATGCAAAGAAGGAGGAAATGATTATGCAGTATACTCTCCATTATCCATGGTAATTGGAGACTTGAAAACCATGGATAATCAAATTCCACAGATAACTCACAATTAAAGTATACAGTGATGCATTAGAGTTGTTCAGAAATAAAAATTACAACATCGTAATTAAAATCTCTTAACTAATATTTATAATAAATTATATTTTATCTATCACATTATGTGTCAGAATACAGTACTTGAATTGGTCATTTTATAAACAACATAACTCCACATTTTATGCAAAATGAGTTCCTTATGTCCATGCCTAATTTAACGGTGGCCACAGCATTCCATATATAAACAATGTAATTTTTGTCTTCCTTTGTGTGCTTTTTGTGTCTGGTAAGTTTATGTTGGTTTTAGAAATAACGTAACTCTTGGAGTTCTGTTGTTTCTAATCTTAATGTGGCAGTACTGCTGATTCTACTGGCAGTGCTGTGATCTGCTTATTCTAGTAATTGCTGAACAGTTGTTTGTCTTTTAGACAGAACAGAACATTCTTGGTTATATAATGTGAATACAGGGTGCAGGTTGACATCAGATTTATTTTATAGTTCTGTGATAATGGAAATCTCTGCAGAACAAAAGAGGAGTGTGAGGAATGAAACTGAATACAGGACTGAGGTAATTAAAAGAGCAAGTGTTGATGGAAGTGAGAAATGCAATTGTAAGAAAGCAAGTTTTGCTGATGTTGATATATTTCATTAGACAATTTTTTTTAGATAGATTTAATAATTTCAAGACCAAAGACAAACAGGGTATGTACTTACAAGGTCTCATGGCCTGTAACAATGTACAACAACCTCATTCATCTAAAAATGTGTCATCGATTAAGCACAATTACCGTTTTAAGTACTTCATCATACTCAATGCTGAAAGGAAGGTAATTTGTCAGAGGGCATTTAGCGTTTCCCATGGTCTTAAGGGTGAAAGTAGGCTCCGTCACCTTAGAGAATTGTTGATAGCCAGTAAGTCTTCAGTTGATTTAAGAGGAAAAAACCCCACAGCAGATTCAAAGCCTGTTGAAATTAAGATGCTCATTCATCAACATACTGAGCCTTTTCCAAGAAAACAGACTTGCTATTACTCCAAGGTGAAAAGTTACCTTGGTGCAAAGTTAAATGTGAAAATCATGTTTCAGATGTTTAAAAAAACACATCCTGATGTAGACATTACATGTCAGTACCCAGCTTAATACTTCAAAGACCATTTTCAGCTCAGTTCTAGGAGACCTCAGGCAGATACCTGCTGCAGAAGCAAAGTTCTGGAACAGAAACTAAATTCTCCAAACAAGATTGCTGAAGCAGAATTAACAATCCACAAAAGAAGAGCTAAAAATCTTACAAGATGTGATTAACTTCAAAGATTGGTGGCCTCCTCTTCAAGCGTCAATGAATCTGTGCAAAGAAAGGGAGGATCTCGCTGTTATTAAATTTGACTGCAAGCAGAATATCGCACTTCCTAATATTCCAGTGCAGGGGTTGTTTTACATTCAACAGCTAACCCTCAACATTTTTGAAGTTCACAATGCAAAATCAGGAGATGGTCATCTTTACCTCCATGAAGAAACCCAGGATAACAATGCTCCAAATGAAGTAGCTTATTTTCTTGTGCATAACATAGATAATTGCATTATGGAGAATGTACAGATACTGCACTTCTTCAGTGATGGCTGTGGTGGTCACAACAGAAGTCACACCATAGTATGGTGTTTATTGGCTCTTGTAGAAACAAGAGCATTTTGATAAAAATCCAGCACTTCTTTCTCCTGAGAGGACTTTCTTTTCTCCCCAATGACCATGATTTTGGTGTTGTTAAGAGGCTTTTGTCAAAGTAGAATCAAATTTATCTTCCAAATAATGTATGTGAGAATAGTAAAGTCAAAAGTTCACGATTACTATGGTAAGCATTGAAGATGTGATTAACTTCAAAGATTGGTGGCCTCCTCTGTGAAGAAGATAGTAAATTCACTGGAAAGCAAACATCTTTCAAGAGACAAGTTTAGTGCATTCCAGATATCAACATTAAGGCATTTCAAACACTTATCTCAGCATCCAGTGGCAGTAGTTGAACCACCTTTCACCAACACAGCAGTGAACATACACTCATCTTGCAGGGAACTGGGAAGTGAAATGTGTGTCAACTATAAACAAGGGCATACAACAGACAGCTGTCAGTCACTGAAGCTAGACATGCTGACCTGAAGAAGATCTTGCAGTATGTTTCTGAAGAATATCAGCAATTTCACCTTGGAATTTTGGACAATCATTGATAATTTGAGGTAATTGTCTTCAGTACTGCATTTGTGTTGCCAAGTCATAACATTATAAGATTATTTTTGCTGTGTAATTTTTTAAAAAAATTTGCTGTTATTGTGGTGGTGTTCAGTCCATAAACTGGTTTGATGCAGCTCTCCATGCTACTCTATTGTGTGCAAGCATCTTCATCTCTGAGTAACTACTGCAACCTACAACCTTCTGAATCTGCTTAGTGTATTCATCTCTTGGTCTTCCTCTATGATTTTTACCCTCCACACTTCCATCCAATACTAAATTGGTGGTCTCTTCATGCCTCAGAATGTGTCCTACTGAAGCTGTGCCACAGATTCCTCTTCTCCCCAATTCTGTTCGGGGCCTCACCATTACATGATCTACCCATTTAATCTTCAGCATTCTCCTGCAGCACCACATTTCAAAAGCTTCTATTCTCTTCTTGCTTACACTGTTAATCATTAATGTTTCACTTCCAGACATGACTACTCTTCATACAAACACTCCCAGAAAAGACTCCTTGAGATTTAAATCTGTACTTGATATTAGCAGATTTCTCTTCTTGAAATGCTTTCCTTGCCATTACCAGTCTACATTTTACATCCTCTCTAATTTGGCCATCGCCAGTTATTTTGCTGCCCAAATAGCAATACTCATCTATTACTACAAGTGTCTCATTCCCTAATCTAATTCCCTTAGCATCGCCTGATTTAATTCCACCACATTCCATTACCCTAATTTTGCTTTTGTTGATATTCATCTTAGATCCTCCTTTCAAGACATTGTCCATTCCATTCAACTGATCTTCTAAGTCCTTGGCTGTCTCTGACAGAATCACAGTGTCATTGGCAATCCTCAAGGTTCTTATTCCTTCTCTCTGGATTTTAATTCCATACTCCAAATTTTCTTTTGTTTCCTTTACTGCTTGTTCAATATACATATTGAATAACACTGGGGTAGGCTACAGCCCTGTATCCCTCCCTTCTCAACCACTGCTTCTCTTTCATGTCCCTCGACTATTATAACTGCCATCTGGTTTCTGTACAAATTGTAAGTAGTGTTTTGCTACCTTCAGAATTTGAAAGTGAGTATTCCAGCAAACATTGTCAAAACCTTTCTCGAAATCTACATATGCCATAAACATATGTTTGCCTTTCCTTAACCTATCTCCTAAGATAAGTCGTAGGGTCAGTATTGCCTCACATGTTCCTACATTTCTACAGAATCCAAACTGATCTTTCCCAAGGTCGATTTCTACCAGTTTTTCCATTAATCTGTAAAGAATTCATGTTAGTATCTTGCAACCACAGTTTATTAAACTGATAGTTCATTAATTTTCACAACTGCCAGCACCTGCTCTTTTTAGAATTGGAACTATTATATTCTTCTTGAACTCTGGGGGTATATCGCTTGTCTCATACATCTTGCTTGCCAGATGAAAGAGTTTTGTCATGACTGCCTCTCCCAAGGTTATCATTACTTGTAACGGAAAGTTGTCTACTACCAAGGCCTTGTTTTGACCTAGGTCTTTCAGATTCTTCATGCAGTATCATATCTTCATCTCACCTTCATATTTGTCCTCTTCCATTTCCATAATATTGTCCTCAAGTACATTGCCCTTGCATAAACCTCAATACACTCCTTCCACCTTTCTGCTTTTCCTTCTTTGCTTAGGACTGGTTTTCCATCTGAGCTCTTCATATTGATACAGGTGCTTCTCTTTTCTCCAAACATCTCTTCAATTGTCCTGTAGGTGGCATCTATCTCACTGATATATGCTTCTACATCCTTACATTTGTCCTCTACCTGTTCCTGCATAGCCATTTTACCTCTTCTGTTACCCAAGGATATCTATTATCCCTGGTCTTTTTACCTACTTGATCCTCTGCTGCCTTCATTATTTCATCTCTCAAAGCTACCCATTCTTCTTCTATTATATTCCTTTCCTCAGTTCTTGTCAAGCATTCCCTAAAACTCCCTCTGAAACTATCTACAACCTCTGGTTCTTTCGGTTTATCCAGGTGCCATCTCCTTAAATTCGTACTTCTTTTGCAGTTTCTTCAGTTTTAATCTATAGTTTATAACCAATAAATTGTGATCAGAGTCCACATCTGCTCTGGGAAATGTCTTACAATTTAAAACCTGGTTCCTAAATCTCTGTCTTACCATTATATAACACAGGTCTGCAAAAAAATATTTTTTGAAAGTAGTTCATAATTTGATAACTGACTTTTATGTACTTTTCAACACTGATTTCAAAAATGCAATCCATTTTTTCTATCACATCAAGTTTTCTCACAAAAAAGGGAGTATTTTTGGGTATAATAACAAAATTTAAGCAATTTATCACATTTTTTCCAACATTATAAAATTTTATTTCATTTATAAATCATGTTCTAAACTACATTTCCAGTACACTTCCATTTCTGTTTGAGCTCATAAGTCTTTATAATAATGCCTTCGCTTTCTGTCGAAGCTTCTTTTATTGCTTTTCCAGCTGTGGACTCGTTGAGGATCATCTCTTTTTATCACCCAGCAGTAGTCTGCTATCATGTAGACGTTCCATCTTCACTGATATTGTCTTTCCATTTCTTTGATGCCTTGGTGAAATCTTTTGCCCTTCTCTTAACTTACATCACCAAGGTTTGCAGGGACGTAGTCAAGGTGTGAGTGGAAAAAATGAACTTTAATGCTCATCTTACAGCCCAGTTTCTTAAAGTTGTCGAGCATGTCTGCGACAATTGTCTTGTAGTTTGGATCTCTTTTGTTTCTTAGGAAATGGATAACAACTAATTTTTAAAATGTCCATGCTGCCATTTCTTTTGTTCCCATTTTGTCCACAAAGTTGGGATCTGTCATTAGTTTTTTAATGTCTGGTCTGAGAAAGATTCCTTCCTTTAGCTTTGCCTTGGATAAACCAGGTAACTGTCCACAAAGATATCTGAAACACTCCCCTTCTTTTGGCAATGCCTTAACAAATTGTTTCATCAGCCCCAACTTAATGTGAAGTGGTGTAAGTCCTCTGAATCAATACTGTACATGACATGCACATGGTGATGCAGAAACTTACATTTGATGTTGGACATTATGATGATTTGCTGGCATGAAGTAATATGCCGAAAGTTTACACAAACATGAGTTTATGTACATATTTCCTGAGAAGTCATGAACTCACAAATTTATGAACACATGAATTACATACTCAGTTACACATTTGTAATTTAGTGCTGTATTCCTCTCACACATACACAC
The DNA here is from genome assembly GCF_021461385.2 of Schistocerca piceifrons. Taxonomy (NCBI): domain Eukaryota; kingdom Metazoa; phylum Arthropoda; class Insecta; order Orthoptera; family Acrididae; genus Schistocerca; species Schistocerca piceifrons. The sequence continues at coordinate 393,818,820 of NC_060145.1, forward strand.
AACAGTACTTGGTTGGACATTCTTTCTGCACTTAATTTGCTTAGTAGCAGATAATATAGATGCAAGATTTTTGAACATACTTGCATTAATGTTTTACTCTTTACAAAATTCTTTGCTGCAATTTGTTTCATGTTTCTTTCCATCCATGTGGAGCAGAAATTCAATTGCACTGTAGAAACAATGAACAAGCAGGAATGATTTTAATTTTTTATTAAATACAGTCAGGGACTTACTGTTTTTTTTATTTCTGATGGCAAGCTGTCGTATATTTTAATGCCTTTGTTGAAGGGAGAGTTTTTAAAAGCAGAGGTGCGCATTTCTTTAACATGGAGTTTCATTTTCTGCCTAGCGTATAGTCATGGACATGTACATTTTTATCAAATTTTGTAATATTAATTTTACAAATTTGCATAGTTTTAGTATATACAGGCTGCCAAGGGGTAGGATGAGCAACTTTTGGAAGAGAGTTCTGCAGCTATCAGTTGGCTTTGCCTTATTCATTATTCTTATAGCTCTCTTTTGGGTGAGGAGAATGTTTGGGCTATGTGTAGTCTCTCCCCAGAATATAATACCATACTGTATTACACAGTGGAACTGTGCACAGTAGGCTGCGTGAACAGTTTTTGGGCTTGTGCAGTATGTGAGGATTCATAGGGCATAGCACACATTGGTTAACTTACTATTAGTTTCATTAATGTGTGTTTGCCATTTTAGATTTTCCTGGATCCATAGGCCTAGAAATCTTGTCTCTGTATTTAGGGATTTTTGTGATCTGTGTAATTTCATATCAGGCATAATTTTATTTGTTCTTAGGTGGAAGTTTAGGTAAGTGCTTTTCTTTGTGTTAACTATGAGCTTGCTTTTCTCAAACAAATCACCACGTTCATCCGTATATCCTTTTATGGCCTCTTGGAGTTCATGTACATTTGTGCTTGTTATGAGAATACTGGTATCATCTGCGAAGAGTGTACTGGAGCTGGCATTGAGATTGACGGTAGGTAGTTTATGTACACAAGGAGGAGCACTGGTCCAAGTATTGAGCCTTGAGACATACCTTGTGTAATATTGCAACAATCAGAGTAGTAGGTTTCGATATGTCCTTGATTACTATGTGCACATTTTAGAGTGGGAGAGCTATTTTGTTTATGAAGTTTTTGATGATAAAATCTGGGATGTCATCAATTCCAGATGAGAATTTATTTTTGAGGTACTTTGCGCTTAGTACAATTTCTTCAGCAGTAGTTTCCCAGAAGAATATAGATTCTACAGTAGTTGTTATTTTGTTTTGTCTGTTGGGTGTGGGTTTGTTGATGCTATGTAACAGATTTTTAACAATATTTTCACAGTAATTGTTGAAAATATTTGCAATTTCTTGTGAATTAGTAACTTTGGTGTTGTTGTGGATCAGAATAGTGTTTTCATGTGGCTGTTGATTTGTTTCATTCCTTATGATGTTCCACACTGCCTTGGTTTTGGTTGAGAATGTTGCCACATAGTTGACATTTGCTATTCTCTTTGCTAGTGCTATGACTTTTTTAAGGATTGTGACATATTGCTTGATATATCTTTCTTGAGATGAGGTGGGGATGGGGTTGTTATTTTTTAGATACTTCAACAGATCTCTCTTCCTTCTGCAGCAAATCTTTATACCAGTTGTTATCCATGGCTTCTTATTGGTTTCTTTTGATGTTATGTGTTTCAGTTCAAGAGAAAAGGCAATATAGAAGTAATATAGAAATGTGTTTAGGAATGATTCCATTTTGTTGTCTGTATCGTACTTTGTCCCTTATTTCTGCTGCTAAGGAATCATTAAAGATTTTCATGTTTTCATTGCTGTAATTTCCTACTTTAGTTGTGTATTTGTTGTTGCAGTCCAAGGGGAGAACATTTGTAAGGTATAGGACTTGGCCACAGTGATCACTATAACTTGCTGGTAGGGACAGTTTACAAATATGTGTAACCAGGTAGGCTAGCTGAACTAATTTGGTCTGGTTTCAGCCAATGTTCTGTAAAGCAAATGACATTTACATATTGTAGGTATGTTGTTAATAGGAGTTCGATTTCTGCAAGCTTTTTTTGTTATTGACTGCACATTTTGGTGGTATATGGAGAAGTTGTATGTATGTGGACACTGACGGCTCTTTTTTATCGCCTCTACAGAGGTAAGGGGCTTGGCCATAAAATTTTTTTTAGATTAAACATCCTACCCTCGTTGGCATAACCTGTATGGTTTCATCTTTGGGTACAAGGTTTTTTACAGTTATGTTTTGTCCCTTAAATCTAAGAGGTATTATAGGACCGCATTGTCCCTTTTTTTGCTCTACAGATTGTGATACGTGATTTGCGATTTCTCTTCTGCCAACATTGTTCAAGTGGAACCCATTTTGTGTGTAGTGTTCTCTGCAAAATTTGTTAGCTTCAATTACAGTGACATTTGCAAATTTTGAACCGAGCTTATAGATTTGTGAGTCTGCATTTGTTACGTCTGTGTTTACACATGACCAGTTTGGAAGGTCATGTCTAAATTGTATGTCCACTAGGAACACTTTGTTTGATGAAATGCTTGGTAGTTTGTTTTTTAGTGTTTTTTGTAGATTCTGGCTATTGTTGCAGATGACATCATTTGTTCCTGCTGCAAGTACAACAATGTCACAGGTGCATGTTTTAGCGGTGTTTTGATCAATGTTTTTTAGGACAACACTTGCATTTGCTTGGGGATAGACATAACCAAAACTTTGAATGTGGTCACCTTCATTTAGAAATTTCGATACATTGCAGCCTTGGCTGTTGCCCAAGATGATTGCCTTAAACTTTTGTTCAGTCGTTTTTTGTTTTTCATGGAATTTCGTAACCATTTTCACTTTGTTTTGGGGATCATTGGTGGGTAAACATGAGTTTGTAAGATGTGTTTGTGTCATTTTCTGACATATGTTTGTCTTACCTGATATTAAACTTGGTTGCCCTTTACCTTTTGAGCTGCTGGTGCTACGTACATTATTACTGGAGCGATTGATTGAAGCACTAAACACCTTCTTGGGATCCACAAGGCTTTTCCTCTCAACATTTTTAACACCTTTGTCCCATTCACAGGGAAAACAAGGGAACTTTGTATAGCCACTTTGTTGACCAAGCAGCATTGAAATCACTTTTAAATCACCACATAGCGTCCATTTGTGGTCTGAATAGCAGAGTTTGCTTAAAACCAGTTCAAGGTTTTTGTAACATTCTTTTAAGTGAACCAAGTGTCCAACTGGTATAGAAGCATACTTATTTCCATTGTGTAGAAGCACTGCTTTAAGGCTTCTTTTTGAAGAATCAATAAAAAGTCTCCACTCATCAGGAGCATATTCTATTTTGGAACATGCCTGGAACATCACTGCAAAACACCAGGTCACCTTCTTGAGAGAAGAAGGATACAAACTCCTTTTCTCTCAATTGATACCAAGAAAAAGGATTTACCCAGAGCCAACATATGTTTAGCTTTCAATCTAGATCCTAAAACCTCTGCCAATTCTTTAGAAAGGCCTACATAATCATTCAGTTCAGAGTGTGAGAATGGAATGGGATCGGTTGTGCCAGGATCGTAGCAATCTCTGTCTTCTTCACTATCACCTTGCTGAGCCAATGGCTCGTGATCATGTATATCATCCAAAGAATCTGTAGGAGAGGGTATTGGTACTTCAGGTCCATGAGGAACAGGGCAAATGGCTGACTGAATGTTAGTGTAAGAAATATCCTTTTTGTTTTTCAAATTGAAACCTCGTACATTGCAAGAACAAAAATAGCAGTCACCACTATGATTTTTGGGCTCCCTCCAAACCATTGGTATTCCAAAATGTAAGGACTGCTTTTTTATGTTGAAACCATTGCCTCAGTTCTTCAACACACACTGAACAAACTTTGTAAGGGGCCCAAGGCTTGTCTTGATTGCCTAACTTTATACCAAAATAAGTGAAATATACTTTTTCAACAAAATTGGAAAGGTTTCTTTATTGCTTTTTAACGGTATAGTTACCACAAATGTAGCAGAAGCAATCTGGCAAGTTTATACATCCTCTGGTAGCCATTGTCCATAAAAAAACTTCACAACACAAGAAAACAGTCACTACTTTAAAGCACTAGTAACACCAACACGTGAACAGCACAGAGTGACGAGGTACTGTGAACTGAAGGACAATAGCAGAAGCTCACTGTTTGGTGATGGCAGGGAAAGGGGCAGCACGACAGACAGGCACTGACATGAAAATAGTGCTGGTTTCTCCTAATTGCTCTTTATTTTACATACATCTAGTATAAAACGGCTAAATAACAGTTTATGGAGATCCCAAAACCCAAAATTCAAACTCACTAGAGTGTTGAAATATCAAAAAAAGCTAAAACTAGACAAGCAGTTTGAGAAATAACTGTACGTGATGGAATTTTTTCACTATTTTTTCCAAAATCAGCATTGAATACAAAATAAAAATCAGTTAATAAATTTGAAACAATTTTTTATGTCAGAGCCCTGTGTAATCAATCTGAAACCTTCTGGTGTCTCCAGGTCTCTTCTACGTATACAACTTTCTCTCATGATTCTTAAACCAAGTGTTGGCTACGATTAAGTTACGCTCTGTGCAAATTTCTACCACGCAGCTTCCTCTTTCATTCCTTACCGCCAGTCCATATTTATCTACTACTTTTCCTTCTCTTCCTTCTCCTACTATCAAACGTGCAAGCCTGTATACTGACAGTTTACAGACCACTGCTAGGGTGCATCTTAACTTTCATAAAGTAGCTAGAAACAGTTTTAATAATGTTATGGAGACTTAACTGGAGAATCACTGTTCCTGGAGATTTTATCTTTGAATTTTTGCCAAATAGTGCTGACAGTTGTTGATATCCAGTTTTGGATTATTTTTCACATTAAAATTTCCTGCAGGGATTATCAGATCTATTGTACCGGCTATTGACAATTAGTTTTCAGACCAAACAACTTGCAGTGGTTTAGCTTTAAAATTATTTATCTGACCATGATGATCAAATCTTAATAATAAAATTCAATGACCAGTTAAGGCCCAGTTCACAGAAGAGAAGAACTATATTGCAGAATCATAAACAATGACTTGATGACAGTGTTTAGAAAGATTACAGGAAGAATGCTGGGGAGATGTTTATAAAGTGACAGCGTAAATTGAAGATATCTTGTGCTATGAAGAATGAGCTCTACACAATTTAAAGAAAAAGAAGTAGTTAGGATCTGAACCTTTACTACCACCAGTATTCATCATCAAGCCTCCACTCTGTCATTAAAAGCGTGTTCTATGTATCATTTTGCACAATAAATCATAATGATGTGAAATGAGTCAGTCTGCATTCACATCGCAGTTTAATTTGTATACATGGTTACATGCTGAATCTTTATAAGTTAAAATAATACAGATGTGAGTTAGTAATTGCTACGCATTACCATTTACACATTACAATAACAGAAATTCATCTACAGAGTGAAGGGTTTGTGAAGGAGAAATTTTTTCAGTTTGTTTCCAAATTTTACTTTGCTGCCTGTCGCATATTTTATATTCACTGGAAAGTGAAGAAAAATTTTAGTTGCAGCATTGTGCACCCATTTTTGTGCTAAAGACAACCTTAATGTGGAGTAATGAACATTACATTTCCTCCTGGTATGGTAATTATGCACATCATTGTTCCTTTTAAACTCCAGTGGTTTACTTACAGCAAGCTTCATGAGAAAATAAAGATACCATGAAGCAGAAATCAGAATGCCCAAGTCCTTAAACGGATGGCTACAAATGACTGAGGGTGAGCACCTCGTATTATTCTTACAGCACATCTTTGAGACATGGAGACTATCTATATAAAACATATTGAAACAAGCAATCATTACCTTTCAGCAACAGAATAAGATATCAATGTCATACACTCTTCCTCACAATCAGATGAAAGATGTTCATGTAAAAATGCTGTTCATGTAGTTTGATGTAAAAAATATCGACAGTGCACACTCCACTTTTGGTTTGTGCAGAGATGATGAGAGAATTGTGACCACAGGACATTGGCAAGGTGCAATGCTGTCAAGAGTCTCTCTGAAGGTGGTGTGTATACTTCGGAATTGTGGCTCAATGGTATTTTGAAAACACAGTGGAAGTATCCCTGATGACAATGTAAACACCAAAAACCAGTTGATAAAAGCTGTGGCAAAATGTTATTTCTTATGTGTTGTTCTGTGATCCATTTTAGACATGTTATTCTGAGTAATACCAGATATGTCACCACACACTGTAATTATTAAGTGCAAGAACAACTAATACAGAAGAGTTCTCTAAAAAGCAGTTACATCATTTTGTAGTGAACTGGCGTAGTTGTGAGCTTTATTGCAGCCCTCAGCCCCCTGGATGGCAAGTCCACTGGATCAAGAAAGAATGGGTACACAATTATAAATCTTCAATAATGTAAAAGTACTCTTGAACAACATTGATCCAACAGACCAGTTAACTGAGAACTTATTTACAACCTGTACCTAGAGACCCTATTAAAACACTTCAAGCACGGTGTGTACAATTCCTTGGTGTCTAGTAGGATGTTGTTGTTGTGGTCTTCAGCCGTCAGACTGGTTTGAAGCAGCTCTCCATGCTACTCTATCCTGTGCAAGCTTCTTCATCTCCCAGTAACTACTGCAACCTCCATCCTTCTGAATATGCTTAGTGTATTTATCTCTTGGTCTCCCTCTACAATTTTTACCCTCCACACTGCCCTCCAATACTAAATTGGTGATCCCTTGATGCCTCAGAACATGTCCTACCAACCGATCCCTTCTTCTAATCAAGTTGTGCCACAAAATTCTCTTCTCCCCAATCCTATTCAATGCATCCTCATTAGTTATGTGATCTACCCATCTAATCTTCAGCATTCGTCTGTAACACCATATTTCAAAAGCTTCTACTCACTTCTTGTCCAAGCTATTTATCGCCCACGTTTCACTTCCATACATGGCTACACTCCATACAAATACTTTCAGAAACGATTTCCTGACACTTAAATCTACACTCGATGTTAACAAATTTCTCTTCTTTAGAAATGCTTTCCTTGCCATTGCCAGTCTACATTTTATATCCTCTCTACTTTGACCATCATCAGTTATTTTGCTCCCCAAATATCAAAACTCCTTTATTACTTTAAGTGTCTTGTTTCCTAATCTAATTTTCTCAGCATCACCCGACTTAATTCAACTACATTCCATTATCCTTGTTTTGCTTATGTTGATGTTAATCTTATATCCTCCTTTCAAGACACTATCCATTCTGTTCAACTGGTCTGACAGTTGCTGTCTATGACAGCATTACAATAACGTCGGCGAACCTCAAAGTTTTTATTTCATCTCCATGGATTTTAATACCTACTCCAAATTTTTCTTTTGTTTCCTTCACTGCTTGCTCAATATACAGATTGAATAACATCGGGGAGAGGCTACAACCCTGGCTCACTCCATTCCCTACCACTGCTTCCCTTTCATGCCCCTCAACTCTTATAGCTGCCATCTGGTTTCTGTACAAATCGTAAATAGCCTTTTGCTCCCTGTATTTTACCCCTGCCACCTTCAGAATTTGAAAGAGAGTATTCCAGTCAACATTGTCAAAAGCTTTCTCTAAGTCTACAAATGCTAGAAACGTCGGTTTGCCTTTCCTTAATCTAGCTTCTAAGATAAGTCGTAGGGTCAGTATTGCCTCATGTGTTCCAATATTTCTATGGAATCCAAACTGATCTTCCCCGTGGTAGGCTTCTACTAGTTTTTCCATTCGTCTGTAAAGAATTCACGTCAGTATTTTGCAGCCGTTACTTATTAAACTGATAGTTCAGTAATTTTCACATCTGTCAACACCTGCTTTCTTTGGGATTGGAATTATTATATTCTTCTTGAAGTCTGAGGGTATTTTGTCTGTCTCATATATCTTTCTCATGAGATGGTAGAGTTTTGTCAGGACTGGCTCTCCCAAGGCTGTCAGTAGTTCTAATGGAATGTTGTCTACTCCCGGGGCCTTGTTTTGTATCAGGTCTATCAGTGCTCTGTCAAACTCTTCACGCAGTATCATATCTCCCATTTCATCTTCATCTACATTCTCTTCCATTTCTATAATATTGTCCTCAAGAACATCAGCCTTGTATAGACCCTCTATATACTCCTTCCACCTTTCTGCTTTCCCTTCTTTGCTTAGAACTGGGTTTCCATCTGAGCTCTTGATATTCATAAAAGTGGTTCTCTTTTCTCCAAAGGTCCATTTGATTTTCCTGTAGGCAGTATCTATCTTACCCCTAGTGAGATAAGCCTCTACATCCTTACATTTGTCCTCTAGCCATCCCTGCTTAGCCATTTTGCATTTCCTGTTGATCTCATTTTTGAGACGTTTGTATTCCTTTTTGCCTGCTTCATTTACTGCATTTTTATTTTTTCACCTTTCATCAATTAAATTCAGTACCTCTTCTGTTACCCAAGGATTTCTAATAGGCCTCATCTTTTTACCTACTTTATCCTCTGCTGCCTTCACTACTTCATCCCTCAAAGCTACCCATTCTTCTTCTACTGTATTTCTTTCCCCCATTCCTGTCAGTTGTTCCCTTATGCTCTCCCTGAAACTCTGTACAACCTCTGGTTTAGTCAGTTTATCCAGGTCCCATCTCCTTAAATTCCCACCTTTTTGCAGTTTCTTCAGTTTTAATCTACAGTTCATAACCAATAGATAGTGGTCAGAGTCCACATCTGCCCCTGGAAATGTCTTACAACTTAAAACCTTGTTCCTAAATCTCTGTCTTACCATTATATAATCTATCTGATAACTTCTAGTATCTCCAGGATTCTTCCATGTATACAACCTTCTTTTATGATTCTTGAACCAAGTGTTAGCTATGATTAGGTTATGCTCTGTGCAAAATTCTACCAGGCAGCTTCCTCTTTCATTTCTTCCCCCCAATCCATATTCACCTACTATGTTTCCTTCTGTCCCTTCTCCTACTACCGAATTCCAGTCACCCATGACTATTAAATTTTCGTCTCCCTTCGCTATCTGAATTATTTCTTTTATTTCATCATACATTTCTTCAATTTCTTCGTCATCTGGAGAGCTAGTTGGCATATAAACTTGTGCTACTGTAGTAGGCATGGGCTTTGTGTCTATCTTGGCCACAATAATGCATTCACTATGCTGTTTGTAGTAGCTTACCCACACTCCTATTTTTTAATTCATTATTAAAACTACTCCTACATTACCCCTATTTGATTTTGTATTTATAACCCTGTGTTCGCCTGACCAAAAGTATTGTTCCTCCTACCACTGAACTTCACTAATTCCCACTACATCTAACTTTAAACTATCCATTTCCCTTTTTAAATTTTCTAACCTACCTGCCTGATTAAGGGGTCTGACATCCCATGCTCCGATCCATAGAATGTGTTTTCTTTCTCCTGATAACGATGTCCTCTTGAGTAGTCCCCGCCTGGAGATACGAATTGGGGACTATTTTACCTCCAGAATATTTTACCCAAGAAGACGCCATCATCATTTACCCATACAATAAAGCTGCATGCCCTCAGAAAAAATTACGGCTGTAGTTTCCCTTTGCTTTCAGCTGTTCGCATCACCAGCACAGCAAGGCCGTCTCCTCCATTGTGGTTGCACCTACAGTATGGCTATCTGTATCACTGAGGCATACAAGCCTCCCCACCAACGGTAAGGTCCATGGTTCATATGGGGGGGGGGGGGGGTCCAGTAGGATAGCAAGTTAAAATGGAGTCAACACATAAACTAACCAAAATCCCAGTCCAACATGTTATGTCCTTAGAAGCACCTGTTACTGTGTTAACCAAAAGACAGGAGTGTTGACTTATTTTACATATCTTCATTCTCTCGTCTTATGGAATTACCATCTGAGGCATTGCACCTAAAGTAAATAAAGTATTTATTCAGCAGAAACAAGCAGTAACAGGCTGAGTTCAAGAACTTTTTTCCACACAAGAGATATGTCATTTGGTATATCCAACCCCAACTCTGACATTAGATATGGTTCCTTGACATATTGATGAAACATTTAAAAATAAAATAAATAATTAACATAAATAAAAACAAAACATTGAACGATCACTGGATTTTGATGGTTTGTTTTGTCTTTTAAATTAACTGATACCTAGGCATTTCTTTGCAACAGAAATAAATTTCTAACCTTATTCCAGTGCTAAATATTAAAAAATAATAGTTTATTTCCAATTTAAGGTAATTCCAGAGATCTTTAAAACACTTCATGAAAACAGAAATAACTACATACATTGTATTGTCCTAGCTTCAACAAAAACATTGTGTCTTTTAAATTGAATGGGAAGAATGAAAATGCAAAATTTCTGTTACATCTTAGTTTAACGAGACAGTAACAAAATTTATCCAAGTTTTTATTTATCTTAATTTTTTATTGTTTGTAGCTGACTGTACTGGATTCTAAAATCAACTGTCAAGGAGTTTTAACATTAAGAGTGTTTTCCATCCACCTTCCAAGATTAGGGCACTACTTGGCTCTTTGAAAGATGAGTAGGGGCTTAGGAAGCCTGGCATATATAAAATTCCATGTCAGACATTTGATTCACACAGTTCAGGAACAGCACTGTCATACAAGGCTACAACAGCCAGAAAAATCAGCAGTAGCAGAACATTGCTTAAACAAGGGACATGGGATGAAATCTGATGAAACTGTGATTGCTGCCAACACTTCTGGTTTTTGGAACAGTGTTTATAAAGAGACAACTGAAATTAGATTGCCAGACAATTTGATTAAAGAGACAATGGGTTTCCTCTTAGCAGGATGTGGAACCCCATACTGTCCTGCATCAAAACAGAATGTCCTTCAGTGCAGCCAGTCTGAGGTTCAAAAATCGTTTCTGGGTGCATATATCATTGTCAATATGTTTCTATTAAGGGTGTGCCACCTGACTGGTCTTGGAGGGCAGCAACTGTATTTGGTGATGCATGCACCATGCGCAGTACAGAGACCTATACAGGACAACTATTTGCAGCCATCTCATCAGGTTTAAGTACGACTCAGCAGCAGCAGCACAGCATTTTCCTGAAGATGGCAGAGAGTTGGATCACTGAAATATTGAATGAAGTTGATTTTAGGATCTGGCAGCAAAGCAAAAGAGACTTTCAAGAATACTTAACTATTGTATCTAACAAACGGAATAATACACAAAAAACTAACATTCATGAGCACAATAGTTCTTATAATGTATGAAAGACATTTCAAAAGGATATTCTTTAGTTCAGAAAGAATTCAATTAAAAAATGAACACGAATGGCTTCTTTGCTTGTGTGGTGCCACCTTCATTTCAAACACCAAGTCCCAGATACAGACCACCATCACAAGCTGTATCCCACCTTTCTTGGTGTTTTTTACCACACACCAAAAATCTGCACTCACCTCTCCCACATTCAGTCTAAGGAAATCAACATGTAAATGCAAATAGTGACCTTTGAACTGCAGTATCTCTAAGTTCTAGGTAATTTTCTCTTCTTTTCTTGTCTAGAAATCAATGAAGCAGAATTCTGAATGATTCCCATGCATTACATTCTCATGGAGTCATTGCTTCTTCCATATCTTTAGATTCTAACAGGAGCTGGATCTGGGCCCAGTAAAAATTCTACCTTTCACTTTTGCATCAGATATCTGAGGAAACATTTACCTTTTAAAATGAAGAGCAGCAGAATCGCTAGCCTTTAATTAACTGTTTAATTAGCCTCAGTTTAATATGCAGAGTGAGTAACTAAATTGTTTTCATGGTACAAGAGGCCTTCAAAGTATGTTATATGAGCCTGGAATTAACTCTTCTGTGATATGCTGCTCTTTGCTAACATGGTGTTGGGAAGTTTCTCTGCTATCCCAAAGACAGGGGAAACATGAAGGTTTTGTGAAGAAGAGATACTAATCATCTTGTTTATGATTTAGTCATTTTGTTTATGATTTACACTGACTGTTTCAAAGAGAGCAGTGGTATCTGAACAGTAACACAAATTTCCCTCCATTTCATAGATACAAGCAAGTTCAAATGCCTGTTTCTGTATTTACATATCCTGCAAGAAAAATCAAGTAAATTTTATTCTTTTAAAGGCGATGCAAGAAGCTAACCTTTTGTTTTCAGGAATTGCAAATCCCTTATTAAGTCATCCAGATCTTCCGAGTTTTGGAAAATATGGTTCCATTATTGAGTCTCCATCACAGTCAAAAAGTCAATCACTGTTAGTATCTGGTTGCTGCCCATGTAGTAAATAACTTGGTGGTGCTGCAATCGGCAACTCCTCACCATGTGTCACTGGAGCAATAGACGTGGTTATGATAAGGTAAGCCAATTTTTTTTATTTTCTTTGTACCTTTGAGCTTGATAAATCCACAATACAAAAATAGCAATCATCATAATGTATTGAAGCTCCCTTCAAATTTGATGGACAGCAAGAGTCTTATTCTTTCTTGTCCCATGACACCATTCTTCCAATGTACTCATAGAGCAACAGCTTCCACATCACACATGAGAAGCCCAAAAAAGATCCAGATCTTATACAAGCACTTCAAAGGAAGCATTATATGCTTCCAAGGAAGCTTTATATGCATCACAAAACTTTATGCCTAATACAATCTTATGTCTAAATTGTTTATATCAAATTTAATACAGACATAACAAAAAGAATTATGTGGTAATTCTAATTTTTCTTAACACAGTGTTGGGTGCATAGAGGAAACATGAGTACTTTGTGAAGAATAGATACTGGTCATCTAGTTTATGATTTATGCTAACTGCTTCTTTTCACAGCCTTTCTTCTGAATCATGTGTAAAGAAAACACATCAACCAAAACATACAACCAGTTTTAATAATCTAGAAAACTGGGGAATAAGTCTGCATTTGAGTGTTTACTTATGGAACTAAGAAAGAAAAAGGAGACAAAACTACTTTAAAAAGTGAGAATAGGTACTATCTAGTGATTAACGAATGAGTAGTTGAAAAATAACAATTCCATTGTTATTTTAAAAAATATCATCTAATTTTATACTGATGTGTTAAACATAAGGCACTCCATAAATTAAAGTAGTTACACTTGGACGCTTCTGGCAGCCCTCACAGTTTGGCACCACAAGCAGTCACTTGTATTGCTTGGGGTATAAACTGCTGCTGAGTATGAATACTGTGTAAAGTAGGTAACCATACATCTTGCAGGAGCTGTTTTAAGGCTCTTGGAATTCTTAGACTCACTAGCCAATACATTTACACGTAAACGGTTTTTGTTGCAGATGATAAAACTCTGTGTCAGCTGAATTGTGATGTACAGTCACGGTTCGAGACACAAAAATAATTTGCATGTAGGCTTTGCCTTTGGGGTTCAAATGGAGTTATTTACTCTGGTGGTAAGAAATTCAACAAGCTGCCATCTAATATAAAACAAGAAACTGGAATACCTAGCAAATCAAAATAAAAATAAAAACATAATTCATTAGCCATGATAAAGTATCTTAATATCTAGATTAATGAATTGAAAAGTTTTGTTAGCTGCTACATGTCAATTAGTAGCGTTTGTTATAAAGCAAGTGGTAATGTTCTGTACACAGGACTCAGTTTTTACAGATTTAAAAAATATTTTCTTCGAAAAATATTGCTGTAATCAAGTAAGTATGATGCACATAAACAGCAGCTATATAATAAAAATGAGTACATAACAGCTTTTTTCAGAGCAGCATCTAATTTACTTCATTAAATTTAGATGGTATAAGCATGATTGGCATTAGGCATTACAGAAATAAATTATCGATGATACAGTATACATATTATGTTTCTGTGATACCTTTGTCTCACATTAATGTATACCTTGATTCATCTCAGCCCTGAAGGTTCTTCTTTTTGATGAAATCCATAGAATACAACAAACAACTGAATGAATGAATATGTCCTCTTTTTGTCAGGATAATTTTTTGCTCCATTTGTGTAGATCATTGTTGTGATTTTCAGTCTGAAGACTGGTTTAATTCTGCTTTCCACACTACTGTGCAAGCCTCTTCACCTCCAAATACCTACTGCAACCTACCTACATCCATTTGAACCTGCTTACTTTATTGGTCCTTCATACCCTACGCTGTGTCCTATTGACTGATCCCTTCTTCTAGTGAAGATGTGCCATAAATTTCCTTTTTCCTCAATCCAAATTAGTATCTGCTCACTAGTCACTCAATTTATAATCTAATCTTGAGCATTCTTCTGTAGTAACAAAAATCGCGTTCTTCTGTAGTAACAAAAATCAGAAGCTTCTATTTTCTTCTTGTCTGAACTGCTTATTGTCCACATTTCACTTCTGTATAAGACTACATACCAGGCAAATACCTTCACAAAAGACTTCCTAACACCTAAAATTTATATTCAATGTCAAGAAATTCATCTTTCCAGAAATGCTGTAGGCAGTCTGCATTTTGTATCATCAGTTATTGTGCTGCCCAAATAGCAAAACTCACTTACTAATCCATTATCTTTGTTTTACTTTTGTTGATATTCATCTTATAAAGTGTTTTCAAGACACTATCCATTTCACTCAACTTCTCTTCCAAGTCCTTTGCTGTCTCAAAGAGAATTACAATGTCATTGGCAAACACCAAAGTTTTTATTTCTTCCCCTTGAACTTTAATTCCCTCTTATCTTTACTGCCTGCTCAATGTATATATTGATTACAATACTGTCTTCCTGCGTTAAGTTCCCTATACAAAGGGCGTTCAAAAAGTTTTGCACATCCATAATTTTTTTTTTTTTTTTTTTTTTTTTTTCGTAGGAAGAGAATAAAATTTTTTGTGAACATACTTGGAATATTTAGCTGTACATTGAGCCCACTCAATGTGTAGCCTCCATCAGCTGTGACGCATCTGGCCCAACATTCTTTCCATGATGTAAATGTACTTTGGTAAAATTCTGGGGATTGAATTTTACACCATCGCTTGACACAGGCAATAAGATCTTTCTCACTATTAAATGTTTTACTGTGCAGGTGGGCCTTCAGACGACCAAAGAGGTAAAAATCAGATGGAGCAAAGTCCAGACGGTAGGGAGGATGAGGAACAATTTTCCAACCCATTTTCCTGATTTTCTCCTGCATCATAATGGCTGTATGAGGTTTGGCATTATCATGATGTAGTCTGATGAGCTGACCCTGAAGCTGTGGTCTTTGGGTCTTGATAGCACATCACAGCTTGTCCATTGTCCAATTGTGGAGCCAGGTTCCAAAAAGTCAATGAAAATGACACCACACTGATCCCAGAAGAAGGAGGCCATCACCTTTCAGCCTGTTGTTTGTGAAAGTCTTGGATTCTTCTTCTGAGGGGAGCACAGATGATGCCACTTCATGGATTGGGTTTTGCTCTCAGGTTCGGACAAAACCAACTCTGTTTCATCCTGGGTAATGATGCCATCAAAACACTGTTTCCATTCTTCAGTAAAGGTCTTCATGAGTCCCTTGCACGCATTCTTCCTCATTATTTTCATTTCTCTTGTCAATAAACTAGGCACCCAATGTGCACAGATTTTTCTGTACCCTAGTGACTGTACCAGTGATACCACACTACCCAACAACAAATAAGTCATTTCAGCATGCTGCCGTGTTGTCACACATCTGTCATTTTGGATGATTTGATCAATGGTCTCCTTATTCACATCACTCACTGCCATTGATGGTCTACCACATCATGGACTGTCCAGTAGAGAGAAAGCACCTTCTTTAAACCCTGTAACCATTGCTGTATACTGCTGCAATCCACTGTGTCCTCCCCATAAACAGGAAGCAACTTCCTGTGAGTCGATGTGGCAGAGTCATCACCAGTCTTGAAAAGGAACTGACCGATGTCGCAACCTGACATCTACTTCAAAGTCCATTATGGCTTACCTGTAAATGAAAGAAAATTCTTTTATATGCCAACTTACAGCTAAGTCCAGAATGAGATTTTCACTCTGCAGCAGAGTGTGCTCTGATATGAAACTTCCTGGCAGATTAAAACTGTGTGCCCGACCGAGACTCGAACTCGGGACCTTTGCCTTTCGCGGGCAAGTGCTCTACCATCTGAGCTACCGAAACACGACTCATGCCTGGTACTCACAGCTTTACTTCTGCCAGTATCTCATCTCCTACCTTCCAAACTTTACAGAAGCTCTCCTTCACAGGAGAGCTTCTGCCAGTATCTCGTCTCCTACCTTCCAAACTTTACAGAAGCTCTCCTTCACAGGAGAGCTTCTGTAAAGTTTGGAAGGTAGGAGACGAGATACTGGCAGAAGTAAAGCTGTGAGTACCGGGTGTGAGTCATGCTTCGGTAGCTCAGATGGTAGAGCACTTGCCCGCGAAAGGCAAAGGTCCCGAGTTCGAGTCTCGGTCGGGCACACAGTTTTAATCTGCCAGGAAGTTTCTTATAGCTAAATGTTCCACATATGTTCAAAAAAAATTTCATTCTCCTCGTGCACAAAATAAAAAAATTAGAGACAACTGTGCAGAACTTTTTGAAGCCCTTTGTATTACAGTTGTAGGAATTCTTGGTAGGTCAGCAGCAGGAATGACATTTATGTGTTGGATAATTATACACTGAGTTTGTACACAATAAGTTGTCACTAGGAAATGAAGTCCCCTCACAGTTCATAGGTGCTTTAAGGAGGAAAGACGTTATTCATAGATATATTGGCTGCTTTAATATGAATGTGCCAGGGGAAAAGTCCACCTACTGGGAGAAAAATGAAGCATATCTGTAAATGTGACACAGTATCATACTAATAGTGTCCTCCTTTTATTTTGAGATGGCAATCCACACTTAATTGAAATTACAATTACTTTATTCTCTGCTTCTGCGATAACTTTAAATCACATACTCAGTGCATTATTTTTGTCATTATTGTTCTGCCAGCAAAGTGTGTGTTAGTGTAGTATTGTTGTTATTGAGTCCTGGTGATCAACGTTGGTTTTTTCTTTTATTTCCTTTTACATGCAGTATGTGTGTCAGTGCAATGTTGTTGTTAGTGAGTGTGGGTGATCTGCAGAAGGTTCTCCCATTATTTCTTTTTACTGCAAGAGCACAGGGGTAGACTGTTTACCTTTGGCTGAAAAAAATATTGTTTGATTTACATCTATAAACCACACCAAACAACTTAAACCATATTGAAGGTTAAAAAGATTTAAGCAAGGATCTCTGCATGCATTCACATAAGCCACATCTCAATTGAAGTCAGAAACTGCACCTGACCATCGTTGCTGAGGAAACAAGTGTTACCTCTAGAACCTGGTGATACTCATCAGTACACCTATAAACCAAATCAACACAGTTCTTAATACCATGTGTGATGTGTGTATTTGTGGCTGCATTAGCTTAAAAATCAAAAAATATTAACAACATATCCAACATCACAAAATGTACTTTTCTGCTGCCAGCAAGTGAACGAAAGTAGCAAAAATAATACACACTCTAAAGCCCTTCATGAAAAAGCAGGTCTTGATGGAATACCAACTCATGTAGTAAAGTACTGTGCTCATTAATTAGTGAGACTTATGACTGATCCGGTTAACTCAGCTATGGAAAATGTGATATTTCCTACATGGCTGAAAAAAGAGTAAGGAATGTACCCATTTGTAAGGATGCTGATAAAAAAAATCCTGCAAACTAAAGACCAATTACTATCACATCTCTCTTATCTAAACTAGTGGCAACAGTCTTGAAAGACAGAATATTACATTTGATAGGGAACAATAACATACTCAGTGAGTCACACCACAGTTTCAGAAAATGTAGATCTACCACCACGGTCACAGCTAACATTGTAACTGATGTTTCTGGAGCACTAGATGAACAAAGAGAAGTCTCTCGAATCCTCCTTGACCGCTCAAAAGCATGTGATAGTGTGTATCACAACAGACTAACTCACAAACTAAAATTTATGGTAGCAGGGAAATGGCAGATGACATTATAAAATAATTCATGGAAAAGAGAGCAGAGCATATAAGTAAAGAACAAGACAAGTGGTGCTACTGTAAATGTGCACCCTAATTTTCAACTAGTAAAGTTTGGAGTAGCTCAGGGATCAGTTCTGTGACCCATTCTTCTCACTGTGTCTGTAAACAATATGACGTCAGCAGCAGATGACAATGTAGTAATCTTTGCAGATGACACTTAAATCACTGTAAAAAATGACTCAGTAGAATTGGAATCAAGTGTCACTCCAAATTTGAGGGAAGCTTATCATAATTTTAGTGAAAACACCTTGTTTGTAAATGCAAATAAGATAACATACATACAGTTACAAGCAATTAAAACTATATATATTGACAATATATGCTTTAAGATAATTAATTCAGTTCTCAAAAGTAAGGAATCACACATTCTTGGGTGTCATTGTCCATAAATACTTGTTATAGCATGATGTATCAATAAAGAATTCTGAAAAGTAAGCACTACTCTTAATGAAAAGGAAAGCAAACACAGACGCTGTTGTGACTCGCCGATCTTTTAAAGTGCCGCTGCGCAGTTACGTGCGTCCTCTACATGCAGCGCTGTCTGCCAGCCATGCACCAGTAGCACCACCTAAGCAGCCAGCCAGCCAGCGGCCACTAGACTCGGACTCAGATATGACGTGACTGTTATGTTAAAGTGTACACACGTCTTACTCTGTTTACTTGATCTGTGACTTTCATGTATTGTGTCTTCCTTGAAATATATTTGTTCAACTTGAAGTTATAACGATTGGTGACGAGGTAGTGATTTTTCTTTTCCATCGTTGACCCACATGTTTCCATGGCTACTTTAGAGCAACTATTGCAAGGTCTCATAGAACAGCAAATGCTTCTCACAAATGCGATTCGTGATTTCATCATGGCATCAAATGCGGGGGGGCGTCTCTCGTTGTTGTCTCTACCTCCTTTTCCTCCTTACAACAAGATGGCGGAAGACTGGTCTGATTACGAAAAATGTCTTCGACAGCACTTCTTGGCATTTCATGTTGCGGATGAACAAACACGTAAGTCTCTGTTACTTTCATGGATTTCACCTCAAATGTATTGGTTGTTGTCACAATTGGCTCCTTTGAAAGATCCTGCGTCTTTGTCCTTTGCTGAAATGTGCACACTTCTGTCCGTCTATTTTCAAAAGCAAACACATGTGGTAGCCTCTATTGTTGCCTTTTATCATTGTCAAAAACAACCTAATCAATCCTATCACACTTGGGATGCTGAACTTCACGGCCTCAGTAGAAAGTGTCAATTTGTTACTGAAGTTCACAAAGAATCCTACGCCGATTCCATGGTATGGGATGCTATTATCCAATTGGGACCCAACAAAGAAGTTAGGCAACGTGCCTTTCAGTTGGCAAATCCGACTCTAGATTAAGTCCCATCCATCGCTCAGTCTTTTGAAATTTCTCGCACCGCTGGAGCGCAAATAGAGGCATGGGGCAACATCGGGGAAATACAACCTCTGTGCGCTGTTGACGAAGTGTGTGGCGTGTCCCCGCCAGCCAAGGTGGCTGCAGTCCGCTCCCAAGCGTAGCCTCGGCCTAACCATAAACAAACCCCTAAGAAACTGCAGCAAAACCCACGGCAACTTCCTTCATGACCATGGTGTTTTACGAAACATTCACAAGAAGATTGTCCACAATGGTGGGCCATGTGTCACAAATGCAAAAAAATGATCATGTGTGATCCGGTTGCAAATCCGACTGCATACATGATGTTCATGAACATGACGCTGATTCTGATTCCCTTTCAGGGAAGTTGTTCCTCACTGTCCAAATACTTGGTTGAGATGTTTGCATGCAAGTGGATACTGGTTCTGCTGCCACTATCATCAACTTCCTCTCGACGCTGCTTCCCGGCAGTTTCTGGTCCTTAACATGCCTTTCAGCCTCTATCAATACCAATGATTGCCATTCGGGGTTGCCAGTGCCCCTGCTCTCTTTCAGTGATTCTTGGAACAATTATTGCTCACTGTCCCTGGTTGTATAAATTACCAGGACGACATTGTTGTCACTGGCTCCACCACTGATGAACATCTTCAAAATCTCCGCACACTTTTTCATGTCTTACAGACTGCCGGCCTTAAGTGTATGCTTCAGAAATCAAAATTTTTTCAGACATCTATCGCGTACTTGGGGTTTCAACTCTCTCGGGATGGTATTTGTCCGCTTCAGCAAACTGTCGCTGCGATCATCGATGCCCTTCCTTGCCCTACAGCTGTTAAGGAACTGCAGGCCTTCTTGGGGAAAATAGCATACTATCACAAGTTTTTACCGTCTGCTGCTTCGGTGGCTCAGCCATTGCATTTCCTGTTGCATAAAAACGTGCCTTTTCACTGGTCCGCGTCTTGCGATGCGGCTTTCCAGAAATTGAAGACTAAGCTGAAACAGGCCCCATGCCTGGCTACTTATCTACCTGGCCAACATCTTGTTCTTGCCACAGACGCCTCTCAATATGGGATCGGTGCAGTCCTTGCACACCATTTTTCTGACAGTTCTGAAAAACCCATTGCTTATGTCTCCAAAACGCTCACTGATGCCCAACAAAAGTATTCTCAAATTGAAAAAGAAGCTTTGGCCATTATTTATGCTCTTCATAAGTTTGGTGTTTTTCTCTATGGATCCAAATTTCATCTTGTTACGGATCACAAACCACTTGTTTCTTTGTTTCATCCATCAACGTCACTTCCTGACAAGGCTGCACACCGCCTCCAGCGTTGGGCTCTTTACTTGTCTCGTTTGAATTATGAGATTCATTTCCGGCCGACAGCTCAACATGCGAATGCTGATGCACAGTCTTGCCTTCCCATGGGGTACTGATCTGGCATTTGATAGGGACAAACTTTTGTGTTTCCACCTGGATGTTGCCGAGCAGTGGGTTGTGGACAGGTTCCCCATCACCGGGGACTGGCTGGTGGCTGCTACGGGTTCTGACCCTACCCTCTCCCGTTACCGCCTCACGGCTAGGAATGGTGTTATCCTCCTTTCCACCAAAAATGCTTCGCCGTGTGTTGTGGTACCTGCGTCTTTGTGTGCTTCAGTCTTGCGCCTCCTTCACCAAGGGCACTGGCGTGTCTCTCGCAAAAAATCTCTGGCGCACCATCATGTGTACTGGCCAAGCATCGACTCTGAAATGGCACACATGGTCGCTTGCTGCCTGCGGCCCTTTTGTGTCACAGGTCGCCGCCCGGAGGTCATCTTTGTTACTGTGGCCTTTGCCTGAGAAGCCCTGGGAGCATATTCATGCTGACTTTTTGGGACCTTTTTTAGATACTTATTGGCTTCTCGTTATTGACGCCTACTCTAACTTTCCTTTCATTGTCTGTTGCACGTCGCCTACCACCACGGCAACCACCATTGCTCTAGCTCACATTTTCTCTTTGGAAGGCCTTCCCTCTACTCTTGTTACAGATAATGGTCCGCAATTTGCCTCTTCCGATTTTGCGGATTTTTGTGCCCGTCACGGCATCATGCATGTCACGGCCCCTCTGTTCCATCCACAGTCAAACGGTGAGGCTGAACGACTGGTCCACACATTTAAGGCTCAGATGAGGAAACTCCTGACTTCTTCTGCTGCTGCTGATGCACTTCTCCAATTTCTGGCTTCTTACCGTTTCACCCCCATGGGCGACCACAGTCCGGCTGAGCTTTTACATGGCCGACAGCCCCGCACACTACTTCATCTTCTGCGGCCCTCCACCTCACGGCCGCGGGTGCCTTCGCTTGGCAGATTCACCGCCGACGACCTTGTATGGGTACGGGGATATGGCAGGCGGCCAAAATGGAGTCCTGGCTGCATCTTACGACACCGTGGCCAACGCCTGTATGAAATCCAGACAGACGCAAGTGTTGCAGTGCATCATTCAGACCAGCTTCGGCCTTGTGTGCCAGCAACCCATGTTCCGGATGCCGCTACACTACCTTCAGCTCTACCTGACACTCGGGATACTGGAATCTCTCATTAGTGGCAACGCAGTCCTCTCACCATCATATCGGTGCCAGTACAAGAACTGACGCCACCAGGAGATGTGTCCATGCAGGAACCAGATGACCATCATCTGTCGGAGCAACTCTACTCACCTCCTTCTCCTACAGATGTGGACACATCGCCCATGTCTCCTGTTATAACAACCAGACTTGCCGCAATGGGTAGATTGGTGCACGGGGCCCCAGCAGATTCGACCCCCACGTCTCTTGTCATCTCAACCCGTTATCATTGGGGACACTTCCGTCCGTACGGGAAGCCTCCTCCTCGAGACTTTACGGCCAGTCAAACAACACCTATGGATGTTAGCAATCTACAGGCCACCTCCAACAAGACCTGTGCAAAAACTTCAAAGGGGGGAAAAGTGTTGTGACTCACCAATCTTTCAAAGTGCTGCCGCGCAGTTATGCGCATCGTCTACATGCAGCGCTGTCTGCCAGCCATGCAGCAGCAGCGCCACCTAAGCAGCCAGCCGGCCAGTGGCCGCTAGACTCGGACTCAGTTATAATGTGGCTGTTAAAGTGTACACATGTCTTACTCTGTTTACTTGATCTGTGATTTTCATGTATTGTGTCTTCCTTGAAATATATTTGTTCAGCTTGAAGTTATAACAGACACACTGTTAACAATGTAGTATGGCCTTGTCTGCCCCCACCTATCATACTGCATTATAGTCTGGGGAAATGCTGCATGTGAATATTCATAGATTAGTAATGACTGAAAAGAAAGCTTTCAAATGCATTTCAGACCTGACCAAGATAATCACGCAGAAATAAATATAGAAAACTTAGTATCATGAGGCCCCTCCACCATAATATTTGTAATCATAATGTGCTTGGAAGCAAATAGTACCACACAGTTAAATAGAGACATACATGATTACAGTTCAAGAAATAGCGACAATTATTATCTGAACAGGAAGTGCCTGCATAGGAAGATCCCACAAATATTGGGCTTATTTTGAACAATAAATTACCAAACAGAATAAAATGCACTCAAAAACATCAATTTTCAGCAATAAATTATGAGGTTATTTAGTATGTACACTATATAGTCTAAAAGAATATCTAGAAGCTGGAAAGAAGAGAGGATGTTCTTTGAAACAAGGACATCATACAATATCTTTGTATCCATAAACCAGGAATATATGATACACAGGGTGTTTCAAAATTACACCAATAAACTTCGAGGGTTTGCTGAAGGTGCCTTGAGGAACAAAATGAGGATAGGAACCTATGTCTGGAAACATCATACAACTACACTACGGAGTTACAGGCAACAGCACCTGCCGCTATGCCTACCCTCTGGCAGCAGCCTGACTTTGTACACAAACAGACTGTGGGCAGAACGTCTCGTAATGTACCTGACAGCAGTCTGGATATTACATGGTGCTGAAAGTGGCCACCCCTATCACAACAACTCTGTAGAGACCACTAGCAATGGTAGTGGCAGAGGGGAACAACAGATGTTTGCCGTAGAAACACAGTGCTTGGTCATAGTTTGTCACGGGCTGGCATGCTACATCCTGGAGATGTTCTCTTGGGGTGAGCAGCACGACATGCATTTCGTGGATCGTGAGGTGAGACGCAATGAGCATGTAACATTACACACATATGGGCAATAATATTCCAACAGATGTCCGCTGCACCACTTCACATTTGAGGACATCCATTGACATCTGGATGGTTTCAAAGGGTGTTGACACAACAGAAGTCACCTGCGAACTGTACACATGCCACGATTTGAGGAGGACATACTGCAGAGCTTCAATGCATACCCATCTGCAAGCGCCCGTGCAATGGCAAACGCAATGAAAAGCTCCCACACAGTGGTTTGGTGTGAGGGAAGGCATCCACGTCATCTACAGAAGACAAAAGTGCTGTTTCCCCACACTTCTGCTACATGTGTGGAGTGGAGGCCGTGATTCCTGCAACTATGTGCCAGGCAGCCTTATTGCACTGCCTATGTAATGTTCAATGTCCGTAACTGCAATGTGTGCATGGAGGTGAACGCCTATGCCACCCACTAATTAGGCCCAGACCATTAGAAGAAGTTCACACTCAATTTATGTTCTGGCATGGTCCAAAATTACTTGATTGGCCCCTACATTCTTCCCTCTTGACCCACCTGTGACAGCTATACAATCTTCATACAGTAAGTGCTGCCAGAATTACTGGAGGGGTAACATTTGCAGCCCATACATGCATGTAATTCCAGCATGATAGGGCGGTTGAGTTGGCAGAACTGTGGGGCCATCTCAAGAATGTAGTGTATGAAATAGTGGTGGAGTCAGTAGAAGACCTAATGGCATGGCTACATGCAGTGTGTGAGTTTGTTTGCACTGCACCTGGTATCTTTGAGCAAGTGTTGCAGTCAATGATATGCAGATGTCAGGCATACTGTGACCCTGGAGATAGGCATTTTGAGCAGCTACTATAACTATATTAGATTCATAAGTGGTGAAAGTATTGTTGCAGGGAGTATCAGCAATCTGATAAACCAACACAAACAAGTGAAGAAAACAGTCTTGATTGCAATGGAATATTTAATTTTTAATGTTTGTTTCACATGATATTTACTCTATGCAATGTATTTAATTTTCAATACCAATGGAACTGAACTATGAACCTTGCCATTGGTGGGGTGGCTTGCATGCCTCAGTGACACAGAGAGCTGTAGCCATAGGTGCAATCACATTGGAGGGGTATCTGTGGAGAGGCCAGACAAATGTGTTGTTTCTGAAGAGGGACAGCACCCTTTTCAGTAGTTGCAGGTGTGAAAGTCTGGATGACTGACTGATCTGGCTTTGTAGCATCAATCAAAACTGCCTTGCTGTGCTGTTAGTGTGGACAGCTGAAAGTGAGGGGAAATTACAGCCATAATTTTTCCTGAAGGCATGCAGTTCTACTGTATGGTTAAACAATGATGGTATCTTCTTGGGTAAAATATTTCAGAGGTAACATACTCTCGCATTTGGGTCTCTGGATGGGACCACTTAGGAGGATGTCGTCATTAGAAGGAACAAAACTGGCATTCTGTGGACCAGAGAATGGAATGTCAGAGCCCTTAATTGGCTAGGTAGATTAGAAAATTTAGAAAGGGAAATGGACCTGTTGCAGTTAGATATAGTGGGAATCAATGAGTTTGGCGGCAGTGGGAACAGGACTTCTGGCCAGTTAATACAGGGTTATAAATATAAAATCAAATACGGGTAACGCAAGAGTAGGAATAAGAAAATAGGCCTGCAAGTAAGCTACTACAAACAGCATAGTGAATGAATTATCATAGCCAAGACAAACACTAAGCCCACACCTTCCACAGTACAGTCTGTGCAGAGTATGCTGGTCGATGTGCATTGAGCAGTTTTTGTCCAAAGTGCTGGGTGAGTTCATTCGTTTCTTCAGAAGGGGAGGCCCATATTGTTTGCCCACTTTCAGTTGGTCACCGATGTGCTGCAATGAAATAAATGAGGCACACACCTTGCAATCTTCCTCAAACAATTTTACAGAAACTATTTGGTAAAATAATTTCATTTCTGCATCACTTATACCTTTGTATGTCAGCTTCGTGATGATGTGCCCATCATTTCATTAAAGGTTATAGTTATTGTGATATCTGCATTTAATTAAGGCACAGTACAAAATCCAAAACGTTTACAATGGAAAATAGGGGTCATTGTGCTTTTGTGTTTGTCACATACTAGATAATATGTTGCTGCATATGAAATTTAGTTAACATATTGCAGTTTTAATCAAAAATTTATTATTTTGTCAAAAATTGATTATTTTGTCAAAAACTGATTGTTTTTGTTGTTGTATTGAAGTTTTATTTAGACTTGGGTGGTGGTTTCTGTCTGTCATCAATGTCGAAAAAACTGATATGATGGAGCACACTCATTTGTGATCACATGTGTCAGTAATAAAGCCATAATGAAATTCACAACATTCCTCATATTTCATTAGATTTTGTAAAATTACAGTACGCAAAGAGGAGAGTATCTTGCTATATTGTTATTACACAACACTTCATTATCTATCATGTTATTCCACTAACTAATGCAATTTTTGATGAAAGAATGTGATTTTTAAGGGTCATTGATAGCAGGTGAAATGAGAAATGCTGTGGGTTTTGGAACAATATAATTGAAGGCATAACACATTTATTTTTGTACTGAGGATGTGCTTTTTCATAAGCTATTTGCCTTATTTTTCATCAGTTTCTCACTTAATAAACTTAATAAACCACTGTTTCAGAATTCCCTCACAATTGCGAATCCACAACATGTGACATTGTGTAAACTTCACTGTGTTTTGGAAAAGAAGCAAATCTTAACACGGAAACAAGAGAAATGAAAGTTTTACTCAAAATTTGTCACTCATGATGCTTCTCTGAAAGCTACAAAAGGTTAACAAGCCAGGCAAAAATGAATTGCTCCTTTTGTTGCATATTCAGCAAATCCTTTTTACACATTAAACACAGGAAAGGTGACAGTAGATTTTTTTTGCATGGTTGCCATGCAAGTGTGGCATAGGAGTGCTCCACTTAATATTTACAAAAAAAATTGAGGGTAGGCCTCAGTTTAAAATGGCATTCCAACACAGTGCCTGCCCACAGTTCCCACTACCATCACTCTCCACATGTGTACCTTGCTAATTGCACATCTACTGGCCACATCATTCTGTACACATTCTACTACAAGTTTATATGCCAAATAGCTCCAAAGAATCTGAAGAGACTGAAGATATGTATGATGAGATAAGACAAATTATCCAGATAGTTAAGGGAGACAAAAATTTAATTGTGATGGGGCACTGGAATTCAATAGCAAGAAAATGGAGAGAAGAGAATGAAAGATGATGCTGCCTGGTAGAATTTTGCACAGAGCATAATTTAATAATAGCTAATTTTTGGTTTAAGAAACATGAAAGAAAGATGTATACGTGAAATAGACCTGGAGACATCGGAAGGTTTCAGACTGATTATGTAATGATAAGACATAGATTTCAGGACCAAATCTTAAATTGTAAAACATTTCCAAGGGCAGATGTGGACTCTGACCAGAATTGATTGGTTACAAACTGTGGACTAAAACTAGAGAAATTGCAAAAAGGTAGGAAATTAAGGAGATGGGATCTGAATAAGTTGAAAGCACCAGAGGTTGTTGACAGTTTCAGAGGGAGCATTAGGCAACGAATGGCTAGAATAAGGGACAGGAATAGCATAGAATAGGAATGGGTGGCTTTGAGAGATGAAACAGTTAAGGCGGTTGAGGATCAAATACGTAAAAAGACTAGGCCTAGTAGAAATCCTCGAGTGACACAGGAGGTACTGAAATTAATTGATGAAAGCAGAAAATATAAAAATGCAGCAAATGAAGCAGGTAAAAGAGAGCACAAACATCTAAAAAATGAGATTGACAGGAAGTGCATAATGGCTAAGTACAAGTGGCTAGAGGAAAAAGGAAGGATTTAGAAGCATACATCACTAGGGGCAAAATAGATATTGCTTACAGGTAAATTAAAGGGGCCGTTGGAGAAAAGAGAAGTAGCAGTATGAATATAAAGAGCTTAGATGGAAAACCAGTCCTAAGCAAAGAAGGGAAAGCTTAAAGGTGGAAGGAGTATAGAGAGGGTCTATGTAAGGGAAATGAACTTGCAGGCAATATAATTAACGAAAAGATGATGTAGATGAACATGAGATGGGAGATATGACACTGTGAGGAGAATTTGACAGAGCACTAAAGCTGCGCAGAGTGGCCAGGTGGTTTGAGGCGCCATGTTACGGATTGCATGACCGCTCCCGCCAGAGGTTCAAGTCCTCCTTCGGGCATGGGTTTGTGTGTTGTTCTTAGCATAAGTTCGTTTAAGTAGTGTGTTTAAGTCTAGGGACCGATGACCTCAGCAGTTTGGTCCCTTAGGAATTCACACACATTAGAAAATTTGAACAGAGCACTATAAGATGTTCTGTCAGAGTGACTGATAGCCTTGGGAGAGCCAGACGTGGCTAAATTCGTTCTTCTAGTTGCAAGATACATGAAACAGGCAAAATATGCCCAGACTTTAAGAAAAATATAATCATTCCCAATCGAAGGAAAGCTGGTGCTGAGAGGTGGAAATGTTACCAAACTATCAGTTTAATAAGCCATGACTGGAAAATAAATGAATTCTTTAGAGAAAAATGGAAAAACTGGTAGAAGCCAACCTTGGGGAAGATCAATTTGGATTCTGGAGAAATGTGCGTACACATGAGGCAATACTGACGCTATGACTTACCTTAAAACATATGTTAAGAAAAGACAAACCTACATTTGTAGTATTTATACCCTTAAAGAAAGCTTTTGACAATGTTAACTTGAATACTCTCTGAGAAATACTGAAGGTAGCAGAGGTAAAATACAGGGAGTGAAAAGCTATTTACAACTTGTAAAGAAACCAGACTGCAATTATAAGAGCCGAGGTCAAGAAGGGAGTGAGACAAAGTTGTAAACTATCCCTGATGTTATTCAATAAAGTAAACAACACAAAAGAAAAATTTAGAGAAGAAATTAAAGTTCAAGAAGAAGAAATAAAAACTTTAAGGTTTGCCAATGACATTGTAATTCTGACAGTGATAGCAAAAGACTTAGAAGAGCAGTTGTATGGAATGGACAGCGACTTGAAAGGATGATATAAGATGAACATAAACAAAAATAAAAGAAGGATAATGGAATGTAGTTGAACTGAATCAGGTGAAGCTGAGAGAATTAGATTAAGCAATGAGACAATTAAAGCAGCAGATGAGTTTTACTATTTGGGCATTAAAATAATGGATGTTAGCTAAAGTAGAGAGGATACAAAATGTAGGCTAGCAATGATAAGAAAAGTGTTTCTGAAGAACAGAAATTTGTTAACACTGAATAAAGGTTTAAGTGTTAGGAAGTCTTTTCTGAAAATATTTGTATGAAGTGTAGAGATGTATGGAAGTAAAACATGGATGATAAACAGTTCAGACAAGAAGAGAAAAGAAGTTTTCAAAATGTGGTGGTATAGATTAGATGGCTTGCATGGGATGGAGTAGCACAGAGAGCTGCACTGAACCAGTTTTTGGACTGAAGACCTCAATATGAATGACAACAGCAACAACAAGAATCAACAGAATAAATGGTAACATAGATTCCTTGGAGCTTGTTGTCTGGTGGCTGCTGCAGTGTCTACACATATGATTTCTCCCCATTTCCCTGCATTCATGGTTTCTGTCATTTAACTTCAAGAAAGGTGCCCACATCTCAGAATGTCTTTGTTCTTTATTTGTCTATTGATCATTTATTACAATGATATTGGACACTTTCATTTTTACATAAATCTTGCATATACATAGCTAGTTACAAAAAGGTAGTACATATACATATATTTTATAGTATTTGTACCCTTAAAGGAAGATGTTATTCATGTAACGTGGCCAAATGATGCACACTCCAGTGGAGTAGATGGTGATGGCTGCTGCATAAGCTTTTGTACCCTTAAAGGAAGATGTTATTCATGTAACGTGGCCGAATGATGCACACTCCTGCATAAGCTGACGTTCACCCTGTATTTTTGACGCTGCCATTCTCTGTCTGTTATATCCTGCATACTATACCATAAACATCGGAGATATATAGATGTTCCCAGGAGACAATACACTGTGGATAGAAGCCCATTTCTGACACCATCAGCTACCACAGCATAGAAGACGAGGCCTACTTACAGAGACACTGGCTCCATCTGCTTCACTGTGTATCATGGCAATCAGACAAGATCACTGAATACCAAAAAACACCTGCCAGTGGTCTGTTTGCATACAGTGTCATGCTTGCTGCTGGAGAGGTGGCTTAGCAGCAGGCACTGGCACCTGTAACTTCCAAAACTCTGTAGTGTCATTGGATGATGTTTCTGGACACCAGTTCCTACCCTCATTTCGTTCCTCAAGAAACATTCCACATCACCTCGAAGTTTGTCAGTATAATTTTGAAACACGCTGCATGTATTTTGTCATTATTTAAGAATGACCCTGCAGCTGTTTACTCTAAAGATCATTCTGAGTACCTTGGACCGGCATGGTGCTACAAAGTGAGGCTGCCAGTGTGTAATAAAGATAAGTGAGTGCATGGTGTTCATTACATAAGTGAAATGGTGAAAGTAAAATTGTGAAAATGTGATGATGAGTGTGCGAATTTTGAGTGAACAGCAAAATGTCATTATTCATGTTTTTATCTCACTCAACTTCTGCTAAGAATATCTTGGTTTGGTGTTGGGTATATATCTAAGGTTGAAAATTTAAACTTGGACTAAATTCTGTGAGTCTATGTTATCAGTATACAGGATGTACTGAAACTATTCATCCATATTAATACAGGAGGTAGAGAATATCACAAAAAATGTATTTTGACAAGGAATATACAGTCTCTGAAGTCAGCTTGCAGTGTTCAGGGGCATCTTGTTAGAAGTGCTGATGAAAGCAGATGGTAGGTATCACTGACAAAATGAGTACTGGAATTAAAAACTGCCAGTGCATGGATCGTTGACTATCACATTAGCTTTGAAACACACCAATTCATTCACAAGCACCACCACCTTCCAACAACAATGGTGATACGCTGACTGGACCATCCATCCTTCCATTCTGCCTCAATGGATGGAGATATCGCATCTTCGTGGAACATGTGTTGCCAGAACTGCTGGAGGATGTACCTCTGAATGTTAGACAAAGCATGTACTTCCAGCATGATGAGGTGCCAGCCCATTTCAACATTGCTAAGAGGAGCCATCTGAGAGCCCCCTTTGGGAATTGGTGGATCGGCTGAGATGGCCTGGCCACCCAGATCACCCAGCCTCACGTTTCTGAATTTCTACCTCTGGGAGTATATGAAGCAGCTGGTGTACAAAACCACTGTGGAAAAAGAAGAAGATGTAATCGCTAGAATTGCCCTTGCTTCTAGTGCTCTCCACTGTGGATACAGGTATGTCAGAAATCTTCAAGTGGATTGGACAATCAATGGTGTAACAAGTACTGCATGCATACAGGACAATGAATGCCACAGCTATAATTACCATGCTAAACTACTTTCTGTGTAAATTGTCACAAGTATCAGAAACTGCCATCAGTGATCATATCTATCATAACTAAATATATTTGTTTTGATGTTCTCTACCTCCAGAATTCATCTCAATTAATACTTTTGGAACATCCTGTATATAAATATATACAGTGTGAGTAGGAGGACAGGTTCAGAACAAAAAGCTTCATATGGACATTTGACGTACCCCAAATGGTTTCTGAGACCTTTCCTCCACACTCACCCAGTATGTGCAAATGTAACTGAAATTGTGTATGTCCTGACTGTATCTATAAAATGGAAATTTGCGGCTACAGATGGATTAATGAGTAAATAAATAAATAAATCAAAATGAAAACAAAGTTCTCATATGACACATTACTGAAAATGACTGTTGACGGTGACTGTAAGTTGTCAACAGCATAATGGGTACCTGTAGGCTGAATATTACAGTTCTAACACCATAAACTATAGATAGTCATTAAATAAGTAATCTTAATTGCGAAGGTAGAATATGGTCGAACGCATTAAATATTATTCACAATAAAAACTGTAGGCCTGCTGCATCAAATTATCTTGAAAAAGAATACCTCTAGTTCTTGCATATTTTTTGTAATTAATGCTCACGATAATGCATTGGATACTGCAGCCTTGGTATTATGGGGACACTATATTTTGGCAGTTTTAGGTGGAGAGTGTCTTGAACTATGGTTGCGTAAGATAGGGCCTACCGGTAGGGGTAGGGCCTGAACTACCATTGCCAACCACAGCAAACAATTGTGCTGCAGCCTATACCAAATGCTTTTTATACTCCTATTTGTTTTCTGTTAAGGACTGCTTTTTTTCCTTATTATTGTTATTTTGAAATGAGTGAGAGACTAACCCTGGTGCATTTGAGGATTCGGAGGGGACTCTCACCACAACAAAAGCAATCAGCAGTTCCTATGGCCGTTAGGTCAGTTCTGCTTCGTGGTAGCACAGAACGTGGGCATAGGATGGCAGCCCTTCGAGGGGGATGATGGTGATGAGGTCCCATACTCCAAGGGGCATAGAGGACGATGTGGGAGACCCGCACTGCCATATAAGGCAAGGTCTTAGTGGAGGTGGTTTGCCATTGCCTTCCTCCGACCGCAATGGGGATGAATGATGATGATGATGCAGACGATGAGGGGGAGGCAGTCTAAGTTCTCGTTTGTTTATGGTCACAGCTGACTGTTAAGTTATACTGTTCGCATAATACTGTAATAGAGGACCCATCATTGCTTACGGCTTTTTTTTTTTCTTGTTTAAAAAAAAAAAAAAAAGCGGTTCAAATTTCAGTTTGCTTGCACCACTGTTAGACTTTCATAATATGAAGGGTACATTATCCCCACCATTTGAAAATATTGTAATCTAGCCAGTTACTTCACATTTTTAAATTTTGAAAACAAAGTTGGTAGAAGAATTCGTGAAAATTTTTCAGTTAAACTTAATCTAGAAAATTAAGTCTCCATAGCGGATCTCACTTTCCCTAATGAAGGTCGTGATCAATATTGCTTACACATCAATATCTCTTTAAAAAATATGTTGACGGTAAAAGTCAACGACAATCAACTACATTTGCATTTTTTGAATTTTCGTGGTGGCCTGGAGTCGACAGTAAACCCTGCTGAAGGTGCATTGGTATTGCTAAGAATATGCTACATGATATTTTCAGGTTTGGGACCCTTGTTACACATCCGTAGATCTTCAAAAAGTATTTAGTTAATAAAATTCAACAAAAATTTAAGAATTCTGCTTATCCTTTATTTTTTCAGGTGGGCACAATGTACCCCCAACCCCCACCCCACTCTTTGTAATGAATGTTATGGAAAATATCCGAACGATTGGACATTATATTCTTCTCATTTAAGTAAGAAAATAACCTAAGCTGCTTAAAGTTTTTTTTACAGATTAACCTTTAGTCATAATGGAGCACGGCATTTCTTAATGGTTTCACATTACTTACTGACTCTTTTTTTTTTTTTTTTATGTATGCGCAAAATTCTTTCTAAGTGTCCAGCAGAAGCCGCAGACAAAACCAGTCATTAAACACTTAGTATTACAATATATTCGTTTTTCTCGCAAATAATCCTTCCTATAGATGTTCCATGAGTAGCAGGTTACTCAGTGTATTTTAGAAATTTCTGCTACAAGTCGAAATCTACGCTATCTCAGGTACAGCTGACAACAATACATCGATGTTTTAAAAACATCGAGGTTTCGTTCGTAAACATTGAGGTTAGTATCGATGTTTTGAATGGTGATCATCACCAATGCATGACAACAAAAGCCCAAAGACATCGACATCGTTCAACAATGGATCATCCATTTCGTTTGTGAATGCTGAACCGACGATAGGAGTCCCGTATTCGTGCAGTGCTACCTTTGTTGCTGACCTCTTGATTGTTGTATTTTTTAAGTAATAGGAGAGTAAAAATGAAGTTTACAGTATTATCATTTAATTCAAATAGTATAAATTGAATTTTATAAATGATTCTTATAGTCGATTACAATGTATGTGTGTGCACTTAACTGCCAGAACATGTGACAGAGTACTTTGTACATCGAATTTAGACAGCGTTTTGTTTTAATTGGTTGTAATTTTTTGGTTACAGATCATAGATGAATTGTTGCACATGCCGCAGCATTTGTGTGGCATCTGGCTGTGCTATACTAATGGACAGGGTTTTTTATGTGTGTTTCCGAATATTGATTACAGCACTGATTACCAAATATCCAGTAATGTAACATTTAGCTCCATAATGTTTTGATTATCATATACACAGGTTTCTTCCATAAATTGCATACCCACCAGTATCATAGTCTAGCTGTACTTTACTAACAAGGGAACCTCCCCATCGCACCCCCCTCAAATTTAGTTGTAAGTTGGCACAGTGGATAGGCCTTGAAAAACTGAACACAGATCAATCGAGAAAACAGGAAGAAGTTGTGTGGAGCTATGAAAAAATAAGCAAAATATACAAACTGAGTAGTCCATGAGCATGATAAGCAATATCATGGCTAATGAGAACATAGGGGCGCCGTAGTCCCGTGGTTAGCGTGAGCAGCTGCGGAATCGCAGGTCCTTGGTTCAAGACTTCCCTCGAGTGCAAATTTTTTTTTTACTAGTTATGATCTGTCCGTTCATTCATTGACATCTCTGTTCACTGTAATAAGTTTAGCAGCTGTGTTTTGCGACCACACCGCAAAACCGTGCGATTAGTAGACGAAAGGACGTGCCTCTCCAATGGGAACCGAAAACATTTGTTCGCAAGGTCATAGGTCAACCGATTCCTCCACAGGAAAACACGTCTGATATATTCTATACGACAATGGTGACGGCATGTGGGTCACATGACAGCAATATGTTGTTGACCCACCTAACTTGCACACTTGGCGAATGGGTAAAAAGATTCTTCTACCTTGCCCGATTTAGGTTTTCTTGTGGATGTGATAATCACTCCCAAAAAGTGATGAAAACATAAGAATTTGTCACATAAACTGCAACAAATGAATGCAACAGTTTCACAGTCGCACAGTTTTCCCTGTGCTCTGCCATAACATATGTTTTTAACGTTTTCAAATTTTTTCGTGTGTAGACCATCAAATCCTGCATATGTCCAAGGAAATCTGAACATGTCCTGGAATATTGGAGAGTGAATTTGATTATGTGTGAGTGCCTGAACTTTGATAACTGTCTGAAAATAAGAAGTTAACACGTTTCACTCGAGGGAAGACTTGAACCAAGGACCTCTCGTTCCGCAGCTGCTCACGCTAACCACGGGACCACGGCGCTCCTGTGTTCACACTCGCCATGATGTTGCCTATCTTGTGCATGGACTACTCTGTATATTTTGCTTATTTTTTCAAAGTTCCACATAACTTCTTCCTGCTTTCTTGATTGATCTGTGTTCAGTTTTTCAAGACCTATCCACTGTGCCAACTTATAACTAAATCTGAGGGGGGGTGCGATGGGGAGGTTCCCTTGTAAGTAAAATCTCAAAAAGTTGCGCAATACCAATTTATCATTGAGCAGACACCAAAATATCACCACAAAAGACAGTGTGGAAATTGTTGCAGAGTAGTGAGAACTGATCGATAGTGGGAGATCTGCTTTCGCTTTTTTCCTGTTGGATGCTGTGAAACAAACATCTAGAATAGTGGTCCTGAAGAGTAGAGAAAGATAAGCTGATCTTAAATAACAAAGTTTAGCTGACACTAGCACAGGCAGTATTGGAGCAGGTATCAGCAGTAAAGTAAGGAATAAGGCAGATGACTAGCTAGTGGTCAAACTTGCAATCTCAGGTAAGAGGCTCAGGAAATGCTGAAGGCCTACTAGCATTAGTCTGGTTGTGTCTTAACAGTTTCACTGCTCTGCTGTCTGTAGTGGTAGTCAGAGGGTTGTAAAGATCAAGCAGATCCTTCTGCTAGGGAGTAGTCATGGAAGAGGGATGCCTAAACTACTACAGAACTAGTATTTTTAAGGCAAGTGCAGGCTTAGTGGTGTCATGATTAGGCAGTCTGGGGGAAGATCTTGGTAAAGAAGATTGTAGAGTAGTGCCAGGGACACGTTGTACCGCAGACCTAACCTCAACTGAGGCTAACATTAGGCACATCACTGGTACACAGATGGGAATACTGTGTCGCTCCTGATTAATAGGACAACACCTGTATGATTTGTTCTGCTGAACATGTAAATTCAGAGCCTCATGAATCATTCAACAGTTTGGTACAATGGCATCTACTTCTATTCTCTGCAAACTACTGTGCAGTGCACGGCATAAGGTCCACCTCTTGTATCAGTTAGGATTTCTTCCAATTCCATTCACATGTGGGGCACAGGAAGAGTGACTGCCTGAATGCCTCTGTGTGTGCTGTAGTTATTCTAATCTCATCCTCATAACCCTTGTGCGAGCAATACGTCTAGGAAGTTGTAGTATATTCTGAGAGTGAGGTTGATAGGTTGTCCCATACAAGGTTGCACCACACACGACTTGGCATATGACATATTAACATCTCCAGTGAGATATTACTTGCATGACTAATTTCCAGAAGCATTAATTGTAGCTGACTGTCCAATCTCTTTGATTTCCAGTATTTTCACTAGGCATTTATTTGGTTAGGGCCTAAATATTACTGAACAACAGAGATTCCTGAAATATCTATACACTCAGTAGCAACAGAAATTGGAGAAACAAAAATCAGCTGCTTGGACAATACATTTGGAGTTAAACATCAAACGATAAAAAGCTTGTGTAACAAGAAAACTGAGATTCTGTTCTCAATACAGGGCTCTGAAAAATCTACAAGTATTTCTGTAAATGTGACATGCATAACAGAACATGATCTGGAAGTCACAGAAATTGGACACATGCACCTAAATAAATACAACTTAGCAATAGACTACTATAGGCATAAATAAATGAGGCAAGGGGAGAATGACCATATGCACAAAAAGTGGAATAGAGTCCCAGGTTGTAGAGCTTGAATAATGCCTTGCACAGCTATCTGAGTGCTATACTTCATTACTAGACAGTAGTTCTGAAAGTCTATAGGATTCAACAGGTAATATTTTAGACTGCATTCAGCTGTTGGAGGCAGTATAAATTCAACTTAGTAGAAATAATTAGGAAGTGATTTTATGTGGGGTTTTAAATATAGATTTCATACAACATGGATCAGATCAAGGCTTCCTAGAGTTACTTTTGTTCACCTTTGGTTTTACCACCACAATAACATTCCAAACTAGAGCAGGAGGACATTATTTCTAAACACAAGTGTGCCCTATAATAAATTGTGTATCTGGCAGCAATAAAACATTCCCATCGATAAGGTTTAACGAAGAGCATAAAAGAAAAATTTTGTGTGACTGTACACTTTCACTTGATACTCTATTCAGAAAGAATTTTCAGGATAAAAAACAGGAAGAAGTTTACCAAGGACACACATAGTAGATGTGAAATAGCTATAATTCTTTCTTAAAAAATATTCTTACAACATTATAAATCCAACAGGCCTGCAACATTTCCAGTGGAAGCCAAAAGATTGGTTAACATCTGGCATCAAAATATCCAATACTAGGATGAAAGAGATTTATTTGACAAAAATGACTATTTGTAATATAAAGAGTTTAAAATACATTACAAACAGTATAGTAAAATTTTGCAGCTTGTCATTAAAAAGGCAAAAAGCCATGTATTGCACACAAAAAATTCAAAATCCTAAGAATAAGGCTAGGTCAATTTAGAGCATTATTAGGCATGAAACGAATAAACTCAGCAAGACAAATAATATTAAATGTTTATAAGACAGTTTCAGCAAGACAGACGATATGGAATTTACATTATGGCTGAAAACATGGGGCATAAATAATCCATTAGAAGCAGACGCAATAAAATTACTGTGACAGGCATTGCATCAGTTTTGTCAGGTCATTTGTTAGCAACATTTCAAAAATCATTTGGTCACTAAAAAGCACTAATCCTTCAGGCTATGATTGTATCTCATTCAAGGTACTAAAAGCAAGGTATTAAAATCCTGTGCTGTCTTGGTAGCATCTCCCTTGAGTAACCTTTGCAATCAACCATTGAGTCAGTGTGTGTTTCCTGAATGACTGAATTCTGGAGGTATAACACCACTATATCAAAGTGGAGATAGGTGCTGCCCACTAATTATTATAGGTTGATCTATCTCTTTCCCCTGTTCTCAAATTTTTATGAAAAAATAGTTTCTGGAGAAGAATTTGTATTATTGTAATGTGCAAAAGGTGATCGATGGAAGTTACTAACAGACATTTGCATATTAAAAAAATGGAGACTTGAAAATGGTCAGTGTTTAGCCACATTATCAAAATAATTTGTGGTGCGAATATAAAATGACTCTTTCCTCATCATTATGATTTATCATATAAATGATCCAAAATTAACTAAGAATAGATTACTGCACCATCTTCCTGAGAATGACCTATTAGCAATATGTCAGTTTGGTTTCCATAAAGGCTTCATTAGTAAGAAGGCAGTATATCACCAAATGAACTCAACTGTAGCAGAACTGTGATGGATTGGTAGAAACTAACCTGCTGACATTCCTGTGATTTGCCAAGTCTTTGGACTGTGTAGATCATTAAATTGTGCCACGGAAAATAAAACTGTATGGCTCTGAAGGTCTGCCCCTTCCATGAACAGGGTCACAACTTAACAAGAGAAAAGAGAGGGCCACAACAGGAATAACATTAAATTCAGAGTGGAGAAACATTAAATGTGGTCTTCCACAAGTTTTGGCACTTGACTTTGCTCCTGTTCTTGATCAACACCCATTGTTTGATCAACATAAATGATTTACATGGGGGTGTTGGAGGATTCTTTAAAAACTTATGTTTTCTGATGACACAAGTATATCATTAAAGACTCCAAACAGACCCAGACTCAGCCAGGAGAATAATGGAATGGTCTTACAACTGCTTCACAGCTAGACAGCTATTTGACCCTTAATTTTTTTAAAAAAGAAACCCTTATGCAATTTGAATTGAGCCTTTTTAAATTTTATCGTGCAGATCTAGATTTCAGCTAGAAGCTAGCCATTCTCAATGCACTATTATTTTCACTCAATGCATTTAATTCCCTGTTGGTCGGGCTTCATCCACAGTTCATTTAATACTACTGTAGTAGTCAATCCTGCAGTTCGATCGCATCCACATTGTTACTTTGTGCCAGGAAGGGCTCTCAACAAGGGAAGTGAACAGGCATCTCGGAGTGAACGAAAGTGATGTTGTTCAGACATGGAGGAGATGCAGAGAGACGAACTGTTGATGACATGCCTTGTTCAGGCCACCTTCAGTCATGTCCACAAACATACTACTTCAGATGTTGTACACAAAGAAGCTTCAGAAATAAAAAATAAATTCCATGCATATGTAGTCTTGGCACTGCTATAAATAAATACCCATGCAGCACCAGGTTTCTCAGCTAGTGCCTTTTCTGTAGGTACAATAAATGTCATTTCAGCTAACATATTGTCAATTAGGTTTGTTGTTCATCTTAATGGGATAATAATAATGTTCTGCACAATTATGAAATTTGTGTTAGATGAATCCAAATTTTGTCAGTGTATGGACAGCTTATAGTGGTCTGTGTATAGTCAAGCAAATGCTTTGTCTGAAGTATTAGGTAAAAACAACTGCTCAGTAATACAGGAGGAGCAACAGTGGCTTTTTTTTTTTTTTTTTTTTTTTTTCAAGTAGGCTACAGTATGGACCAGAAGCCCTGATCAGAATGTTTAATGTTATTGTGTTGTAACAAGAAGCAACATGAAAGGCAAACAGAAACATGAATCAACAGAAAAAAATACATGCAAAACTGGATTAACACAGAAGTGCATGTTCTTACATATTTCAAACTCTCTGTGTAAGGCAAAAAGATGTATTTGCTGCCTTGTGGTCTAGTTGTCCAACACAGCATTTTGGGAGTGATCGTTCTCAGGGTACAGGTAACCTCTACTTTCAGTTCTTCAGTAGAAGTCATATGAGTTGTGGAAGTCTTTTCCTTTAAGAAGGGCCACAGTCAATTATTTCATGCTCTTAAGTTTGGTTCTGTGGGCAGGCATATAGGAGCCTCTCCACATCTGGTTGTTCGACTAGCCTCAAACAGGACTCCAGTTAATGTCCTTGGGCTCCATCCTGTTGCATAACGATGTTGTTCAGCAGGCCAACATTTTCTAGTTAGGTAACAGCAAACGCAAAAGCCTTTCTTTCCAGTTTCCAAAGATTTGCCTCCATTGGACCTTCTTGCTTGAAGTATGATAGTGTGAAATCATCCACATGGAAGAGAACTAAAAACGTGTGTTCACATTTGTGTTGGGAAGAAACATATTTATAGATTCGTCGTCTGAAAGCTAACTGTTTCAAAGCCTTCTATTATATCAGCAAACGGGAATTTAGTGTGGCATATAGAGGCAATACCGACTGTTCTCAGCATGCAAAAACTACAGGTAAGCTATAAGTCAATTTTGTAGTACCATTGTATTACTTTGTTTGGTGCACTTTAAAATTATGTAAATGTGAATTTAATGTAGTAATAAATAAATTTAATACCACTAGGCCACGAGTGGATTACACAGAGCTGTTGCAGCAGAACTGACATTTGTGGATCATACAGTGAAACATAATCTCAGTTGCAATAGCTAGAACTGCAATGTTAAAACCATGAAGGATGTATTCAGTGATCCTAGTGTTACAATAAAGAAAATGTATTGTGGGTGCACTAAAGATAAAGCAGTAGTGAAAGAAGTTTTGGCTCCAAAAAGTGTTTCAGATTTTGTTCCAATTTTAAATGTTCCCACTAACTCGAGTAAATTTTTTGTATGGCAACTGATGCTTCAAACCAAAAAATAGGAAGATGTTTCCGATTTTTTTCCCGAAATTGGAATTCAAAATAAACTTTTGGATTTTATAGAAGAGAGCAGTGAAACAGCAATGTCTATTCACAATTTGTTAAAATGTTCTTGGAGCCCAGCAAATTTGTTATAAACAACTGTAGTGCTTTTTGTGCTTGTAATGCCAACATTAATTTTGGAAAGCATAATTCAGTATTTAAACTGTTAAATGATGATAACAAACAAATATTCAAGACAAACTGTTCGAATAATATTTTGCACAATGTGATGAAACATGCTTGTTATACCCTATATGTTGATCTTGAAAAATTTGGTCCGAAAATTAAATGTTCATGTCCCCATTTCTGCAAAGCGAAGGGAAGTTCTAAAATCCTTTTTCGAATTTGTAGATGTAGAATGGAGTGAAATTCTCTGACATATACCTACTAGATTGCTGTTGATAGAATCATTACAAATTGGGATCTCATTACAAGTTTTATGAGAAGTACTGATGATTGTCCCAAAGCTCTAAAGAGGTTTTTGCATCATTCTGCAGACATTGAAAAAGAGTTAACTTTGGAGGTTTATTTAACTTTTTTTTCCCGTGTGGTTCTAAGTTTTCAGAATGCTCTGATGTTACTGTAATGGAAACTTTTGTGGCAGTCAATACTTTGATCCGTAAAAGTGAGTAAAGAATGAGTGACAGATATTTTCGTAGTGGCAATATAAAGTTTAGAATATGTTAACTTGTGCCATAACCAGAAAACACATTGAAGATAATCTTATGGAATTTTGTGTCATTGAAAACATATTTGGTCAAGAATTTCAAATTTGAAGCAACTGCCAAAAATTTACTATTGGATTCCCTGCATAAGCAAAGGAACACAATTTATGTAATAGTTAAAGTTTCATTCTTACACTGAGACTTAATGCAAAGAAAACTTTCTGGTAACAGATTTACATAATTCAGGCATGCATATTGTTCTCATTTACAATGCTACAATAATCCAGCTTGCCCATTTCCTATAAAAATTCACAAAAATTGTATTGTCAAGAGGAATAAACAGAAAAAAATGGTGTAGAAGATGAAATGCATTAAACTAATATTTTACTAACAAAATAAAAAAAAAATCATTGTTAATGGAAAGACACTTAATAGTAATAGACTGACGGTTTTTCTCAAAAACCACGTTTTATTCTGCACTGCTGATTGGGTACGGAAAAATGGTACTTATTTCTTTGATCTATAGTAGGTGCATCTAGTTTCTCTACAATTTGGTCTTTTTCTACCCAACATTTATCTTCATAATAGAGGGAAACATTCCACGTAGGAAAAATATATCTAAAAACAAAGATGATGTGACTTACCAAATGAAAGTGCTGGCAGGTCGACACACACACAAACAAACACAAACATACACACAAAATTCAAGCTTTCGCAACAAACTGTTGCCGCATCAGGAAAGAGGGAAGGAGAGGGAAAAACGAAAGGATGTGGGTTTTATGGGAGAGGGTAAGGAGTCATTCCAATCCCGGGAGCGGAAAGACTTACCTTAGGGGGAAAAAAGGACGGGTATACACTCGCACACACACACACATATCCATCCACACATATACAGACACGAGCAGACATATTTAAAGACAAAGAGTTTGGGCAGAGATGTCAGTCGAGGCAGAATTGCAGAGGCAAAGATGTTGTTGAATGACAGGTGAGGTATGAGTGGCGGCAACTTGAAATTAGCAGAGATTGAGGCCTGGTGGATAACGGGAAGAGAGGATATATTGAAGAGCAAGTTCCCATCTCTGGAGTTTGGATAGGTTGGTGTTAGTGGGAAGTATCCAGATAACCCGGACGGTGTAACACTGTGCCAAGATGTGCTGGCCGTGCACCAAGGCATGTTTAGCCACAGGGTGATCCTCATTACCAACAAACACTGTCTGCCTGTGTCCATTCATGTGAATGGACAGTTTGTTGCTGGTCATTCCCACATAGAATGCATCACAGTGTAGGCTGGTCAGTTGGTAGATCACGTGGGTGCTTTCACACGTGGCTCTGCCTTTGATCGTGTACACCTTCCGGGTTACAGGACTGGAGTAGGTGGTGGTGGGAGGGTGCATGGGACAGGTTTTACACCGGGGGTGGTTACAAGGGTAGGAGCCAGAGGGTAGGGAAGGTGGTTTGGGGATTTCATAGGGATGAACTAAGAGGTTACGAAGGTTGGAGAGGGACTGCATCAGCTTTCAGACAACACCACATACAAAGTTTGCCAAGGTAATCCCATTCCTGATGTCCAGGCGGAGCTTCAAGGAATCCTCAGAACCTTAGGCCCCCTACAAAACCTTTCACCTGACTCCATCAACCTCCTGACCCCACCGACACCCCGCACCCCTACCTTCTACCTTCTTCCTAAAATTCTCAAACCCAATCATCCTGGCCGTCCCATTGTAGCTGGTTACCAAGCCCCCACAGAATGTATCTCTGCCTACATAGATCAACACCTTCAACCCATTACGTGCAGTCTCCCATCCTTCATCAAAGACACCAACCACTTTCTCGAACACCTGGAATCTTTACTCAATCCGTTACCCCCAGAAACCATCCTTGTAACCATGGATGCCACTTCCTTATACACAAATATCCTGCACGTCCAGGGCCTCGCTGCGATGGAGCACTTCCTTTCACGCCGATCACCTGCCACCCTACCTAAAACCTCTTTCCTCATTCCCTTAGCCAGCTTCATCCTGACCCACAACTTCTTCACTTTTGAAGGCCAGACATACCAACAATGAAATGGAACAGCCATGGGTACCAGGATGGCCCCTTCGTACGCCAACCTATTCATGGGTCGCTTAGAGGAAGCCTTCTTGGTTACCCAGGCCTGCCAGCCCAAAGTTCGGTACAGATTTATTGATGACATCTTCATGATCTGGACTCACAGTGAAGAAGAACTCCAGAATTTCCTCTCCAACCTCAACTCCTTTGGTTCCATCAGATTCACCTGGTCCTACTCCAAATCCCATGCCACTTTCCTTGATGTTGACCTCCACCTGTCCAATGGCCAGCTTCACACGTCCGTCCACATCAAACCCACCAACAAGCAACAGTACCTCCATTACGACAGCTGCCACCCATTCCACATCAAACGGTCCCTTCCCTACAGCCTAGGTCTTCATGGC
Organism: Schistocerca piceifrons; assembly: GCF_021461385.2. Classification (NCBI taxonomy): domain Eukaryota; kingdom Metazoa; phylum Arthropoda; class Insecta; order Orthoptera; family Acrididae; genus Schistocerca; species Schistocerca piceifrons. The sequence continues at coordinate 393,862,480 of NC_060145.1, forward strand.
AAACGAATCTGCTCCAGTCCGGAATCCCTGAAGCATTACACCAGCAACATGACAACAGCTTTTGCATCCCGCAACTACCCTCCCGACCTGGTACAGAAGCAAATAACCAGAGCCACTTCCTCACCCACTCAAACCAAGAACCTCCCACAGAATAACCACAAAAGTGCCCCACTTGTGACAGGATACTTTCCGGGACTGGGTCAGATTCTGAATGTGGCTCTCCAGCAGGGATATGACTTCCTCAAAACCTGCCCTGAAATGAGATCCATCCTTCATGAAATCCTCCCCACTCCACCAAGAGTGTCTTTCCGCCGTCCACCTAACCTTCGTAACCTCTTAGTTCATCCCTATGAAATCCCCAAACCACCTTCCCTACCCTCTGGCTCCTACCCTTGTAACCACCCCCGGTGTAAAACCTGTCCCATGCACCCTCCCACCACCACCTACTCCAGTCCTGTAACCCGGAAGGTGTACACGATCAAAGGCAGAGCCACGTGTGAAAGCACCCACGTGATCTACCAACTGACCTGCCTACACTGTGACGCATTCTATGTGGGAATGACCAGCAACAAACTGTCCATTCGCATGAATGGACACAGGCAGACAGTGTTTGTTGGTAATGAGGATCACCCTGTGGCTAAACATGCCTTGGTGCACGGCCAGCACATCTTGGCACAGTGTTACACCGTCCGGGTTATCTGGATACTTCCCACTAACACCAACCTATCTGAACTCCGGAGATGGGAACTTGCTCTTCAATATATCCTCTCTTCCCGTTATCCACCAGGCCTCAATCTTTGCTAATTTCAAGTTGCCGCCACTCATACCTCACCTGTCATTCAACAACATCTTTGCCTCTGCACTTCTGCCTCGACTGACATCTCTGCCCAAACTCTTTGTCTTTAAATATGTCTGCTCGTGTCTGTATATGTGTGGATGGATATGTGTGTGTGTGTGCGAGTGTATACCCGTCCTTTTTTCCCCCTAAGGTAAGTCTTTCCGCTCCCAGGATTGGAATGACTCCTTACCCTCTCCCTTAAAACCCACATCCTTTCGTTTTTCCCTCTCCTTCCCTCTTTCCTGATGAGGCAACAGTTTGTTGCAAAAGCTTGAATCTTGTGTGTGTGTTTGTGATTGTTTGTGTGTCTGTCGACCTGCCAGCACTTTCATTTGGTAAGTCACATCATCTTTGTTTTCAGCAACATTTATCTTCCTTTGAGGAAATGTAAATATATTTCCATTTTCATCATTCTTTCTAGGAAATGAAATTTCGTAACCATCTTCAACATAAATCACCTGCTGCCCCTCAAAAAGTCTTGATCTGTTTCTTCCAGCATATGAAACCAGAGCAAAATCCCCTTGATGCAAGACTGTATGATTGATCAGGTCTTGTGAATTTTCTTTGGCTGAAGATCGCTTTTTGAAATAGTGAGTAATGCTGGTACTCAATAATATATGGAGCGATAGGTGTAACACCATGAATGGTTTTGATCTGCTCTACTGGAACTATTCCCACCCACATTTTATCTAATTCTTCCTTATTCTCTACAGTTTGCAAGGCAGAGATATAAAAAAATGTTTATGCCACATCTTTCACATGCAATTTTTGCAAATGCCTCAGTACCAGATAGTATGTGTTTCCCAGCTTTGCTGATATTCCAGACTTAATGCTTTACAGTTCCACCAATCCCATCCATGACACCTTTGTCATGTGATGTGGCAAAGAAGTCTCATGGAATATTTATTCCATAGTGTTCTCTGAAATATGTCAGGTTGGCAAACAGGAGATGATGCTTAAATTCACTGGCTGCACCATCACTCATGAATGTGACAAAGTCTACCTCTGGATTTGAGGGATATAATGTGCTCTACAATCTTACTTGGAAAAGCATGCACTGGATATTTATTATAATCAAGTTCATCAATAACAACAGCACAAAAATATTCATCATTTTGTGAGTCTCAAACATTGTAAACAAAGTGATTTGTGGTTTTGGCCAATGGGTGCTCTGGTCTTCATTCTGCAGTTGAACAGTATAATCTCCTGCAAAATCTACTTACACCAAGATGTTCTTCTTGTTCACAGCATTCATTTTGTTTTCAAAAAATATTGACTGTTGTCTTTTAATAAATGTATATTGTAAGAATTGAGGTAGCACACTTGAAAGAACATCAAGACTCTGACAAACAGTACCATGAATCGATTTCAGAGTGGTTCGCTGGTTCACTGTTTGCCATTGGGTCCATTTGATCAGCTTCTTCATTAAGTTCTCATCCAAAGAATGCTTATCTTTCAAAGATACATTTGCACACTTTTCACATTTTGACAGTATGCAAACTTCTTTCTCTTGATTGCAGGCTATTGTGCTAATTAAGTCAGAAAATGCGATTTTCACTTGTGAAGCGACCTCATTTATAACTTTCAAAAGTAGCTTTATGTTCTAGTGGTAGCGGCAGACACACAGGTTGTGTGGTGTGTCCTATAAAGTGCACACAAACTTTGGTCTCAATGCACAGAACTTGGACAGTTTTATTGGAATGTCAGGGGACAATTTTATTGGCATGTCAGAGAATTCCACTTGATATATAGCATGTGCTTCTTTCAATGTCATGATCGTGTATCTCTTCTGGACTTTGGTTTTTCACCTTCCTTATCCTTCATTATCATATAAACTATCATTCCAGGAGTTTGACATGAAATGTCATCTCAAACGTAAAAAATAGCAACAGCTTCTTCAGTTCTTGGATTTAGGCATGAATCTGATTTTTCTTCTGTTGTTCATTTACTAGTACTCAGTGAGCAGCAGCTAATTCCAAGACAACTTTCTTGCACCTTCTTGGACTTCTAGGTAAACAAGTTTCCACACGTGTAACTGCTTTCCTTAATGTAGATGGGGATTTATATGGACTATTGGTGTAAATGACGCAAGCATCACCACCATTGTCTTCACTGCTGCCTCTAACTTTAATTCTGACTTTTCTTTGATTAAGTTTCTCTTTTTCTCTTTGCTGCTTAAGTTGAGCAGCAGTAAAACTTTGCTGTTTCAGCCTTTTCCTTTCTCGTAATCTCATCACTTAACCCTTTCTCACTGAGTTGTTTCCAGTATTCTCCCATTTCCTCAGCTGATGTGAGAGGCATGATAACAGCTGTAAAAATGAAATATTTTGTTTGAAAATTATTGTGGAAACATTGTAACTGCTAGAAATAAGCCAATATCTATTTTAAATAAAAAATTATATTCAATATAGTGATCTTCTAACAACACAGTACATGAAAATGTCTCTATTATTTAGGCATTCTGTTGCAATACATAAGAAGTCAGTAACTTCTTTTTCTATGGGTGATATTGAGGTTTTCATATAATTTGGCATTGCCATTGCTTCCCAGAGAAAGCACAGCTTATGGAAGAAGAAATACTGTTTATCAAAATATTAACTCCATACTAAATGTAATATGCAGCCATTTAGTCATTTCAATGTAATCTTTACTAAAGAAGTTATTAACTCACCTTTCAGCAGTTACTCTTCAGACTCACTGAATATAAGTTTCTGCTCTCTGAAAAGTACAGTTTTAGTTTGTGGGCCTTCCCTGCTTTCCCTCCAGTTTTTACTAATAGTATAGCCAACATACAAAATTGTAGTATAGCCATCATATAAATGTATTTGACCTACAACATCTTAAGGAATGTCAGTCAAATTCAGTTACAAAATTATTGTCACTTCATTACCCCCATTTATGTCATTCCGTTACCACATGTGTGTCATTCCATTACCATTACAAAATATTTTTTATAATGAATATTTTTTTCTCTGCTGCGAGACTTTTATCTATCTCATAAATCTGTATTTGCATGCCTTTAAGGATCCTATAAAATTGCATTGACCCTGAAAAACAAATTTCAGGCTTTTTTCAGTAATTAAATTACAGGAGATAACAATAAAAAATAAATCAGCTTGGAGACGCTACTAATTAAATTAAGTCAATATAAGCTATCAAAATGGGCTGGCTTAACCCTAGGACGCCCAAGCAGTTTTTTTTCTAACTTGGATGCCTAAGAGGGGGGGGGGGGGGTGGGTGGGGGGATTCGGCAAGCCCACAGGTATTAAATAAGTTTGTTGTTGTTGTGGTCTTCAGTCCAGAGACTGGTTTGATGCAGCTCTCCATGCTAAATAAGTTTACTGACGAAAAATTACAACTTTCAAAATGGTTTATGTATTTTAACTAAGACATCGGTTTATAAATGTTGTTAATTGTTATAAATATTGGGTTGAGTGAATAAAAAATTGACATATTACAATACAAAATACAGATGTGTTCATATACAATAGACTACTCTGAGTCCTCAACTTCAAGGCAAGAGACAGACTTCACAATTTTTACTGAATGTGTTTTACACAAATGTTTATGACACTGTCCACAATACTGTTTTGGTTTACTTAGATTGTTGTACTTCTGCTTCTTTGTTTCAGCTTTTGTTACACAAATATGTCACCGACCTCTCCCTACAGGAGGCTGATGTGCTTCTGTTGTCACTTCTTTGATTTTCTTTTGTAGAATAGTCTCCATTGATTGAACAATTTGGTTAGATAACCCTCTTGCATTGGCACTTCTTTCTTCTACCTGCAATTTCACTAGTTCTATCCCAGCTTGCAGTAGATAAAGTTTCTGTTTGTTGTGTTTCTTTCCATTCCATCTTGGATGTTGCTGGATGAATATGGTGGTTGCATTGATAGCACAAATGTCGATGAGAGAGTAAAATGCAGATAGAGGCCATCTCTTTGTTCCCCTCTTGCAGGTGAACATATGCACCATTTGATCAATGGTATCAATTCCACCTTTAGTGGAATTATAATATGCATTTATCTTGGTTTTATTCTTCTCTCCTCCAACAGTGCCTTTATCTTGGTGCATTGTTGACAACATCATTAAGTTTTTACTTGGTTTCGTTTTTGCTGTGTAGGACACCAATGTTACTGGAGGCCTACGTGTTGGGAACAACACTAACTCACTGCAAGTTTACAAGACAAATAACAGCTGACTGACATCAACAATCACTTCCTCTGAAAGTAAACCGATTGTTGTAAATATCAAGAATACCAACCAACAAGAAACTAACTTGCATTGTTGTAGAGATGAGAAATACGAAATCTAACTAAGGGAAATTTTCTATAGCATGGAAGCTTAAGGGGGGGTTGTTGGACCCATAATAAGTTTATTTATTTTTTCTTTCAAAGCAGGAATTTTCTATAAAATATATTGACACTAACATTTCATAAAAAAAACCAACAAACAATAACTCAAAGGGAATATGTAGTATGAAAGTTACTTGGGCAAAAGCAGGGGACATAAAAAAAATTGTGGGTTCAATGAACTCCCCCCCCCCCCCCCCCTCCCAGGCGTCCTAGGGTTAAGATACTTGTAAAGTTTTTCAGATATATTCTGTTAATAAATCACTTTACAATGCATCATTGTAGTACTTTTGAAAACTAATTTCTTAGAGCGTCTAGAAGCTGACATTTCAGACGAGCTATAAAGCCATTTGTTCAGTTCCAGCACTTCTTAACATGAAAATGAAGCTTCAATTAAAAAATTTTGTGTTTCAGCTAACAAAACTGATTATCAGATTTGTATTAAGAATATTTATAATTTGTAAGGTTTATGCCTGTGTTCTCATGGAACAGCCTATATATACTTAACAGCATCTTATAGTCCATAGAAGAATTTCTGAATATGTCATTACACAATACGCGTGTGTGAAATTTAACATATTCATGTACAAGTCACTGTGCACCATGGGTATTAGGGCATAATTTTATGCCTATCTGTTAACAGGCCATCTAGAGGGAAACCCTCCTAGCCACCCAACATTCCAAGCTCCTTGTCTGGTACAGGTTCATTGATGATACCTCAACACCTTCTATTCCATGTGCTCCACCCGGTCCTCAGCCCAGAATACCATTGTCCTTGACATGACATTTCTGAATGCTCTGTTGAAACCTCAGCTCATATCAAGACCTCTAACCATCTTGACTTTAAAGATGTTAATTATCCTATAAATTCCTTTTGCAGTATTTGGTTACAACATTTCCTCTCATAACATTTTATTGCCTATTAAATTAAGAACAGCTATAATTCTTCAAAAACAAAGCCAATTTTTCTTAAAAATCAGGTATGTAAAAAACAACGTGAAATTAGAATGAAATTTTCACTCTACAGCGGAGTGAAATTATGTTATTTAACAATGTAAATATGTTTATTTTTATAAAGTTTGCTAACCTCAGGAGTTCTGTTTTCACTGTAAATGTTTCACTCAGGTATACAGAAAAATATGTATAAAATAACTTTGATCAGTAATTGGCTCTGCAATAATGTAGATCTCCAAGCTGTAATATATCATTGTGATACATGCTAAAAGTTGAGCAGGCTTTGTTTCAAGCTGAAGTCGAACAATTGTCACATTTTTTTAAGCTTTCATGGCATTCATTATCATCTCGTAGAGTTGAGTGTACTACCAAAAGCCTTTGTTGCAAGCTGAAGTAGGACAGTCTTCATAATTTCTTAGACTTTCCTGGAGATTCTTTGTTGTCTCATAGAATTAAGTGTACTGCTGTTCTGCCAGCAGTCTGTGTCTTCCCAACAAGATACTTTGAAGTCATAACTCGGCATCTTCATCAGGCATTCGGGTGTTTCTTGAGACTGGTCACTAGACAATATTCCATGAGGGAGGAGGGCAGGCTGTTTGAGTGCTTCTTGGTTTGAACTTTTCAGCCCTGGGGTTACAGCTTAGTTTTTACTTATTTGAATATCATTTTACAATTGTTCTTGTTTGCTTAGAATTTACAGTTTGCTTTACTTCTTTTCACATTGTAAAATATTTGGTATAAATTCTGGATCTTTGCAGTATGGTTATGTTCTTCATCTTTTTTTGTGTGGAGTTACTCCTGCCACTGCCTCTTGTTCATTGATTTTTGTGTTCCTGTTTTCTTAATGTAGTGAGAATCTCTTAAGTTCATGAGCATTGAGTTTTCTCTGATAACCTCATCAGTTTATACACTTTGATTTGTCATCCTCAGTTGGGATGCTCACTTTTGCTGAACCACCCATTCCTTCATATGTCTTCATTGGTTTCCATCATTTGAGCTGGTCTGTTAGCCACCATCCTTGGGTATGGCTTCATTTGGATTGGCCATTGCTGCTGGTGGCAGTCATGTTTGTGTGGTCATCATTATCGTGTTTGGATGTGCAATGGTTTGTGACATTTGTACTTCAGCTTCTGGTCTCTGGTAGTACATTGGTCTCATTCAACATTTCTGTTTGTACTGCCATCCTGAAGTGGGTTTTAGCCTCTTGCAGAGTGGCATCCGGTCGACTTCCTTGCCACTAGGTCTTGCATTGACTGCTGCCACTGTGATGTCTTGTGCTTCATGGTACAAAGATGCAGATTGTCTCTGCTCTGCAATGGGCAGCAGCCTCCTCCACCACCACTCGCGCTGGTGGTGGGGTTGGCCAGATATGGGGGAAGGGAAGCTACTGCCACACATGCTTGTGTAGTTCACTTTGCCGACTAGGTCCCATACTTAATGATTATGCTTGGTTGGTGCTTGGTGCTCACTATGATGTTCGGACCACCTGTGGCTGTTCTCGCAGTGGTATCCATCTCTAGGAGTTCCTGCTTCTGTCCATTCCTGTTGCAGCTGTGGCAGCTGTCCTGTGGCTTTCTGTATTAGGTCCACGCCCACCAGTCACGTTCCTATCACTATCATGATACTATAGACTTTCCTTACGCTGTTTGTGATGCTGCGGCTTTGTCTCATGGCCATGTCATCCTCCTGGTGTTCTGAAAAATGTATGTATCTGTGAGCTGCACTTTCTGAACCATCAGGCTACTGTTTGAGTCGCATTTTATGTCTGTGCATGTTGCAGCAATCTCTCGTGGTAGTAGCTGCCATTTGGTGTTCTGTATTATGTCTGCTCCTAGGTTGTGTGGTGTGTAAGGTTTCAGATGGCTGAGGTTGTTCCTGGAAATTTTTTTTCTCCTTTTCCGGTATTGAACCTTAGTCGACTGGGGGTGTAATTAACAAGATCAAATCTCTTATGGAGCATCAGGTAACAACTACCTCCTCAGGAGACAGCCAAAGTGGTCACAAATAATATAGGGAACAACATTAACTACCTGAAACCTCAGGCGATGCACAGCCTGAGAGCAGAGATAATATGGAACACCAGTTGGCAGCTGCCACCACAAGAGATAGCTGCAGTGTGCATGAACATAATGTGCAATTCCAGCAGCAGCCTGAAGGTGCAGGAAGCGCACTTTGGAGGCATGTACCAAACTCAGAATGCCAGGAGGACTACATGGCCATGAGAGAAAGCTGCAATGGTCATGAACAACATAAGGAATCTCTATAGTGTCGCGATGCTGAGGATGCGTATGTCAGGCGTGGACCTAATACAGCAACCCATGGCTGTCACTGCAGGAAACAACTGCATAGGCAGAGATGGAAGCAAGAACTTCTGGGGTGGATATCACCACAAGAAACAGCCACAGAGGGCACCGACAGCACAGTGAACACTGTGCACCATGCAGGCATAAATATGGAACCCATTCAGCAAAGTGACCAGTCTCAGGAAACACCTGATGAAGATGCTGAGTTATGATGTCAAAATATCATCAGCAGTACATCCAATTCTCTGAGATGAGGACTGTCTTTGTACTTTGAACAGAGTCTACACTGTGTACTTTTAAAATTGAAAACTGTTATTTATAATTGAAAATATACCTGAAATGTTTTACAATTTTGTTAATTTGGGAACAGTGTTTATTATGAAATCTGGGAAAGTTGCCAGGAAGGCTCTCCTTAGCAATGCACAGAAATCTGATGCAGGAATGAAGTCTGCTGTTTGCTATGTGTGGATGAGAAAACCACAATGTCAGGAAAATGTGAATATGTGTCTTCACTTAGACTTAAAAACCTGGACCTTGACATCATTGCCTAAAAAACAAAAAATCAATGTTTGGAACAACAAATATTACATAATGACTCTTGAATGGAACACAGGGAATTGTAATACTTGAAGTGTGTGCTCAAACCAGGGTCTTTTAGCGGTTGTGAAGATTCTAATCACATATTATTGGATACATAAAAATCTAATCATTAAGTGGCAGCTGGAGATTCAGAGACAGTTTATACTTATTCTGGCAGAAGGGCTGAAGGAGAAGAAAGAGAGGTGAAGGAATAGTACTTTTGAGATTTAGAAAATGGGGAGAGTTCAGAAAAGTCACACAGAACCCTTTGTCAAGGGAGACTTACCAGATAAAATGAGAAGGAAAGACTGATTGTTGGAAACTGCACCCGACAAGACAGAAAACCTGAGAGCCTAAAGATGGGAGGTGGGGTAATACACAAGGCAGAGATTACTAACAAAATATTGTGCATGAGTTAATAAGAACAGAAAGCTAAGTGCAGTGTATATGGTAGAGATGAGGCCCAGCAAAAAATAGACATGTCAGAAATTAAAAGACATAGAAAGCTAAAAGGGAATGAAGAAAGGAATTGTTACTTTGAAGAAAGGTTGAGGCCAAAGCAATTAATGTAAATTAAGGCCAGATGAGTGGCGACAGCCAAGGACAAGTTGTAACACCAGTTCCCGCCTGCAGAGTTTGGCGAAATTGATGTCTGGAGGAAAAAGCCAGATAGCACATGTGATGAAGCATGCACAAAGGTCATGAGTGCCTTGTTGTATAGTGTGGTCTGTAAAATGATATTGTGTGTTGCCATTATACATCCTCTGCCTATGCCCATTTATCTTAACTGATAACTTAGTGGTTGTCATGTCAGTGTAAAAGGCTGAAAAGTGTTTACATAACAGCTGGTACATAAACATGCACCATTTCACAGGTGGTTCCCCCTGTGATAGCAAATATTTTTCCAGTTTCAGGGCTGGTAGAGGTGGTGGTAGGAAGGTACATAGGACAAGTCTTACAGTAGGAGTGGTGACAGATGAAAATATATTCCAATTGTTACAGGGAAAATGTCAAACAGAATGGACTTCATTTTAGAAAGTCATGGGATTATCAAAGTATCTGATTAGTACATTCAAAACCATTTGGCAGTTGAAGGGATGTTAAAAAAGGCAGCATATGTCAATTACTGAGCAATTGCAGTGCACTGTGGTTTTGTTCTTCACTACAATATGACCACGAAGCAACATTTGGATGACTTCATATCGAGAAAAATCATCAGGAAACTGGAGAAAAGGACAAAGCGTGATTAGTTTAGCCAAGGAGTATGGTACTGCTCATAGCACTGTTGCACATCCATGGAGAACGTTCCAGACCACAAGCACTGTTGCCCAAAAGAGAGGAGGTGCTCGACCACCGTCAGCTGCAGCAGCAGACAACCACCAAATTGTGTAACAGGCATGAAGGGACCAACGTCAAACAGTGAGTGCAATTTCAACCCCATTTAACAGAAATGCAAAGCATCCACAGTGGCATGACAACTGAATGGGGGTAGTCTCTCTGTCCGACAACCAGTATGTCGTGTTCTGACAAAGTTACCGAGAGCATAGGCACTGGACCAGCAAGTCCTCCCAAACACTTAAACACCTCAGTTCCATGAAAAAGATTTGCAATGATCCAAAATTCTTAAATTTCTATCATAGATACAAAAAGATGTATAGGAAAGCGCTGATTGCTGAAAACAAGTCATTTTATGACAAAATAGTATACAATGCAGAGAATAAAAGCAAAGCAGCCTGGGATGTTATAAAAAAGGAAACGGGGAGAGACAAACAAACACAGAATAACATACTTCTAAGGGAGGGGGATAAGGTAATAAATGATCCACAACACTTAGCAAACTATGTAAATGAGCATTTTTCGAGTATTGCAGAGAAGTTACAGCAAAAATCCCCCAAAACAAATATAACACCTGTAAATAAAGTAGCATTAAATACAATTATGTTACTTCCAACCACAGAGAATGAAGTCAACAAAACGGTTCAAAAACTAAAAAAAATAAAAGGTCAGTAAGCTTAGATGAAGTACCAATGTGTCTACTGAAACAATGCATAGGGATTATACAAGGCCCCTTAACAAATATAATAAATGAATACTTCACATCAGGGACATTTCCAGAGCAGTTAAAACAGGCAAGAGTTGTACCTTTGCTTAAGAAAGGTGATGCAGAAGACATACAAAATTACTGGCCAGTTTCCCTGCTGTCAGCATTCTCAAAAATAATAGAAACAATTATTAAAGACAGATTAATGAATTACCTGAATAAATACAATCTTTTAAGCAAATCACAGTTTGGTTTCTGAAGTGGCAAAAGTACGGAGTCAGCCATAGTAGAATTCACAAAAGTTGTACTTGATGCTCTTGATAAAGATGAGTGTGTCACAGGCATATTTTTGGATCTTTCTAAGGTGTCTGATACAGTCGACCACAAGATTCTATTAAATAAATTAAAAGCATTAGGAATATTGGGGGTTGCTAATGACTGGTTTCGATCATACCTAGCAGGTAAGGTACAAACAGCAGAGATAACACATACATCAAATATAATTAATTATTTAGTAAAACACTTATCAGAACCAAAATACATTAATATAGGGGTTCTGCAAGGTAGCATATTAGGACCAATACTATTCCTGATATACATCAATGACTTTCCCAGTAGTGTTACTCATGGTGAAAAAATATAGGGGTTCTGCGAGGTAGCATATTAGGACCAATACTATTCCTGATATACATCAATGACTTTCCCAGTAGTGTTACTCATAGCGAAAAAATTCTCTTTGCTGATGACAGCAATATTATAGTCACTGAGAAAACAAGAGAACTTGTTGCCGAGAAAGCAAATGAAACTCTCAAGGAAGTTTATGATTGCTCAACAAGCAGTATAGTGACATTGAATATAAAGGAAACTAATGCCATGAATCAGTTTGAAGAGGAAAAATGACAATGTTAAATTAAATGTAGATGGCACCTCCATAGACTGTGTAACAAATGCAGAATTTCAAGGAATGAATATTGATTCTCAGTTGAAGTGGTGTCAACACACAAAGGTACTTGCAAACAGAATGTCATCAGCACATTATGCCCTTGGAATCCTACCATCAGTGTGTAACATGCAGTGTCTTTTAGTTATGTATTATTCATATGTACACTCAATTCTTAGCTATGGCATTCTTTTTGGGGGGAACAAACACACAAAATATGAAGACAATTTTTAAACTCCACAAAAGAGCCATAAGAATAATAACCAAAAGTACTAGTCAAGCTCATTGTAAAGATCTGTTCAAAACACTGGGGATTTTAACTGCTCTATGTGAATACATTTACCAGTCAGTTATACACATCAAAAGTAACATTGGTAATTACTGCACAAACAGCTCTGTCCATGACCATGCTGTTATAACGTCAAGTTTAACACATATATTTCAGAACGACACAACACATATAAGTCACAGAATAAGTTGACAAGCAAGACATGTGTATACGTTAGCATTCGAATGAGCAGTGAGTCACAGTGTAGTGGCCGCTGCTCGGCTGGCTGCATAGGTGCCGCAGCTGCTGCATGGCTGGCAGACAGCATCGCACGTAGAGGACGTGCGTAATTGCGCGGCGGTGCTTTGAATGATCGGCGAGTCACAACACTTTTCCCCCCTTTGAAATTGTTGCACTGGTCTTGATGGAGGTGTCCTGGAGATGGCTAACGTCCATAGGCATTGTTTGACTCGCCGTAAAGTCTCGAGGAGGAGGCTTCCCATACGGACGGAAGTATCCTCGATGATAACGGGTCGAGATGACAGGAGACGTAGGGGTCGAATCTGCTGGGGCCCCATGCACCAATCTGCCCGTTGCGGCAAGTCCAGTTGATATGACAGGAGACATGGGCGATGTGTCAGCGCCCATTGGAGGAGGAGGCGAGTAGATTTGCTCTGACAGAGGATGGTCATTCAGTTCCTGCATGGGCACGTCTCCTGGTGGCGTCCGTTCTTGTGCTGGCATCGCGATGACGGTGAGAGGGCTGTGTTGTGAGTATTGAGAGATGCCAAGATCCCGAGCGTCAGGTAGAGCCAAAGGTGGTGTAGCGGCATTCGGAAAATGCGTTGCTGGCACACGAGGCCGAAGCTGGTCCGAATGACGCACTGCAACACCCGTGTCCGTCTGGATTTCATACAGGCGTCTGCCATGGTGTCTTAAGATGCAGCCCGGGCTCCATTTTGGCCGCCTGCCATATCCCTGTACCCAGATGAGGTCATCGGCGGTGAGCCAGCCAAGTGAAGGCACTCGCAGCCGTGAGGTGGAAAGCTGCAGAAGATGAAGTAGTGTGCGGGGCTGTCGGCCATGTCATCCAGTTCCTGCATGGTCATCCAGTCATCAGCCGGACTGTGGTCGCCCATGGCGGTGAAACGGTAAGACACCAGAAACTGGAGAAGTGCATCATCAGCAGCAGAAGAAGTCAGAAGTTTCCGCATCTGAAGCTTAAATGTGCAGACCAGTCGTTCGGCCTCACCGTTGGATTGTGGATGGAACGGCGGGGCCGTGACATGCATAACGCCGTGACGAGCACAAAAATCCACAAATTTGGAAGAGGCAAATTGCGGACCATTATCAGTAACAAGAGTAGAGGGGAGGCCTTTCAAAGAAAAAATGCGGGCGAGAGCACTGGTGGTTGCCGCGGTGGTAGGTGACGTGTAACGGACAATGAAAGGAAAGTTAGAGTAGGCGTCAATTACGAGGAGCCAATAAGTACCTAAAAAGAGTCCCACAAAGTCAGCATGAATGTGCTCCCAGGGCTTCTCAGGCGAAGGCCATGGTGACAAAGATGACTTCGGGGCAGCGGCCTGTGACGCACAAGGGCCGCAGGCAGCGACCATGTGTGCTATTTCAGAGTCGATGCCAGGCCAGTACACATGACGGCGCACCAGAGATTTTTTGCGAGACACACCCCAGTGCCCTTGGTGAAGGAGGCGCAAGACCGAAGCACGCAAAGACGCAGGTACCACAACACGCGGCGAAGCATTGTCAGTGGAGAGGAGGATAACACCATCCCTAGCCGTAAGGCGGTAGCGCAAAGTGTAGTAGTTCCACAACGGATCAGAAGTCTTAGCAGATGGACGATCTGGCCAACCCTTCTGAATACAGCGTAAAACCCAGGAGAGGGTAGGGTCAGAACCCGTAGCAGCTGCCAGCCCGTCCCCAGTGATGGGGAACCCGTCCACAACCCGCTGCTCGGCAACATCCAGGTGGAAACACAAAAGTTCGTCCCTATCGAATGCCTGATCAGGACCCATGGGAAGGCGAGACAGAGCATCAGCATTTGCATGTTGAGCCATTGGCCGGAAATGGATCTCATAATTGAAACGAGACAAGTAAAGAGCCCAATGCTGGAGGCGGTGTGCAGCCTTGTCGGGAAGTGACGTTGATGGATGAAACAAGGAAACAAGTGGTTTGTGATCCGTAACAAGATGAAATTTTGAGCCATAGAGAAAAACACCAAACTTATGAAGAGCATAAATAATGGCCAAAGCTTCTTTCTCAATTTGAGAATACTTTTGTTGGACATCCGTAAGCGTTTTGGAGGCATAAGCAATGGGTTGTTCTGAACCGTCAGAAAAACGGTGCGCAAGGACTGCACCGACCCCGTATTGAGAGGCGTCTGTGGCAAGAACAAGATGTTGGCCAGGTCGATAAGTAGCCAGGCACGGGGCCTGTTTCAGCATAGTCTTCAATTTCTGGAAAGCCGCTTCGCAAGACGCGGACCAGTGAAAAGGCATGTTTTTATGCAACAGGCGATGCAACGGCTGAGCCACTGAAGCCGCAGATGGTAAAAACTTGTGATAGTATGCCATTTCCCCCAAGAAGGCCTGCAGTTCCTTAACAGATGTAGGGTGAGGAAGGGCATCGATCGCAGCGACAGTTTGCTGAAGCGGACGAATATTGTTCCGAGTGAGTTGAAACCCCAAGTACACGATAGATGCCTGAAAAAGTTGTGACTTCTGAAGATTACACTTAAGACCAGCAGTCTGTAAGACATGAAAAAGTGTGCAGAGATTTTGAAGATGTTCTTCAGTGGTGGAGCCAGTGACAACAATGTCGTCCATGTAATTGATACACCCAGGGACAGGGAGCAATAATTGTTCCAAGAATCGCTGAAAGAGAGCAGGGGCGCTAGCAACCCCAAATGGCAAGCATTGATATTGATAGAGGCCGAAAGGCGTGTTAAGGACCAGAAACTGCCGGGAAGCAGCGTCGAGAGGAAGTCGATGATAAGCTTCTGACAGGTCAATTTTGGAAAAATACTGGCCTCCAGCAAGTTTAGTGAACAGTTCTTCAGGACGGGGCATAGGGTAAGTGTCGATGAGGCATTGAGCATTTGCAGTGGCTTTGAAATCGACACAGAGACGAATATCACCATTTGGCTTAGCAACGACAATGACAGGAGAGGACCACTCACTGGAAGTGACAGGAAGCAAGACCCCTGAAGTCGTGAGATGATCCAACTCCAGTTTTACCCGATCACGAAGGGCCACAGGAATGGGCCGAGCCCGAAAAAACTTAGGCCGAGCAGTGGGTTTGAGTGTGATATGAGCTTCAAAGTCGTTTGCATGGCCTAACCCAGGAGAAAAAGGGATGAAAATGTCGTTGACAAGGAATCCAGTTGAGCATAAGGAATAGCATCAGAGACAATCTATGGAGAACCCAAAAACGCAAAAGGCATCGAAACCAAAAAGATTTTCTGCTTTGCTCTGGTCGACCACAAATATGGGAACAGTGCGAACGACGGATTTGTAAGATACCTCAGCATTAAACTGTCCCAACAGAGAAATCTTCTGTTTATTGTACGTCCGTAATTGCCGAGTGACAGGTGACAGGAGTGGAGAACCAAACTGAAGATATGTCTGAGAATTAATTATAGTGGCAGCAGAACCAGTATCCACTTGCATGCGAACATCTCGATCAAGGATTTGGACAGTGAGGAATAACTTCCCTGAAAGGGAAGAAGTGCAATTGACGGACAACACAGAATCAGAATCAGCGTCATGTTCGTGAACATCATGTATGCGGTTGGATTTGCAAACGGAAGACACATGACCTTTCTTTTTGCGATTGTGACACACAGCCCAAAATTGGGGACAATCCTCGTGTGAATGTTTCGTAAAACACCGCGGACATGAAGGAAGTTGCCGGGGGTTTTGCTGCAATTTCTTAGCGGGTTGTTTACGGCTAGGCCGAGGCTGTGCATGGGAGCACACTGCAGCCATGTCGGACGGCGGGGACATGCCACACACGTCGTCCCCGACATGACCCCACTCCTCTATTTGCGACCCAGCGGCGCGAGGAATTTCAAAAGACTGCGCAATGAAGAGAACTTCATCTAGAGTCGGATTTGCCAACTAAAGGGCACCTTGCCGAACTTCTTTGTCGGGTGCCGACCGGATAATAGCATCCCGTACCATGGCATAGGGTTGTTTGTGAACGTCAGTAACAAATTGACACTTTTGACTGAGGCCGTGAAGTTCAGCAGCCCAAGTGCGATAGGATTGATGTGGCTGGTTTTGACAATGATAAAAGGCAACACGAGAGGCTACCACATGTGTTTGCTTTTGAAAATAGACCGACAGAAGTGAGCACATTTCAGCCAAGGACAAATACGCAGGATCCTTCAAAGGAGCCAATTGCAACAACAACCGATACATTTGAGGTGAAATCCAGGAAAGGAACAGAGACTTACATGGTTGTTCGTCTGTGACATGAAATGCCAAGAAGTGCTGTCGAAGACGTTTTTCATAATCAGACCAGTCTTCCGCCGTCTCGTCGTAAGGAGGAACAGGAGGTATAGCCAACAACGAGAAACGCCCCGCATTTGATGCCACCACGAAATCGCGAATCGCCGCTGTTAGAAGCGTTTGCTGTTCAAGGAGATTTTGCAATAGTTGCTCGACAGTAGCCATGGAACCCTGTGGGTCAACGGTGAAAAGGAAAAATCCACTACCTCGTCGCCAATTGTTATAACATCAAGTGTAACACCTATATTTCAGAATGACACAACACATATAAGTCACAGAGTAAGTTGACAAGCAAGACATGTGTACACGTTAGCATTCAAATGAGCACTGAGTCCCAGTCTAGCGGCCACTGCTCGGCTGGCCGCTTAGGTGGCGCAGCTGCTGCATGGCTGGCAGACAGCGCCACACGTAGAGGAAGCGCGTAACTGCGCGGCGTCGCTTTGAATGATCGGCAAGTCACAACACATGCAACAAGAGATAGACTCAACTTACATTTACCAAGAAAAAATAAACATAAAACTCAAAACAACATTTTCTTCCAAGGAATAAAACTGTACAATAAATTACAAAAAGAGATTAAAGAAATTACAAAAATACACTTATTTAAAAAGGCAGCTAAAAAGCACCTGCTATGCAATATATTTTATACATTGAAGGATTACTTAGATAAAACAGAGTAGGGGTTTGATAAAAAAAAAATTATACAAATAAACAACAATAATAATGATTACAAAACATCCAACATTCCACATCATATCTTCACTTTATGTTTTTTCTTCTTTTTTCCTTTGTAGAAATACTTACTCCAAGCTATGCCTGTCACAATACTAACACCTCTTCCTCTTTCTGAGCTCAACATCTCACTCATTATGGAGGGACGCTGACTCAGTTTTTCAGGATAGCAAATGGGAAGTTGTGATATAGAAAGTGGTCCAGAGATTACCAGTGTGTGTTTGTGTGTGTAGTGAGTGAAGTGTTATGATACAATGTGTTTATAGTGTGTGCAGTGACTGATAGTGAGATATGAATGAAGCGTGTGGCATTACATTATATAATGGCCTCAACCTTCGTTAGTCACTGTCCTCACCCATCCAGCCCCCCTCCCCGTTCCCATTCCAGCACTACACAGCCATCATTTCACTGCCACACTCAGGCTTTTAATTTCTTTTTATTTCTCTCCTTTCCGCTACTTACCCCCTCTCCCCTCCGCAACTTCTCTCCTGCCCTCCATCTAAACTGTAACACTTCACTGTCTGCCACTCCCATCATACTATCCCTCCCCCTCCCTGCCTCAGCCTCCTCCTTACCCCCACCCATTCGCCATTCCCACCATGCACTGGTGCTGCTGCTCGCAGTGTGGTTTCAGTTCTCTGAGACTGCAGAGGTGTGTGCAAGTTGCATTTGTGTGAATATGTGTGTGCATGGGTGTATATGTGTCTACTGCTGACCAAGGCCGTAATGGCTGAAACCTAAAATTGTGCCTGTTACGACTCAGCATCTCTGCTATATGGTGAGTAGCAACATTCCTTCTCTGGTACTGTTAAATTATTTAATAAGTTATTTGTAAAAAAAAAAGGAATGTATACCAGGAGTAAATCTAATGATTTTGTCTAACTAGAAGTCTGTAGATATATATGTGGACATGAATTATCTTATTTTCAATTTATCTAAATTTGTAAATACTTTTACATGTCCTATATCCTTGTAAAAAGAGATCTACAGATGAATAAAGCTACTACTACTACTACTACTACTACTACTACTACTACTAGGAGTGGGGTTGTGTGCCCTTTTTGGACGAGATCAGATTCAGTGAGAGTAGTGATTCTGGACATACCCTCATATGATCAGCAATAGAAATGTGTAATGCACCCAGTAACTAAGTCAAACTTGATTGTTTTGGTGGTGCAGGGAAGCACAATGTTGCATCGACAAACTGATCTCCAAAGCTTGGAACACAATACACTCACCGATCAGTGCTATTGTGAGACTGTACTCCTTACCCATGTGCATCTTTTCAGGAATGCATTCAGTCCTGACTTCATTTTTATGGGTGACAGTGCATGACCACATTCAACAGTGCAGGTGGAGGAACTCTTCAAATGAGAGGATATTCAGTGAATGGACTGGCTTGGCTGTTTCCTCATCTTAAAAATGAGATATGTTGGGGAGATATATTGCAGCATGCCCACATGTGCCAATGACCATCCAGCAGTTGTTAAACCACACTGGTGGAAGAATGGAATTCCCCTAGCACAAGAACTCTCCACAGTGGGCACACACCCTATTAAGAATTGTGTCCTGCCTTTTGTAATGTGCAGGGGACAATTGTAAATCATGGTAGTTCCATTGTAATTATTCTCTTTGAATAAAAGTGTAATTTTTGTTCATCTCATAGTGTGTCTTTTTGCTCTATACCATAGCAGTTCTTTCTATCAATGGTCCTCATTTTACAAAATTGTTAAGGCTTTCGTGGCCACTTGTTGACAAACTGCCTATTGGCTTCTGTCTCGGGTTCTTCGGTCGAGGTTCATCTAATGGTTTTTCTGACATTTTGCCAGCACGAGTGGCTAGCATTGTCAAAGCTTTGCCCTCCATTGCTGGTGGTGAACTGGTCCTCATTTTGTCAAGCTATGTTACTTGGCAGTGTCACATCATGTGAAAGTTACTTTTGTGCTGAAGTTTTGCACAGATGTATTGGTTATGAATGAAAGTGGACCCTATATTCTTCCTCGTGGCACCCTGTATCTTTTGGGTCCCGCACATTTTTCCCCCATTTTGAGCTTAGTTTTATTCTTGTAAAACTACCAGCCAATATAATACACTGCTTTATGTTCAAAAGGTAAGACTCCGTCCATATAAAGAGGATTCCAGTAATCACATAACTTTTTAGTTTGCAAAGTAGGAATTTGTGATCTACACTGTCAAAGCCTTTGGCAAGGTCACAGAATATACCAAAATCCTTTATGAAATCTAATTTGAGAGGTAGTTAACAGAAAAACGAGTCAATACTCTATCATAGAACATTTTCTCAAAAATTACTGAAAAGACTGGAAGGAGTGATATGACTCTTGTAATTAGAGGTGGTTTCCTTATTCCAGTTTTATAGTTGGATATTACTGCAGAATATTGTCAGAAAATGTACCCTGCGTAATTTACTGAGTACAGGTTTTCAGCTACCTCTGGCCATGTCCTGAAATGCAGAATATCCTCCCCACTATCCTCCCAACCTACGCAATATTCTTGTCCATCCCTACTCTAGCCATTCTCTCAACCCCCTTGTCTCATAACTCATATCCGTGCAAACACATACATCTTTCCACTACTACCAACTCTAGTCCTGTAACAGATATCTCCTACTGCATGAAAGGCAGGACTACCTGTGAAAGGAGACATGTGAACTACAAACTAAGCTGCATCAACTGCACCATTTTCTACATGGGAATTAACAACAGGAGACTGTCTGTCCACATGGATGTCTACTGCTAAGCTGTGGCCAAGAGACAGTTGGACCACCAAGTCGCTGAACATGCTGCCCAACACAATGTGCTTCACTGTAACAACTGCTTCACAATGTGTGCCGTCTGGGTTCTTCCTACCAACACCAGGTTTTTATCTGAATTGCGCATGTGGGAACTTTTAGGACATATCCTTCAGTCCTGAAACATCTCCCCCCCTCCCCACCACCTGCCTCGCCCTTCACTAGTCCCTGTTCACACATCTTCTATCCCACCCCACCAATTCGCTATTAGTATTTTTCCCTTATCTCCTCTCTCCTTTCTCCTCTTCTCCCCCCCCCCCTCCCCCTCCCCACCCTGCACCCTCTCCCCGCCACTCAGAGACAGCCACATGACTCTGCAGCTAGCAGCCCGTGGTGCATGTGTTCTGCTTTTTTAAATAACAAACTAGAAGGTTTTGCATTGCTGGTGGTATTAGAGTTTCTTGACTGTAGCTTGTGGTGTGAAGTAAGTGTTTTTCCAAACATAAAATACTTACTCAATCCCTTGTCATCTTTTTTGTTCAGTTTTACACATGTGTTTGAGTGGAAAGCAAGACTCAAAGTGCTGCTGGAATATGTTTAAAAAGGAATTTGTGGCATAATGATATGGATTTTGATTAGGAATTTGTAATATTCTACTTGTTACTTACCTACAGAATGCATCGCCAAACTGTGAAGTCACTACCTGTCATCTCTGTGTTTGCTTGCTGGTTGCAGGCCTAGTGGAGAGGCACACTTTGCAGGCAACCAATCGACAAGCAAATAAAGTAATTTTCCATTCACTAACTGCCATGGAAATTTTACATAGCCTTTCAGAATAATGACAGTTAACTGCTGTGTGAGCTTCAGTTCTTTCCTTCAAATATTTTTGGGAATGTTCAAAATCACCTAAAACTTAAATTTTATAACTTCCCACTAAAAGCAGTATCCTGACACATTGTATGTATTGTATTGTATGTTAACCATGGACCTAGAAACGACGGAGAGGCTCCGTCCCCACCGCAGCCGCAGTGGTCTACAACCCCACGACGACTACCGCAGTCCACTTCACTCCTCCGCCGCCCCACACTGAACCCAGTGTCATTGCGCAGTTCAGGGAACGTCTCACACCAGACGCGTGTAACCCCTATGTTTGCGTGGAGGTGTACATCTACATCTATATCTACATTTATACTCCGCAAGCCACCCAACGGTGTGTGGCAGAGGGCACTTTATATGCCACTGTCATTACCTCCCTTTCCTGTTTAAAAAGGAATTTGTGGTATAATGATATGGATTTTGATTAGGGATTTGTAATATTCTACTTGTTACTTACCTACAGAATGCATCACCAAACTGTGAAGTCGCTACCTGTCATCTCTGTGTTTGCTTGCTGGTTGCAGGCCTAGTGGAGAACTTGTTTGCGCAGCAATTGCCAACATAGTGTAACTGAGGTGGAATAAGGGGAACCAGCCAGCATTTGCCAAGGCAGTTGAAAACCACCTAAAAACTATCCACAGACTGGCCGGTTCACCAGACCTCAACACAAATCTGCCGGGCGGATTCTTGCCGGGGACCAGGGGCTCCTTCCCACCTGGAAAATACTGACACATTACCATGTTTTCATGAATACATCAGCAGATGGCTTAAACTAAACACCTTGTTGCTAAATTTTTAATTAAACAGTATTTTGTTGTTGACAATATAAATTATGCAATTTTTCAGTTTTCCAACAATTATTATTTTCAGGTGTTTGATATTATGACTTCATTTATTATTCTATGAGAGTGAGTGATGGAGTGAATGAAGCGTGCATGTGATACATGAATCTTTAAGTCTGTTAGTAATTAAATGATGAATGAGAGGATTAATCATGCTGTGTAATTCAACAGTTAGTCACATACATGGTATGATATACGTAATGTAAAATATGGTAGCCAGTTTAAGGATTCTAGGTACAAATTCTTTTCCTTTGTTTATAAGAAACACAAAGATGGAATTCCTTTCAGTCTATTTGGCTTTCATAAAATATAAAGTTTGGAAAATTATTAAAGTAAATTAGAGTTTGAATCAGTCTTTTGTTTATAAGAAACATAAAGATGGAATTCTTTTCAGTCTATTTGGCTTTCATAAAATATAAAGTTTGCAAAATTGTTAAAGTAAATTAGAGTTTGCATCAGTCAAGTAGGAAAATGTTCCAAGCAATCAAAATAGAGAACAGTTGTGTGCTCTATAAGGGAGAGAGATTTGCATGCACTTGTCTCAAGGAATGGTCACTCAGGTTTACCATGTGAAGGCCTATGTTTTGTTGTTCTAGTAATTTTGTGAAAAAGTTGTAATTTGCTTTTACTGAGAAGCTGAGTGGTTCAAAAAATGATGAGATTAGATGTAAACAACATTTCTGCAGGTTTTGAGAGTTTTTGAGAATTTTTGTATTTTATTCCAATAGGCCAAAAAAATGCTGTGTGGCATCCTATGCAGTCCTGGTTCAGAAACTTCAGATTATTGAATCATGGTGAGCTGTACAGTACTGAGTGAGCATAAAAAACTGCTAAACATTGTGTGAACTTTCTAACTTTACTTACTGGTGAAAGCTATGGTTATTTGGACTGCATGTCTCAAGGTCTGCTGGCTCCTAGTGAAAGAATGTGCTGTGTAAATGAACAGGTTATAACAGACTATGATCCAGTATTTGGTTTTGCATTAGGAACTGTGTGTTAGGGCAGCAATCAGAATACGATACAGAAGTTTTATTCAAGAACTTGTTTTATTTAGTAGCTTGAGTCAGACCTAATAGAATGAACCCTCTTATAAGCCATCCAGCAGAAATTTTGATGCATCCTACTGACATATACAGTGTGTACATAAAGTCCGGGAACACTTTCAGTTATTTATTGCATGATAACCAAACATTAAATCTAAATCTAAAAGGAAATGTGATGTCTTTCAGAACAAACAAAATGTTTCAGAACTGTGGTAGAGGTGAAAGTTTAGTGTGCTCTAATGCTGCAGATACATCAACAGCAGTTGTTAGGACATAATTAGTATTCTTCTTCTGACTGGAAAATGTATATTTTAGCAGCTTCTCTAGTCTTGGAGTTCAATGTCAAATTCACATAACATTAGTAATGAGTGAGTGTAAGTGGGGAGTTACATACATACTGTTTTGCAGACAGCAGTCATATTTCCTTACTCTCTCTCTCACCCATCTAATCCCCCCCCCCCCCCCTCCTCACCACCGCAGCCGTTCTCCAAATATAACTCACTGTCACCACACCCCCCCTCTGCACAGATACATACGCACTTTTAATGTGTCCCTGATTTCTGTGGTTTTAATAATAATAACAATAAAATGTAAAAAAAAATGTTTGTTTGACCAAAATAAATTATACACTGAAGAGCCAAAGAAACTGATACACCTGCCTAATATCGTGCAGGGCCCCCACGAGCATGCAGAAGTGCCACAACACAATGTGGCATGGACTTGACTAATTTCTGAAGTAGTGCTGGAGGCAATTGACACCATGAATCCTGCAGGGCTGTCCATAAATCCGTAAGAGTATGAGGGGTGGAAATCTCTTCTGAACAGCACTTTGCAAGGCATCCCAGATATGCTCAATTATGTTCATGTCTTGGGAGTATGGTGGACAGCAGAAGTGTTCAGACTCATAAGAGGAGTGTTCCTGGAACCACTCTGCAACAATTCTGGATGTGTGGGGTGCTGCTTTGTCCTGCTGGAATTGCCCAAGTCCACCAGGATGCACAATGGACATGAATGGATGCAGGTGATCAGACAAGATGCTTACGTACATGTCACCTATCAAGAGTCATATCTAGATGTATCGTACCACTCCATACCACTCCAACTGCACATGCCCCACACTATTACAGAGCCTTCACAAGCTTGAACAGTCCTCTGCTGACATGCAGGGTCCATGGATTCACGAGGCTGTCTCCATACCGTACAAGTCCATCAGCTCAATACAATTTGAAGCTAGACTTGCTCAACCAGACAACATGTTTCCAGTCATCAACAGTCCAATGTCAATATTGACAGGCCCACATGAGGCATAAAGCTTTGTGTCGTGCAGTCATCAGGGGCTCCAATAGCCCATATCGATGACGTTTCGTTGAGTGGTTTGCATGCTGACACTTGTTGATCACGCAGCATTGAAATTTGCAGCAGTTTGCAGAATAGATGCACTTCTGTCACGTTGAATGATTCTCTTCACCCGTTGTTGGTCCTGTTCTTGCATGATCTTTTTCCAGCCGCAGCAATGTAGGAGATTTGACGTTTTACTGGATTTCTGATATTCGTGATGCACTCATGAAATGGTCATATGGGAAAAATCTCCACTTCATTGTTACCTCAGAGATGCTGTGTCCCATCGCTCAGGTACTGACTATAAGACAGGTTCAAACTCATAACCTGCCATTGTAGGAGCAGTAACCAATCTAACAACTGCACCAGACACTTGTTGTCTTATATAGGCATTGCCGACTGCAACACCGTATTCTGTCTGTTTACATAGCTTTGTACTTGAACATGTATGCCTACACCAGTTTCTTTGGCGCTTCAGTGTATAAATGATTTAATATAATAATAATTTGTTTCCAACAGTTCTAATAAAATTGCTTTAGCATAAGGTCCATCAAATTTCCATTTAGAGAACTTGTAATGGGACATCATCCTCCAGCATTACTTTTGCTCAACAGTAGTTGTCAATACCAGTATTATTTTTCAAATTTTGGACAGGCCAGTATTATCTCAGTTGCTTTTCTGAAAACTTTCATATAATTTTACACATATTATAAAATTTATGAAAATAAATTACTTTATAAAATGTTTTAGTCTTGATGTTATAATCAATAATGAATGTACAGTTAAAATTCTTTTTTTAAGAAACATATGAAACTACGAAATATTTGCACACTTAAAATTTCTATTATTAATTACGCAATCCTGCACAATTTATTATATACATTTCTGGATTCATTTATGAAATAACAATCAAAATTAATAATGTAATAAAAACTAGAGGAAATTCATTTGTTAAGAAAAATTGTAAACCCTTTGGGATATTGTTATTTCCGCAGAATGTGGGAGTCGTAAGCATGCCTCTGATGTGATCGGATGTATTTTTGTATTTTGTTCAAACAATGTAATTTCGGCTTTGTTAATGTGAAAAATCAAAAGACTGTATGATATACTAGAATGCGAAAAAAAAAAAAAAATTATGTAAAAACAAAATTTCTGCAACATTGATCTTCAATTTTATTTAGATCAATTCAACCATGAGGACCTAAAATGTCTTCAAGAATCAGACCCCTAGACAAAGAGAACTGGAGCCAACTCTACATGAAAGGCTAAGTATACTAGAAACTTTATTGTAATCTTTGCTCCTCTCAACTCTTCATAAAAGACTAATGTGAACAATAGGTAGAATTAGCAAGAAGGGGGATGATTACAAGTGCGGGTGTCATCTGTGATTAATTGACGAATAATAAAGTTTTGTCTGTTGCAGAGATCATTTTATTCCACTGATTTTTGAAATTAATGTACGAATAAATTTTCAATCACAAGGAGCAAAATGATGGACTGGATTAAATGAAAGTGAAGAGGACTTGACACCTACAACCAGAAACATCAAAAAGGAAAGATAAGTACAAATTATTTGTGAAGTTAACTTGTTTGTGAACTCTTGTGCTTGTTAACAAAATGAATAGGGACGAAAGCAAAAGTGAGGTAAATATGAAAGCTTCAGGATCCAGTCAGGGCACGTCTGAGCTGAGAAAAATGGTAGTCAGTAAAGAAACAGTAAAGACTGATGTTTTGCAGTAAATTGTGGCAAAACTAGAGGAAATGAATACGGATAGCAACAGGAAATTTAGTGCAGTTAATTATCAATTAACTGAAATAAGAACTGAAAACAATAGCAAAATGGACAGAGAACAAAATCAGATAGGTTGACTTAGTAGGTAAGTTTCAGAGTTAAAAGTGGATTGTCGGAGGGGTTAAAAAGTGCGAATGAAAAAGTTGATGCTTTAGAAAATAAATTTATTGTTTTAGAAAATGAGTTTGTACATGAGTCAGCGAAACAATCAAAGAATGTTTATGACATCAGAGTTGAATTACTACCCAACAAAATATCGTCAGTTTAAACAAAAAAGAAATTAACTGTAGAAAACAATATGAAAACCAATGTAACTGTTTTAGATTAAAAAATTTCAGCAGTTCAGGAATGTTGTAATACCAAAAATCTGTGTGCAAACAAAGGTATTGCATGCTCCAATACTCCTATCAAAAGTTTTCCATGAGATAATTTACATTCAGTGGGTTGTCTGTACCACTTCTGAGATAGGTTTGTGTCGGCATGAATGACAGTTAAAAAAATTAAATTTGTTAAAAGATTTCTTGAAGGCGAAGCTCTGTCATGGATAAATTTAAATTTAAGTCAGTGGAAAACATATCAGAGTTTCGAGAAAAAAAAATTGAAATAAATTTTGGGTGGAAGCAGAATAGGAGAAATAAAAAGTGAATCTCTGAATGGTTCTAATTACAGGAATAGGGATGGCACTTCGAAAGAGTTTTGTAAGAACCAACTTAAAAAATTAGCACAACTTGACAAACCATTTGATGAAATGACCTTGATTGATGGACTTAAAAGGAGATTACCAGAAAGACTGCAGTGGGATTTCGTACATGGACCTGATAATTGTCTTGAACAATTTTTACGATATGTTGACAGGCTGGTTAGGGCAGTAGAAAGAAGTATGTCCATAATAATAGGAATGATAGAAATCACAATGGGAGTAATCACAAAAACAGAGAAATGGTAACTTCCATCAGGATCAAAAAGTCAGTAGAGAGAGAAATTCTGAACAGCAGCAGTATAGGAATAAGGGGAATAACCATGGGCATTTTAATAGAAGAAACAATCACAGAAGTGACTACTCAGAAAACTGCAGTTCATCTTAATGAGCGTCCACAGTTTTGGGGGGAGGAAACGTAACAAGCACAGGATCCTTAAGCTACACTTGCAATTAGACAATAATAACAGTGTTAATGATAAGGCACATGTATCAAAAATTGAACAGAAAGAATATCAGATTTCTCATTTATGTTTTGATCAAAAGTTTTGTGATACTATGTTTAATTACAATGGTGTAAGTGCTAATCACAAACCAGACTGTGAGAGTAGTATGTACTACTGATTTCTTCTCTTGGACGGAAAACAGTGTTATTGATGTATGTAAGTTAGGTGATGACTGTATTGAATTTTTTATGTAGATGTGAATGAGAGCTGTTAAGTAACTGAGAGCTGTGAAGTAACTGAGGTTGGTAAACCTGAGATAGGTGGCTTATTGCAAATGAATGTAGGTGAGGTGAGTGACTTTGATGGAGATTGTATTATCAGTGATGTTGTTGTTGAAGTCATTTTGGGGGAATATAATGATGATGATGATGATGAGGATAAGGTATTTTCTGCTGTCATCGTTCTTAAAAATAATAGAATTAATTATGAAGGGAAGAGTAATGCATTGCTTGAATAAACAGAATGTTCTAAGTGAATCACATTTTGGCTTCTGAAGTAGTAGATGCACAAAATCAGCAACAGTAGAATTCACAAAAGTCATTCTTGAAGCCCTCGATGAAGAGAATGTGTCATAGGTATACTTTTAGATCTTTCTAAGGCTTTTGGTTCTGTCAACCATAAGATATTACAAAACGAGCTGGAAGCACTGGGAAGAAGAGGCATTGTCATCAATGACTGGTTCGAGTCATACCTCGCCTGTGTTAATACAATTACACACACACACACACACACACACACACACACACCATATCAGGCCATCACAAGATGCTGGAGTTGGTTGTTGGACACAGCAAGACTGATTATTTACATGAATAACGGGGTGGAATTGGGGGGGGGGGGGGGGGGGGAAGAAAGAGAGGAGGAAAATAATGATTTACAGCCACACAGGATAACGTGGCAATGCAATGGAGTGAGTTGAAAATATATCTATAAGACTGATTATTGATACTCGATTATTGAAAGCAGTTGCCTGATCTGATGGAAGTGGGGAGGGGGTAGTGGGAAAGAGGCATGTCTTTGGACAGATGACTCAGCAGCCACACAACAAGACAAAAAAAAGTACAGAGGGTACAAAAAATAGAAATGTAGGAAGAGGGAAAGGGAAGCAAGAGAGTGGGAAAATGAGGAGAGGAAAAACAGAGAAAGGTGAAGACAAAGGGGGAAAAGAGAGGAAAGAGAAACTGGTGAAAATGGCTATTCAATATATTGACACATAAGCACATGAAATGGAGTCACAAGCCGAGAGCGAAGAAATTATTCTATCAACAAAGCCCACTCCAGACCCATTTGCAGAATTGTATTGAAGCTTAGAAGCATTCATTTCAATGATGAAAACAAATTTTGAACGTTTATCATTACAGATAAATGAAATGTCAACCTAGTATAATAATACATCAAATAAGCAAAATGAAATGGTGACTAGGCTAAATGATATATTACCTAAATTGACTAAATTGTCAGTATACATGACAAATTTGTCAATGCAACAGGATGCTTTAACAACCAAAATTACCGAACTGAAAATGACATACCAGCACATTCTTGACACTGTATGAATATTAACCACTAAACAAACTTTTATAAAAGATTTGGTATAGGAGCTAAATCAAAAGGCTGAACAAGAGGCTAAGATCAGGGAATAGTTTGATGCACAGAGGGAAAGTTTTTTGCAAAACCTTTTGAAATGGATTTTGGATAAGGAAACAGTGATAAATGAAAGATTAGATTCAAAATTACCCACTGTTTTAATCACATCTTCTCGGTTTACAAGACACATCATTTTGAATAAAACACTCAAGCTTTCAATACCTGTTTCCACATCATCACTGTCAGGAGTTGAAATCACTGACTGCTGGAGATGACATGGCATTCTGCTTATATAGATCTAATGGCAGCATTGGGAGCCTTCGATAGTGAGCTGAAGGGTTAAACATACAGTGGCCAAGTTGGACAGCTCCTAGCAGCTCTGTCCTGCCACAAGACCTAATTATGCCACATTGTGTGAACTGCAGGTGCCACATTTGAAACTATTGCTCCCACAGCCCTCAAGTGTCAAGCTTACGTTTTCCCTTTTGCTCAGTGTCCACCCCCATGCTCTGCTAAGCATGTATCTCTGCTCTCTGTTAAAACTGTTGCTGTTTATTTTAATTTTGGCCACTTCTTTTATAACACAAACCATGTATGATGTTGTTTGAGCCAAAACTCTCATTTTTTCACCTTGTATTTTGTGCCCATTTTCTAGGCAGTGTTCAGCCATGGCAGACTTCTCAAATTCCCCTTGTTTGATATGTCATGAATGCTCTGCACTACACTCAGCAACACTGCAAATAGTCTGACCTAAGTAAAGGCTGACACATTCACTCACAGGGGCACCATACATGCTATGAATTCAGAGACCCATGTTGTCTTAAATGGCTCATAACGTATCTTTTAACTTGGAGGCAGGTGGTGTCACTGGTTTCAGTCCACGTCCCTTCAACATGTGTCCTATCTTGCTAGTAGTTGCTCCACAGTATGAAGGCATGCAGCTGGCATGATCTCTTCTGCAGCTCACAAAGTGTCTTTCATTGCTGACACTTGAACATGTGCTTCAAATGCTGAAATTTAGGCTTTAGATGGTCATTGTGAGAAGTAGTCTTTGCCCTGCTTACTGATATATTCAGTACCACTTTCTTGTGTACAAACTGGTGAAAACTGTTGGTGTTTAAATACCAGTCAGTGTGCATAGATTTCCTGTACACTGAATGACCAAGTCACCTCCTGCCTTCCATTCAACTAAAACATCCAAGAACAATAGCTTGCCAGACAATTTGATGTTGAAACGGACACTATTCACATGGTCAGTGAAATACTACAGTGCATTTTCAACTAGAGGCCATATGAAGAAGCTGTTGTCAACGTACCATAGGAAGCAAGATGAATGAAACCCAGCAGAGTTCAGAGCTCGCTCCTCACAGTGCTCCATGAAAATTTCATGATGGTCAAAAACAGTGGGGATCCCATGGCTGTGCCATCCACCATCTCATAATATTTGTTGCAGTACAGAAAGTACATTGTCATTAAAATATGGTGAAATAGCTTGGCAATTTCAGGTGGAAACATGTTGCACCAAATGATCCAGTGTGTCTTGTACCAGCACTCTCATAAAAAGTGACACAAAGTTCCCATTAACCATTTCATCATTTTGGCCTATCTTCATTTTCCTAAGGGTCGTAACAAATGACTGCAAGTTAACAATGTGATGTTTGTAGTGTCCCAGTTTGCTAATAACCCTGCAGTGGACAGAATTTTGAAGAAGACTAGTCATGCCACTGTGAAACAGTGAATGTGACAGACAAGGTATGAACTGGATGTTAATTCCAGACACCTACTTGATTGTCATTGGTAAATATTGCCATGGCATGAAAATCATGTTTATTAAGACAAAAGCTGCAAACATCGGTATAGTAAACCAGCACACTGTACTTCAGTGAAGAACGACGAAGATCATATGCATGAAAATGTTATGGAATCATCAGTTATTAACTCCCAACAGCAGGTTGAGCTAAAAGATTTACTATTGAAGTACAAACATGTTTTTGATTTTTTAAAAAAGAATAGATACTGTTCATGCTTATCAATATTATGGGAGGTACATCCACATAAAATTTACAGCCAGAACCTAGACTCCATCCCATGGACAAAACAGGAGATGGCTACAAAGTAAATGCAACAGATGTTAGAGCAGAAAACTATATCTCATTATCTCTCATTGCAGCCCTTTATTAGCAGTTGCCAAACCAGATGGTAATGTCCGCCTTATACTAGATACATGGGCTATTAATCAAATTATATTCACACCATGATCTTAAGAAGTATTGACATTGATGATTAGTCTCGTTTGTCTTTTAA
Organism: Schistocerca piceifrons; assembly: GCF_021461385.2. NCBI lineage: Eukaryota > Metazoa > Arthropoda > Insecta > Orthoptera > Acrididae > Schistocerca > Schistocerca piceifrons. The sequence goes on from NC_060145.1 coordinate 393,893,750, forward strand.
TAAATTTGTAAATACATGAATAATTGGTTGTGTGTTACTAACTAACTTAAGTGATGATATTAGTAGAAAATCTTCAAACCATATTTATACATGGAACTCGCATGGTCTGAGAGAATCCTATATCATCAGTGCTTTTGTACATAAGCACTTATTACAAATTATCTTGTAGTTAGATTAGGTAACATTTGCCATATGATTATTTGTAAGTATGTGGTTTAATTTGTAGCTCTAATCTAAAAATAAAGATTTATGTCTGTATTAATAGAGTTTAAAGCTATTAATTGATGGCATTATTGAATACAGGCAGGCTTTGAACGATAACATTGATTTGGGTCTTTGTGAATTCTCTGTAAATATTCTGCTCTGATTTCGAGATTGCTTGCTGTTGTTCTTATGTTCTTTGACTCAATGAAAATACGCAAAGGCTAGTTTTGTGCTATGAATTGACAGATTATGATGTCCTGGCCTCTATACATGATGAAACAATAATTAGCGAGCAAGGTGGCGCAGTGGTTAGCACACTGAACTCATATTCGGGAGGATGACAGTTCAATCCCACGTGTGGCCATCCTGATGTAGGTTTTCTGTGATTTCCCTGAATCGCTCCAGGCAAATTCCAGGATGGTTCTTTTGAAAGGGCACAGCTGACTTCCTTCCCCATCCTTCCCTAATCCGATGAGACCAATGACCTTGCTGTTTAGTCTCCTCCCCCAAACAACCCACCCCCCCATTAAATAATTTCAAAGTTTCACTAGCTCAGGTAAGAGTTATCAAAAAATATGTCTTTGTATCAAAATATATTTTTGTTTTGAATTATTTGTATGATTCACACTGACATATGTACACATTTCTCCTATAAATATCTTGCCTGTATTCTGTTTCCCTACAATGTTTAGACTTGTGGGCGTTACATTAATACACATGTTTGTAAGCAATGGTTATGGAGGGACTGTGATCTGGTAGACATAGTTTTGAATATGTTTTTGTGGGAGGGAGTACATTGTGAAACTATATGACGCTGATAAACCAGTATGGTGCTAGTGCAAGTTGAAATGGAGAACCAAAACTAGTACACCATCAGAAGCTCTGTAAAGTATTTTGCCCTTGCTTGAGTTGAGATCAGTGGAGTGCTATCCTCTTGTGGTGCTGTGTCAATGCTTAAAGTCTTCTTCAAGTGAGATGAGACAGTTTTATATGCACTTGCGCTGACTGAGTGTTTGTGACAGATGTGTAAAAACACTGGGTTCTGGCATGGCAAAGCTGAGAGTCCTGTCTGCCTCCAGCAGCTATTGACTGTTGTTGTGGAGCATTGTGCACACTGTCATTATTGATTTAAACTATACAGTAAGAAGAATTGTCCAACAGACACACTTGCTTAGTGCATGTTGTGGGCATTAACTACAAGACCGTTATTGACCTCATGTGCTAAATCAAAAGCAAAGGACGATGGATTAAGTCATCGTGACATGGACACTGAGCAGTGCTTAGAAATGAAATATATTAGGTCCTTCATATTTAAACATTGAGCCATTTCATGTATTTAAGTCAAGTAAATCTGTTATTTTTACTTATGAGAATAATTAGTTGTATGTTAATGAAATTTTTCTTTCAGTATCACTTATATATGTTGTGCATTACATAGTTTGATTAGTTTGTACAATAGTTGTATGTAACCTGATAATGGTGGACTACTGGATGACTCTTTGAGATACAACCAAATTTACACTGTGGAACCTACCGCCATTCTGGCCATTAACCTCTCTTTCCACATCTTGGCCATAAAGATGGGTTCCAAAACAGCTGAAAACATCACCTACATTCTGTCCTTGGGTCATCGCTCCTTGTAATCACTAGCTGAACCTTCAACCATCACCATAATCCAGCATCTTCTAACTTCTGGTACCTACTGTCTTAAAACATGAACTAAAATAATTTCTATTGTACCTATACCATACCACCTGTAACAACAAAAAGAACATAAAAATAAAGATGCTATATGAATAAATGTCTGTCTTTACTGACTTCATCAAACAAAATATCCAAATGATTATAATTGTACATCACTGAGGATTTTAAAACTATGCCTGAATAATATTTTTACTGACTGGTATATTTTGATAAGTTAACTTTTCAAGAACCATACTAATACATTACTGTCATATTTTGTACCAGATTCATTTTTCAGTGACCTGTAATGTTATTTAAGTCTGCAAAGTGATAAAGTCTGAAAACCACGTCAGAGTTTTTTCAAGTTTTCTGCTGACTATGCCCCAGTGGGAAGGAGAGTGGGGAGACAAAACTTACTTCAGTAGTCCTGTGTGTAGAGGTAATTCCAGGCTTTAACACTAAGCCATGACACATAGTAATTTAATGCAAAACCTCAACAGATCTGCTGTAATAAAATCACTTGCATAAATATCATGATAAGAAAATCAATCCTTATCATATTAATTAACTAAACTCAAACAAGAAACTATTATTAATCTACAAGATAACTGTTTTAAGAAAACTATGTCATGTTCCATTAACTATGGCTATGTGTTTAATAATTTTGTATATCAAGTATACAGCATCTGAGTGAAGTGAAATTGAATAGCACATACATGTGCTGTAACAGACATTGTCTCCACCATTCAAGGGGTCACTGAAGCAAATCTTTGTGTTTCAATGGCATCAGTGAAAAGGTTGCATCTAAGAGTATGAACTTTACTTTAACATCATAATTATTATCTGTATTCATTTTGATGTTTGCTCTATCAAAAAATATGAAAAGCATATAGTTGTCTTTTTTCTTTTTATTCCTCAAGCATTGCTGCTGAAAGGTAAATTTTCCGTCCTGTAAATGACATTGTGAAGTAGTAAGTCATATTTAATTTATTTATGTATTATGTAGTGGTACTGTGTTTACTTCTGTTTTTTCCACTGTTGATGAAGGTTTTGTATATTTTTCAGGCTTTTAAATTAATTGAAGTAGTCAGTTAGATGACCCAATGATTGCATGCTATAAATATGCTATCATTTTCACATCTGAGTATTTGAAAATTGAGCCTGCAATGGAAGTTCTTCATGAAGTCTGATCATTATTATTATAACTATGCAAATCATTTCCTTGCACTGAAACTTGACATTAATATGGCTCACTGCTTTTCAGTGATGGCATCTGCACCTGCGGCTACCATTTGCTCTGATAAAAAGAAAGGTATTTTGTAGAACTACTTATGTAACAAGAAGAGAGAAAAAGAATAAGAAACTTATTTTCAATTTTTAATTGTTTTCTTTCTCTTCTTGTTGGCAATGTAATGCAACCTTCCTTCAACATTTTACCTTCTTACTTGAATTACAAAAATCAACACTGAAAGAAGAGAGGTGGAATGATAATGGTCAAGCTTGCAGTTTGCCACAGTTTGGAGGCGGCCATTCACACAGGTAGACAGCTGGTTACTTGGCATGCCCACATAGAATGCTGCACAGTAAATGCAGCACAGCTGATATATAACTAATATGGCTGCTTTCACAGGTCCACATGTGAAAGCAACTGCTAAGGACAGATTATTATTACTCGGGCCCTGTGAATGAGTATCTTAAAAATGGTGAAACTGGAACATGAATGTACACAGATTACTGTCATGAGCATCTGTGGAAAGAGACAGAAGAACAGCAAAACTACCACTAGGCACTAAATGGTTGGACATCCATGAATCTTCACAGAACGTGCAATTCAGAGGCTTCTCTGGTCTGTAAAGTAAGTTAGATGGTGATCTGTGACATGTTTGGTGAAAGAGCACAATGCTGGTGCAAACACAAATGTTTAGGAGCACACCGCTCATCATACATTGTTGAACACGGAGCTCCACAGCAGACCACCCCTACGTGTTCACATGTTTGACTCAACAACATTATCAGTTATGACTGCACTGAGAACAGGACCATCAGGATTCGACCACTGATCAACAGAAATGTGTTGTCTCATTGGGTAAATCACATTTTTACTATACAAGTCAATGGTTGTCTCCACGTACACCACCACTGAGATGAATGGGGTGTTGACATGTGCAGCACACTGTGGAGGCAGGTTGGTAGAAACAGAATTATGCTGTGGGAGACTTTCTCTGCATTTGCATGAGATCTGTGGTAATAAAGACATGCTGCCTGCATCTCTTCGTGATGGATGTCTCCCCCCCCCCCCCCCCCAACAGAGATGTCATCTTTCAGCAGTATAACTGTCCATATCTTGGAGCTGTAACCATGCTACAATGGTTGAGGGTTATTATAGTGAATTTATGTTGATGTCTTAGTGACCAAATCTGTCTGACGTAAATCCTATGGAATCCATCTGGGTCCCTATCGAGCGCCATCACCGCATGCACAAATCAGTGGCTTGTTATTTTCGCAAATTAGGTGGGCTGTGTGTAGACATGTAATATCACTTACCTCCACAAACCTACCAACAAACTGTAGGATCCCTGATACGCAGAATCAATTATGTATTTTGTTCCAAAGATGGACAAACAAGCTAATAAGCAGGTGGGCACAATATTTTGGCTCATTAGTGTATGTCAGTATTCTTGAGCTACTCTAAAGTATTCTATGTGGGCTTGGCAAGTGACCAATTATGTACTTGCACAAATGGTCACAACCAAACTGTGGCAAACTGCAAGTTTGACCATCCAATTGGCAAACATGCTGCACACCACAACATAAATGGCTTCAACATAAGTTTCTCTGAACTATGTAGATGGGAACTTTCTCTCCAATATATCTAGCACCCTCATAATTCCCCTGGTCAGACCTCCATTAAACTATTCCCATTGCCTCACCTTGCCTTTTCCATTCTCTCTTCTGTCCTACCACTCATTCTCCATCCAGGTCATGCACTGCATTCTTCCACAGCTTTTCCTGCCCCTACCATGCAGTCTCTCTCTCCCTCCCCTCCTTTCTACCACTCTCTCTCCTCTTTCCCCATCCTTTCTCTCTCTCCTTCTTCATCTTTATCTTTCTTTCCCCCTCCATTTCTCCCCACCATCTTCCTCTCATGGCCCCTTCCTTCTTCCCCCTCTACTTCTTCCTACGTCTCTATTCACTCAACTGCTGTACTATTTTTGTCTTGCTATGTGGCAGCAGTCATCTGTTTATAGACTTGCCTCTTTCTCACTACCCCCTCATTGCATCCTTCTCAACACCCTCCCCACCTCCATCAGCTTAAACACCAGCTTTTGGTAATCGAATGTCAATAATTAATCAGTCTTTCATGCCCATGGGAGAGTACATTTGGGTGTTTAAGCAGTATGTGTGGACATGTGTACTTTAGCTAGAAAAAGAGCTAGCAGTCAAAGGCTAGTGTGAACACTGCTGTCCGTAATATTTTTATGTGCTCCACACATTGATCTACTAAAGTTGAGTTTGACTTTTCATTATTTTAGATATCTTTTCACACATTGCTTTCATGTATTGTTTTTTCCTTCTTTTTCCCATTTCTGGAAAAACTTACTCCCAAAGTAATGCAATGTGTAACGCTAATGTCTTATTCTCTTGCTGCTCTCAATATCTCTCTCATTATAGAGAGCTGCTGACTCAGTTCTTCAGACTGGCAAATGACAAGACACACTAAATGGAAATGCAACATTGTTGCTATGGTCCTGGCATCAGCTGATAGTGTGTGTAATGTTACATTATGAAACAATGTGTGTATAGAATGAAATTTTCACTCTTCCGTGGGATGTGAACTGATATGAAACTTCCTGGCAGATTAAAACTGTGTGACAGACCGGGATTCGAACTCGGTCCCAAGTTCGAGTCTCAGTCCAACACACAGGTTTAATCTGCCAGGAAGTTTCAATATGTGTGCAGTGACTGGAAGTGAGAAATAAATGAACAGTGCAATTCTGGCTGTTTACATTATTCAATAACTTCTTTGCAAAACAGTATTTCACCTTAGGGGTAAATGGAATGAGGTAGCACTATTTTAAACAGTGTGGCCTTGTATTCAGGAGGGTGGAGGCGCCAATATTTATCCAGCCATCCTGATTCAGTTTTTCTGGATTTCTGAAAATACTTTAGTCAAATGCCAGGACAATTTCTACCATATGGCCATGGCCTGTCTCATCCTTGTCAAGTTAGACGTGCAAATATATAAATGACTTTATATATGAATTATGTTATTGTTGTTGTTCTTAGATTGTTATACCAATGCCCATTTGGTATTGTTGTAAACATGATATATGGATGAGTAAACCTACTACTAGTACTGCTACTGTTAGCACTACTAAAGCAGGACTGGAATGTTATAGTTACTCCCTATCACCTCACCATCTTCAGGGTAAACTTGTAATGGGGTGCCATCTTCCAACATTACCTTTCTATAATAGAAATAATCAATACAAGGAATATTTTCGAATCTTGTATTGGGGAACGTTATCTCAGCTGTTTAACTAAAAGAATTTCGTATGAATTTGTATACGATGCATTATATTTTGAGCTAAAATGTATAACAAGAAATTAATTTCTTACAGTCGATATGTACTAACTCTGTAAATACAGCTAATTCTTCTTCTTTTATAGATATTTGAAATTACAAAATATCTGGTATGCTTAAAATTCCTACTATTATTTACACAATCTGATGCTTACTATTAAATTTATTTCTGGATTCGTTTACACATTAATGATATAACTTGGTGAAGATTCTTCTTTTGTCAAGGAAGTTTGTAAACTCTTCTTTTTTTTAACTCTTTGGAATATTGTTAGTACCGCAGAATGTAGTTAGTGGTGGGCATGCCTCTGGTGGAATCAGATGTGTTTTTATGTTCGGCAGTAACAATGTATATTTCTGTTTTATGGAAGTGGAGATTGTAAAGTCAGTCTGATATACAAGAATGTGACATAATAGAAAACAAGTGCAAACAGAAATCATGTAACAGGCTTACTTAAAATTTATCTAGTCGTCTGGAAACAACAAAGTTAAAAAATTTCAGCTTGAAGAATCCATCCCTGGATGTGGTGAACTGCATCCAACAATGAGAAAATGAAGATAAGTAAAAAAGTTATTTGTGCAGCTTATGCCTCTAGATGCTTTTGAAATAAATCAATCTTTTTGAAGAGACTGAAAATTTACTGGTGATGTGTGGGAGGGTAAGATTACAATTGTGGGTGCCATCTGGTATCAGTTGACTGGTAGCGCAAAGTTTTGTCTGTTGCAGAAGTAGAAAGGACAGTGATTTGTGTTAGTCATAGAAAAAAGACTGAGAGCTGCCCAACAAAGTCGTATCAACAGTGACAAGAAACTACCAACAATGACGGACCTGATCAACTGAAAGAAGACTTTACAACTACAATGAGGGGCATCAACAAGAAAAAATAAGTACAAAATATTTGTGAAATAATAATTATTATTATTTTTTGGACTCGTGTGATCGCTAGGAAAATGAACAGAGACAAGGGTAGTAGTGATGAAGTGAAAGCTGTAGGACCCAGCCAGGGCATGTTTGAACCAAATGAATAGTTTGGAATTGATTTTGGCAAAACTAGACGAAACGAAGACAGATAGCAATAGTAAATTTAGTGCAGCCAGTGATCACTTAACTGAAATACAAATTGAAAACAATAGTGAAATGGACGGGGTACAGTACCAAATAGACCAACTTAGTAATCAGGTTTTTGGGGCTAAAATGGGTTGTCAAAGAGATTAAAAAGTGTGAATGAAAAAGCTGATGTCCTAGAAAATAAATTCAATCTTTTGGAAAATGAATTAGTTGCCCAATCTGCAGAACAGACAAAGAATGTTAATGATGTCAAAGTTGAACAGAAGGCTGTAGCAGAAAAAATTGAACAGGACTTTAGTAGTTTAGATCAAAAAATTTTTAGTGGTCGAAACAGTGTGCAAACTAATGTAAACCTGGAAGAAAGAATATCGCAAAATCATGGTTTAGCCACAGCCTTTAAGATGTTTCCAGAACGAAACTTTTGGTCTGCAGTGGAGTGTAGGTAGAGCTTCTGTGAAGTTTGGAAGGTAGGAGATGGGGTACTATTGGAAGTAAAGCTGTGAGGTCAGCTTGTTAGTCATACTTCAGTTGCTCAGTCAGTAGCGCATCTGTCTCTAAAATGCAAAGGTCCTGAGTTCGAATCTCAGTCCAAAAAACAGTTTTAATATTCCAGGAAGTTTCATATCAGCTACATGCTGCTGTATAATGAAAATTTCAATCTGTAAAAGTAATCACAATAATGCTGGAAGTAAAGGAGTGGAGTCATGTAATACTAGATACAGAAAGCTGGTTAAAACCTGAAATAGATGGCACTAAGATGAAGAAAATATAGTTCTATATTGAAAGGTTGGGCTAATGGAAAATATAGGTGGTGTTTTTGTTGAGGTAAACAAGAAGCTGAAATATAACAAAATAGAAAATGAACAACATGTGAAATAGTTTGGGCAACTCTTCAGTATCAAAGGTGGGCATAAACTTATAATTGATCTTTCTACTGACAACCAGATATAATGGAAAATTTTAGAGAAAGCATCAGTTTGTTAGTATGAATATTCCCTAGTCTCACTGTCATTATTGTAGGAGACTTTAGTAATCCATCAATCATTCAATTAAGAAAAATATAGTTTTGTAAGGGATGGATATGACAAGACATCCTACAAACCATTACTAAATGCTTTGCCAGCCGGTGTGGCCGTGCGGTTCTAGGCGCTACAGTCTGGAACTGCGTGACCGCTACGGTCGCAGGTTCGAATCCTGCGTCGGGCATGGATGTGTGTGATGTCATTAGGTTAGTTAGGTTTAAGTAGTTCTAAGTTCTAGGGGACTGATGACCACAGATGTTAAGTCCCATAGTGCTCAGAGCCATTTGAACTAAATGTTTTCTCTGAAAACTGTCTAGAACAGTTAGCTTGGAACCCACTGATGATACAAATATCTAAATCTACATCTACATTTATACTCCACAAGACACTCAATGGTGTGTGGCGGAGGGCACTTTACATGCCACTGTCATTACCTCCCTTTTCCGTTCCAGTCGCGTATAGTTCACGGGATGAACGACTGTCTGAAAGCCTCCATGCGCGCTCGAATCTCTCTAATTTTACATTCGTGCTCTCCTCGGGCGGTATAAGTAGGGGGAAGCAATATATTCGATACCTCATCCAGAAACGCACCCTCTTGAAACCTGGCGAGCAAGCTACACCGCTATGCAGAGCGCCTCTCTTGCAGAGTCTGCCACTTGAGTTTGCTAAACATCTCCGTAACGCTATCATGGTTACCAAGTAACCCTGTGATGAAACGCACTGCTCTTCTTTGGATCTTCTCTATCTCCTCCGTCAAGCCGATCTGGTACAGATCCCATACTGATGAGCAATACTCAAGTATAGGTCGAACGAGTGTTTTGTAAGCCACCTCCTTTGTTGATGGGCTACATTTTCTAAGGACTCTCCTAATGAATCTCAACCTGGTACCCGCCTTACCAACAATTAATTTTATATGATCATTCCACTTCAAAACATTCTACATGCATACTCCCAGATATTTTACAGAAGTAACTGCTACCAACGTTTGTTCCTCTATCATATAATCATACAACAAAGGATGTATTTGCAATACATTACATTTGTGTATGCTAAGGGTCAGATGCCACTCCCTGCACCAAGTGCCTATCCGCTGCAGATCTTCCAGCATTTCGCTACAATTTTCTAATGCTGCATTCTCTATATACTACAGCATCATCCGCAAAAAGCCGCATGGAACTTCCGACACTATCTACTAGGTGTACTAGACTTAATAACAACAAATAGACCTGACATCTTTAATGATGCCCATATTGAAACTGGTGTCAGTGGCCATAAGACAGTTGCAGAAATGATGATTACTAATGTACAAAGGGCAGCTAAAATGAGTAGGAAGATTGGCATACTTAAAAAGTTAGATGAAGAGGCAGTCATACCATATCTCAAAGAGAGAATATTTACCTCTAGGCAGGAGTATATAGAAGAACTGTGTGTCAAGTTTAAAAGAATAGTTGGCCATACACTGGACAGATATGTACCTATTAGGACAGTTCATTGTGGGAGCGAACCTTCATGGTATGCAGCCGATGTGAGCATCAACTTCTACAAAATAGGTGTAAAATAAAGCCATATAATCATAGAAACAGGGATGCTAAATGAAACATGTTTGGCTATTAAGAGGGCAGTGTGTGAGGTGTTCATGACTGTGGCAGCAGAATATTATTGAAATATTTCTCACAAGACCCAAAGAAATTCTCATATCTAGAGGTTGTCAGTGGCACCATAGTTATTGTCCACATAATCATGAATGACACAGAAACTGAAGTCAAATGTGGCAAAGCAAAAGTAGAACCACTGAACTCCACTATCACATGTTTCTTCACTAAGGAAGGTCGGGCTGTACTGCTTGCTCCATATTACTTCTCACACCACTGCAAATATGAGCAATATAGATGTTTGTGTCAGTGGCCTTGAGAAACAGTAATCCCTGGTACAATTTGCAGCTGAGTTAGCCCTCCTTTTAACCATCATATATGATTAATCCATAGAACAAAAACATGTGCCCAATCATTGAAAAATAGCACGACTCACAACTGTCTACAAGAAGGGTAATATGAATAACCCACAAAACTAATGTTCAATCTCACTGATATTCATTTGATACAGAATCCTAGAAAATATTCTAAACTCAGATATAATGAGGTATTTCAAACAGAATGACCTTTCTCATGCCAACTGACATGGAATCCGAAAACATCGATCATGCAAAATCCCACTTGCACTTCTTTCACATGACACACTGAAAGCATGGATCAATGAATTCAGGTAGATACAGTACTTCTTGACTTCTGAAAAGCCTTTGACTCGGTACCACACCAACATTTATTAACAAAAGTTTGATTATATGGGACATAAAACAAAATTTGTAATTGGGTTCAGAATTTCTTAGTTGGCATGATGCAGGTTGTTATCTTGCATAGAGAGTCATTGACGGAAGTCTAACTAATTTTAAGCATGCCCCAGGAGGCTCTCATTGTTCATTTTGTGTATTAGTGACCTGACAGACAATATTAACAGCAACTTCAGACTTTTTGCAGATGGTGCACTTATCTGTAACGAAGTACTGTCTGCAAAAAGGTGCAGAAATATTCAGTCAGAGCTTGATAAGATTTCAAAGTTGTGCAAAGATTCACTACAATATCAACTGGAATCAGTGAAACTATACACATGCTAGCTGTATCAATTTGTAAGGACGTGAAATCTAATGACCACATAGCCTCAGTTGTAGGTTAGGCAGTTGGCAGTTTTCATATCATTGGCAGGATTCTGGGAAATTATAGTCAGTCCACAAAGTAAACTGCTTACATACCAGTTGTGTGTCCTATCTTAGAATACAGGTAGTTTCAGAAAGAATGATCTGATTACACAACTCCATACTTATTGATAAAAATATACTACAGACACAAGATAGATTGCAAAATACTCACATAATCTTAAAGTTTTAGCTATGCTATTACAAATGCTCTATTTGTTCACTAGCAGGAGTACAGATGACATTTAGACAATAACTAAATCCACAGTAAACTTTACACAATGTATCTGCTTTTACAGAAGTTATGGGGATTGTTACTCTTTTCTTCACTTCTTCCATGTCATGAGATAAAGGGGAGATGAACACACTTTCCTTCATGTCTCTCCACAAGAAAAAATCCAGGAATCATGTCTAGTGATCTTGGAGGACAAGAATGCAAGGCAGTGTCTCAGAGTCCTGTGATCCCTATCCAGCGTTGAGACAGAGTGCCATTGAGAAACTGACTATGTTGTTGTGCATGTGTGGTGGAGCTCCATCCACTTGGAAAATTAAGTCATCAGAGTCCTCCTGAAGTTGTGGAAAAAGCCACTTCTGCAGTATCTGAAGATAGCTGTATGCTGCGTTTGGTGCATGGGGCCCCGAGACACTGCCCTACATACTTGGGCTCCAAGACCACCAGCCATGACTGCATATGACTTTTTTTTCTCATGGGGATATGTGAAGGATGTGTGTTCCTGTCCCCTTTTCCTCATGACATAGAAGGAGTGAAGAACAGAATAACAGCCTCCATAACTTCTGTAAAGGCAGATACATTGTGTAAAGTTTATCATAAATGTAGCTATTTTCTAAATGTTGCTCAAGCTGCTGGTGGTGGACACATAGAGCATTTACAACAGCCATAGCTAAAACTTCAAGATTTTGTGAATATTTTGCAATCAATCCCATGTTTGTAGTATGTTTTTATCAATAAGTAAGGAATTTTGAAATCAGGCCATTCTTCTTAAACACCTAGATTGCTCAAGTATTGGTGCCAAAAAGACACAGGGGAAACTGAACATGTATAAGGAAGGTTGGAAACTGTAGAGAATCAAAATGAGAAAGAAGTGTCACACAAATGGTCACAAGTTAGCTTGAGTCATGCAAGAATACAACAGATGTGTTGGCAGATTCTCGAAGAGAGACACAAATTATCCCACAAAAGCCTGTTTACAAAATTCCAAGGGACAGTATGAAGTGAAGAATCTACAGATATTATTTGGATGCCTATGTATCAGTCTTATAGGTATCATGAAAATTATCATATTACAGTATGCACATCTGCATTTCAGCAGTCATTCTTCTCACACTCCATTTGAAATTTGAATGTAAAGAACACTAACATGTGGTATCATACTGAATATCCTCTACCATGCACTTCCGAGAAGTTTACATGTTTGTAGATGTAGATCACAGAGCAAGCCATATTGAATGGAAATAAGCCTTATGAACTCACAATAAATATTTTCTTTTCAGAGATAAAAAAAGGGGAAAAGAGAAAGGAACTCCTTGTACCTGTGGGAGGGGTGCAGAAAGCACAGTGTGCAAGTTCCATCTTATTCAGGCTTTACCATCAACAATGGCAATCAGAACCATCCTAACATACTGTTAAGTAATAGAATGATGATTGTTATTTGTCATGACACTGAGTGAGAGGGATAGCAGAAAAGGACACATGCCAAGTCTTGCCAACTTCTGCCTGTTTGGAGAATAAGAAGGTGATGAGCACAGAAACACTAGACAAGTAATAAAGGAATGGGCATGAGCTATATATGCAAAAATGGGATGTTGTTGATGAAAAAAGTAATATTCCTCTTGGAATTTGCATTTGTTTTGCAAAGTTATCATACAAAATTGAAACATTGACTCACATAGTGTAAAACTGCTGCAAACTGTGGTGCACACAGTGTAGCATACTGGTTAGCATCATTGGCTGATGTGCTGTGGGTTGCCAGTTCAAATCTAGCCACTAGTTATTTAGTATTTGACTTACTTTATGGTTCTATAATATCTTATGTTTGCCATGTTTGTGTATTCTGGAATATTCAAATTTTTATAAATGGCTGCACTCCCCATCCATGATTTCCATTCTGTTCTAGCCGTACACAGCTGTCAGTAATAAATGTACTTTCAGTTCTAAGAGTTGTACTTTGTTGATGACCCTGCTTGTGGATTTAAACTTTATTGTCATTTAGATGTGACACTGTTTGGTGGAGACACCAGTTACTTCAAAACATCTTCAGTGAAAGTGATGTGTGCAAATTCTCAGCACATATGCATGGAAGACATAGAAGAATACAATAAACAACAGAAATTTGAGTAACAAAAAGAATAAAAACTGTTTATAGTAATAAGTAAAGCAAGTGAACTGTTAATGATCATAACAAACAAACTGTAAGAGAAAAAATTATTATTGTGACCACTTGAAGATGCTTTAAAATAAAACACTTCTTGTCTTAATAGACTTATTACAGTTGCTAAAACGAAAATCACTAAAAATTTGCTGAAGACAGCAGTTAACCTACATGACTTGTGTACATATTTTGGCCCTTTGCAACACTGGAACCCACATAGGGCAGAAGCCAATAAAATCTCACATTTGATGAAAGGAGTTACAGAAGACATATATGAAGCTGTCTTTGTAAAAGTTGTGACAAAAACAGAAGTATTCATAAACCAAAAATTGACTATGCTCACTGTGTGTTTCATGTCCTGCCACACATCACTCCTAAATTCAGAGACAATTTTTGATAATGTGACTGTGCAGATCACTCACAACAACCTATAATGACGGTGTTGTTTAATAACATGGAGTGTTACTGTGTACTTCTAACTAACATTAATGATTCTATGCGAGTTGAAGAACACTGTGATATCTTGTGTAATCTGTGTTGCTGTAGTGAAGGGTAATTTGTTTTGCAGCTTATGTCGATTACTACTTTGCAACACTACAACAACAATGAACTGTGATGATGGTGCACTGTTACTGCACTTAGACTGCAATTATGGAACAACTGCCAGGTATAGTACGTAGCTAACCATGTATCTGTCCTGTAATGAAATATGTGAGACCTGAACTGGCCATAAACAATAGTTCAGACAACATCAATATAGTATTAAAGTCCTTGAACTTCAATTTATGGTACTATGTCATTGATAATAGCCTATTTTCACCACCAACTTTTCAGTCAGTTTTTGATGGTGGTACCAGCTACTGAGGACACCTGCAGATAAATCAGGTAGGCTATAATACCAGACACCGCTCTGGGAGATACAGCCCTTGAAACTTGGAATGGATTTTTACACCTGTGCGGAAAGTGGGCCTATCAGAAAAATTATCAAGCCACAACTTTGGGCTGTATCTTATTCTTTGCCGCTTGTCAAACATTACATATGTAATCAAAGATTATGACACTTAACCAAGAAGAAAAAGTGATGATTTATCATCCATACCCTCCATACTAGAGGGGCAACCATCGATGTTCATCATAGTGAAAAGGAGTACCAACATGACCAGAACACAAGGACTTGCAAGCATTGCCATGTGGATGACACCTCGTGAGATCTACAGGATGCTTTTGTCAGCCCCAGAGAGAACTCCTGAAACAGCAGATCACTGTTTCTCTTAGAATGGGAATGGCACTTTGAGCCATGGTACATTCAGTGTACCATAATGGTTAGTGCCTCTAGTGGTGTGCTGTGGGTTGGCATTTGAAACCTGAACACTACCAATTATTTGTTATTTAGTATTTATCATTTCTGGAAGGTCCTTGAAATATCTTATGTTCTGGAGGTCAGTACCATTCCGGCTGTACATTGGCATTAATAATAAATGTGCTTTCAGTTCTAAGTGTTGTACTTCATTAATGACCCTGCCCTCAGATTTGGACATGTTTGCAATTTGGCAAGAAAATGTACTGGTAAGGACTATGGATTGTGAAAGCTAGAAAAGTATGTCATGTAAAACAGTCGACTGTTTTGAACTGAAGTGACATTCTCTGGTTATGCACATCTATGCCAGTGTTTGATGTGATTTTTCATTTACAACACACTTTGCAACATTTTATTGGTAACAGTAACAAAGTTTCTACACATAACCGGGTATTGAAACCCCGACTGTAAACAAAATGATAGCAATGGTCAAGTTGATTCATTCCTGTCAATGCAAGTGATGTTGAATGGCATTTCAGATGGAAGATAGAAACCTTTCATAGTAAAGCTAACTATACCAAGTATCAAATGTAAAATTATCAGTGTGGTTTTGGAAAAAACACCTACTCACTTAATGTGATACCTGTATTGAATGTGTTCCACATTATGTTTTTTCAGTATGTGATGTTGTGTCACACATTAATAATACAACACTTTGCCTGAAATAGAAATTCATGGGCAGAAAAAAATTACATCACTAAAAAATAATTAATGTACTATAATGAAATTTTGGGACTATGTTCGTCTAGGTAACATACTTAAGTGATTAACATTGCAAGGCCACATGTTAATGTGAGAGTAAGATGAGCCATTGCAAATGTTAAATGCTGGTGCATTAATAACTGGTGTAAACACCAGAATGTTGAATGCAAGCATACAAAAGTGCATGTGTTGTGTTTTACAGGTGCAAAATGTCAATTTTTGGGATGGAATTTCATGCCTCTTGCACTTGGTCAGTCAATACAGGGATGATTAATGCTGCTTGTGGACGATGCTGGGGTTGTCATCTGATGATGTTCCATATGTCCTTGATTGAAGACAGATCTGGGGATCGAGTAGGCCAAGGCAGCATGTTGATAATCTGTAGAGCATATTGAATTACAACAGTGGTATGTGTGGGAGTGATATTCTATTGCAAAACACCCCATGGAATGTTGTTTATGAGTGGCAGAATGATAAGTTGAATCACCAGAATGATGTACTATCTTGTAGTTAGGGTACTTGGGATAACCATGAGAGTGCTCCTGTTGTCATACAAAATTGCATCCCAGACCATAACTTCAGGTGTAGGTCCAGTGCATCTAAGCATGCAAACAGGTAGGGTACAAGTCCTCAACTGACCACCTCCTAACCAACACATGGCCACCACTGGTATCACAGCAGAATCAGCTTTAATCAGAAAACACAACAGACCTCCATCCAACTCACCAATGAGCTCTTACGTGACACCACTGAAGTAAGAAATGGTGGTGGTTTGTGGTTAGTGGAATGAACTTGAAGTAACTGATTTGTAACAGTTTTTATGTCTCTGGGTGCCAACTGCTGCTCATACTGCTGCTGTAGATGCAATACAAGGCACCAGAACCATATGCTGAATATGATGGTCTTCCATCTCGGTAGTGCCACGTGGCCATCAGGAGTCCAGTCTTTTCGTCACTATAAGTTCTCATTACCACCACTGCCTGCAATGAGGTGCAGTGGCTATATTCCTGCCACATCTTTCTGAAGTATCACAAAAGGAACATCTAGTTTCTTGTAGCA
This sequence comes from Schistocerca piceifrons, assembly GCF_021461385.2. Taxonomy (NCBI): domain Eukaryota; kingdom Metazoa; phylum Arthropoda; class Insecta; order Orthoptera; family Acrididae; genus Schistocerca; species Schistocerca piceifrons. The sequence continues at coordinate 393,910,567 of NC_060145.1, forward strand.
CTATTACTGACTTTGTTCAAACACAGTGAGGTATTGGTAATAGCATCTTTGTTATCTTAAAGGTGTTCTTGAACAATATCAACTCACCACATCCAGTCTCTAAGATAACCAACATTTATGACTGTTACAGCATGCATTTGAAGCACAGTGCCACTACTAACATCACTCTCATGCAACTGGCACAAAATCTGAATACGCATCATCTTTCAGCTGTAGAAACACGCCTGCCAACTTCTCGATTATGTCACACAACTTGTTGTTGGTGTTGTGATTTCTTTTCTGTCACTTTATATTTTAATAAAACGTAAAATAATTTATTTTGTGTCTCAAAAAGGCATAAAAATATACCCTTGGTTATGCATTATGTATTCTAGTGATTACTGCATTCTATAGTGTTACTTTCTAAACGTGCCATGTTTATTCACCATCATTGACTGGTTTGGTAAAACAGCTTCATGTGCAAAACACATGTGTTTCTGCTTAAATCCCCATAAAATAAAACCGTAATTAAAATGACCCCCTCAAAGTCACATTTGTTTGGCTCCAGTTTCGTTGCAAGAATGCTCAGTCTGCCAGTAACTTAAAAGTAGCAAAGCAGATGGAGTGCTTCTTGGTATAACAGAGATTAATGCTGCCACAGTGATCTATACTATTCAAACTGAAGACAACAATTAATTAACAATGAATTTATGTTTGAAGGACATTTCAAGCAAACATGAGTGAAACAGAGAACTTAAGTTTATTCAGCATTATGCTCTGGTAAGATACACATTACTTTGGAATCAGCATGATCTTTATAAAAAGATGTCATGCAAAATCATAAAATGAATTTTAAAAATGGCAAAGCAACTGCCTACAAAAAGCAGGAAGTGTATTTCCCAGTTGTGTGTCTGCAATTTAATTTTAATGGCTTTCTGTTTACACTGCAATTAGACAGCAGATGATATGCACTCTGTCTCAGAATGTTCTTATAAATGCTAAACAGAAAAAGAGTTTTTGCAGATATTCTTTGTTATTGGACTAGGATTATGCTATACAGTTAAACAATAAGACACAACAGTTGGGGCATACCAGAAATCAGAATGGGTTAAAGATTATAGCATGCATGAAAACTGCACAGGAATGCACCAGGAGGGAAAAAAGGACACTGTGAGTAAACTTGAAATTAATGAAAGGAACTTAAGGGGAGTTGGAATGCCCTATCTCGCCAATGTTAAATTTGCTAACTTTGTGTACCTTTTTCTTTGGAACTATTATCTTCAGAACTTTGAAATTCTGGCAGAGGTTTTCAGCATATATTGTGAGCCCACTGAACTAGAACCAATGTTTTCTTTTTGTTGGTATAGTATTTATGAATTTTTTACCATTAAGCCATTTTTTATTGGAAAAAGTATAACATAAACTTCCCTAGTTCAGAGAATAAGCCAGTTCTTGTCATGATTCTAGTTCAGTGGCCTCTTTGAACTGTTTTGCAGCATTTCTGAAAATTTGAATGTTGTTGGTTGAGTGGTTTATGAGATAAAGGTACATGTAACACTAAAAATGTCAAATGCCAGAAAATGCGATTAAAGTAATTTATTATGAAAATTCACAAATACCTTTTATTCTATTATCAAAAGTGTCCAGCAGAGTAATCAGGGTCATCTTCTAGTTCTTCTTCTTCACCTAGAAGCTTTCTTCTCCTTGCTGCCCTTGCTTTTTTTGTATTAAATTCAGCTGCATACTGAGCCTTCCTTACTCGCACGCTGTCCAGAAGCTGAAGACCTCTGATGGTGTTGATACCAGGAGCAATGCCGAGCCTTGCCATGACCTTTAGCCTACCCATATGACCATCATTGAATGAAATAACAGCATCACTGACTCCCCATTTCAATGTTTTTATCCCAACAAATACATTCTTAGGTACACGAGTCCAAATGAGGTTGTTGAACGACTCGTTTTGATTCTGGGTACAACCATGAAGACATTTTCGCAGAAGATCAGGATGCCCCAAGTCTCTATATATTGGTTTAATTACTTCCATAACAGCCAATGGAATATAATTTTTATGGTGATAAGGATCCCCAGTAGCTTGAGATTTTCTATAATTGCACCATGACTGAGGACCATCTGGACAAGCAAAATGTTGAGGATTATCATCAGTTGATGATCGATGTAAATATGTGGCCCATACAGCTTGTCTCATTTCCTGCAAATTATTTGCATTATTTCTTATTGCCATACCATAGTATTGTTGTAATTCATTTATAATTTTATCTGACAGGCGACCTCTAATGGTTTTACCATCTGACAAAATTTTGTCCTTCAGATTCTGTTTCAGTTTCCTTAGACGAGTGCCCATTCGTTTCTGAACATGACCGACACATTCTAGTTTAGTTATTGTCTTATTGACATATGGCATGGATTCTGTAACACTTTTGTATGCCTTGGAGTCCCCATCTCCAAGGAATTTTGTGTAAAATACTCCCCGTTCTTTTTCTGATCTGCTAAACATTTTCACAGCAGCGGCAGCCTCCATGCCTCCACTCGTACCTTCATAATTCTTGCTACATATGTGAGCTGCTTCTATCTTACCAGATGCACAATGGTAACAATGTTTAGTGAGCACTTCATAGTCCAAAACTTTACCGCTGTCCACACTAGTAACAGTAGCAACAGCATTTTTGGATGTGTGACCCCTTTTCTGCCAGGTTCCATCAAAAGCAACAGGGATATCTGGGTTTCCTTCATTTATATATTTTGCTTCACTGGCAGCAGCTTTCATTGATAAATCTGCTACAGACTGAACAGCATCTCCTATCACTTCAGTGTAATTGTCAATTTTAGCAGGTGGAGGTGGAAGATTCATTATGGCACAAAATGTTTGAGCAGCAGTATGTCCTTTACCAATTGCTCTCATTGCATACATTAGCCTGATATTACTCTCAAACAAATTGCTACTGCATGTTTTAGAGCTCCAAAAACAGGTCTCATTTTCACAACTGGCACAAACTATAGCAATTTTGCAGGAAAGTCCTATAGATTTTGTTATGTTCATATCAAAAGAACCTCCACAAAGATTACAACACAAACATTTCTTCATAAACTCAGTAAAAACAGGAAAGTCGACTAAAACATATTGTTCATTAGAAGCTTCATCTGTAATTTCACTTGCACAGTTTGATAACTTCTTTTTTGATGCACTGGTGGGCGTGTCTCCTTCACACATCTCAGCTGTACAAACGTCAGAACTTTCACCAGCATCAACAGGTGCTGAAGCAGAATCACTTGAACAAACGTTATTTGTAAATCTATTACCGCGAAACTTTCGCTTTTTAAATAATGATGCACTCCTAGGCATCGTAGAAACTACGCACTCACCACTGAAAGTCAAAACAAGACAGATAACAAACTCCAAATGAGCGACAAACTAAACTCGAGGCTCAAAACAAACACTCACAGATCAAAAACTGAACAATAAACACAGCTAGTCGTAAAAACAATGGTACCTATGGAAGGATCAAAGATTCTACAACTGAAGAGTGAAATCCACAGCCTTCTATATGTAATGTTTTCGGAAATGCGAAGATTTAAATGTGTACAAATCACAAGATGGGTAACTTTGCTGGGCGCACATGTAATTTTGAAAAATTAAATAAAAATACTTCCAATTGGAATTTCTTAACAAATTTTGCACCATTTTAAGCAGAAAATTTCAAATTAAGTTATAAGGTTAAAAACTGAAAATGTGAATTTTTTCCATTTTCCGGCATTCCAACTCCCCTTAAAATAGGGTTGCAAAAACAGCATTAAGTGAGCTGAGAATGTGGGTAGTGTAGCTTGTAGCTCATGCTATATGGATAACCCACCTCTGAAAATTGTATATAGCAGTGTAGTGATGATTTTCTAATGTAGTGTAAAAATTTCGTTGATGCTGTGTTGTTAGTGTATACCTTAACTATCTCCATATTTCTGAAAGTTTCATGGCAGATTATCATATGAAACAATCTTGTCATCATGAATTATTACGCCACTGAAGTCTATACATTTAGTCAATTCATTTTCTTTGGAGACTATATGTCAAGCCTTGTGGTTGGGATAGTTAATGGCTTCCCATTCTGAACTACATTTTATTCTTACACCAGGTCTGTCAGAGTATCTCTGCTTTTGCTAAAAGTATTTTATGATTTATATGACTTAATGCATAAATTAAGCAATAATAAACATGCTCAAGATTTCATTTCTCATTTATCTCATATGTAGTTTCATTAGTAATGTTAAACACAACTTTCTATATTGATTACTGCATCTTGGGGACAGACTGCAATGTCATTTGTTATTATGGGATGTCCTAACTGAAATAGTAATGACAGAGAACTGACGACTTTGAGTACCTGACAGGCACAACAAAAATTGTGACAGCTAGGCTTTGAAATATTTAGAAGAAGATTAAATATATAGATTTATGGATGTAATTGATTCTAAGGCATTGCTGATATTTACTCAGCCAGTCATTTATCATAGTCTATTTCATAGAAGGAACACTTTTGGTTATTAGGTAAGAGTCAATATATTCATTAACAAATTGAAATAACTGTTACAAATTGTGCTATAATTAATTTATTAAACTTCTATAATCCATATCTGATACTACTTCTAGTTATTGTTTTCAGCTACTAATGTTTCATTGCTTGGCAAAGACCTCTTCCAACTTCTTCCAAAAGTCTCTGTAATGAGCTATCCTCTATATGATTGCAGCTCATCTGGCCATCATCATTGTTTCTTACCTTCCCTTTTCCTTCTAGAGGAAAACATTCTGCTCTTAATTTTCTACATCAATAGTTAGATTTTCTCATTACATACCTTGTCCATTGCCATGTTGGTTTTTGTTATTTAGGTCTGCATGTTATTTACTCGTTTTGTATCTAAACCTTTAATTTATGAGTCTGCCACTCCATGTTACATTTCAGATACTGAATTCTAATGTCCCTTGTGTCACTCTTATTTTTATTTGTGGGTGAGAGACAAGTTTGAAAACCAAATGTGAGCATAGAGTTTACTCAGAAATTTAAGATTCTTTATTTTCAGAGATGCCAGCAGATCTCATTTTGTACGCAATTTCAGGCCCCAAGAATCTTCCATGGATTTTTGTTCTTGATTTCAGTTTCTAGTAGCTGAACAATCAGTGTAGTCAAAGGTTTGTAATATTGCTGTGCTTTTCAAGTTTGGTGGTATCTGCTTGCATTCATTTTTCTTCCAAGTCTTTAGTCATGATGTTTAAGCTAACTTAATTACTCAGTGTGTTGACTTTTCTAGCACTCTGTGTTGTTCATTTTGGCTACTTGTGAATATCACCTTCCTCAAATTGTAAAGCCTTTGACCATTTAGTTTAGTTTCTAAAAGGCATGTTCTAAAGTTGCTGTAAATAATTTTATACCTTTCCATCTCTTTGTAAATGATGATAATAATGAGACTGGATCTCCTTTTTTGGCTCTTCTATCAGTGCCAATTTTTCCATGTAATTTTCTCAGTTTAATTTTGGATGTACTCTTGTGATGGACATACTTTGTCAGGTTAATATAGTTCATTTTACTAGATTATATTTGGCTGGCATAAGCACAAATTGTATTCAGCAGTTATTGATTATCATTTAGAAGAAACGAATGCAGTAGCTTTTATAAAATACACAAACAGCAAATTAAGACTAGTTTTCAAATTTCCTGCCAGATTAAAACTGCGTTCCTGTCCACTACATAGTTTTAAGTTTCCAGAAAGTTTCAAATCAGTGCACGCTCCACTGCAGAGTGCAAATTCATTCTGGGAGACAAGTGCTATTGTAATCCCATTGGCAATTACAAAAATTACTACTTAATTGCTTCAGGTATTACAGAGAAAATCAGTGCCAAATTCTCTGCATGGAATACTTTACAGAAACCAGACAAAGCAGCTGTTAAAAAGACTATTTTCAACAACTTACTATGAGCTACCTCCTCAAAGAATGTTGAGACTGCAGATAGGAGGGAGACGGGTCTACAATATTAGAGGTCATATTGCCTCTTTTATAAGTGGATGTAACACATGTTGACTCATTGAAGTATGTACAGATTCATCAACTGAGTCAGCACATTTCAGTACTTCAAACACCATAATAGCCAGAGGACAAATTGCTTTCCAGTTACATAATGATTTTTGTAATCCCACTGAAGTCCATTTTGGAAAACTGAAGTCTGCTGGTGGAGTACACAATACCTATGTAAGAAAATCTTACAGATCTTCTTTGGTTAGTTTTTGTTCCTGTATCTCCAACTGCAGTTAGGAAGTAGTAATTAAATTTAGTGACCAATGGTACGAATTTATGATCATTTGTTTTGTTGCTACTGTCATCAGTGATCAGAAAATCATTTGCTTTATTGAGTTTCTTCATTTTAAACCTATTAATACTCTAAACTGCCTTGTCTTTGACTCCATAATATTGAATTTTTTGTGCTTAGTGTTTGAAATTTTCATATTTGATGCCATAGTGAAAAATTTTGCAATATTGCTTGGAGTGCACCTTCAAATCTTGATTAGATGTAATCCTCTCGTTTTGATGAATCTCTTTCTTACTGGTATGAGATATTTCAATCCCACATGTTAACCATCTTATTGCATAAATGTGTGTAAACTCTCTCATTAGTCACAATTAAACTTACTGTCTCAGTAGTTTTTTAGGATCTTATCTGAAAGAAATTAAGATTTTTGATTACCTTGAACCTGAAGAGATACAGCTTTTTTTGAAATCCTTCAATTTTTTCTGTAGGCCTACTTGTGGAGTTCCATGTGCTGGACTTAGACCCGAATGAGATGTCTTAAGAGCAAATGCACATTCTTCTGTTAATTTGTACATCCAACTGCAAGAACAGACTGACACTTTCACAATACTTTGAGATTAAATAAAGAGTATCATCTGGAGATGAGCTCTCTCTCTCTCTCTCTCTCTCTCTCTCTCTCTCTCTCTCTCTCTCTTCTTCTCTGTGGCAAAAGGAGGAGATGAGTTCATTCATAATCATTGCCAACTGGGTCTCTCACCTTCTTGTTATATTTTTCCTGCATGACACCATTGAATGTTAAGGGGGACAGGGCATATGGCCTGCACCTGTATGAAATCCTTAGAATATGCACATCCAGTTCCTAGCAAACTCATACTCATGACTGCACCTACCCAAACATGTAGTAAAATTGTAAGAATATTCATGTACATTATACAAGATGTTACAATAAGGTACGGCCAAACTTTCAGGAAACATTTCTCACACACAAAGAAAGAAAATATGTTATGTGGACATGTGTCTGGAAACGCTTACTTTCCACATTAGAGCTCATTTTATTACTTCTCTTCAAATCACATTAATCATGGAATGGAAACACACTCCAGCAGAATGTACCAGCGTGACTTCAAACACTTTGTTACAGGAAATGTTCAAAATGTCCTCCATTAGCGAGAATACATGCATCCACCCTGTCGCATGGAATCCTTAATGAGCTGATGCAGCCCTGGAGAATGGCATGTTGTATCACAGCCATCCACAATACGAGCACGAACAGTCTCTACATTTGGTACCGGGGATGCGTAGACAAGAGCTTTCAAATGCCCCCATAAATGAGAGTCAAGAGAGTTGAGGTCAGGACAGCATGGAGGCCATGGAATTGGTGCACCTCTACCAATCCATCGGTCACCGAATCTGTTGTTGAGAAGCGTACGAACACTTCGACTGAAATGCGCAGGAGCTTCATTGTGCATGAACCACATGTTGAGTCGTACTTGTAAAGGCACATGTTCTAGCAGTGCGGGTAGAGTATCCCGTATGAAATCATGATAACGTGCTCCACTGAGTGTAGGTGGAAGAACATGGGGCCCAATCAAGACATCACCAACAATGCCTGCCCAAACGTTCACAGAAAATCTGTGTTGACAACATGATTGCACAGTTGCATGCGGATTCTTGTCAACCCACACATGTTGATTGTGAAAATTTACAATTTGATCACGTTGGAATGAAGCCTCATCCGTAAAGAGAACATTTGCACTGAAATGAGGACTGACAAATTGTTGGATGAAACATTCGCAGAAGTGTACCCGTGGAGGCCAATCAGCTGCTGATAGTGCCTGCACACGCTGTACATGGTACGGAAACAACTGGTTCTCCCGCAGCATTCTCCATACAGTGACGTGGTCAGCGTTACCTTGTACAGCAGCAACTTCTCTGACGCTGACATTAGGGTTATTGTCAACTGCACGAAGAATTGCCTCATCCATTGCAGGTGTCTTCGTCGTTCTAGGTCTTCCCCAGTCGCTAATCATAGCCTGGAATGTTCCGTGCTCCCTAAGACGCCGATCAATTGCTTCGAACGTTTTCCTGTCGGGACACCTTCATTCTGGAAATCTGTCTTGGTACAAACGTACCGTGCCACGGCTATTGCCCCGTGCTAATCCAAACATCAAGTGGGCATCTGCCAACTCCGCATTTGTAAACATTGCACTGACTGCAAAACCATGCTCGTGATGAACACTAACCTGTTGATGCTACGTACTGATGTGCTTGATGCTAATACTGTAAAGCAATAAGTCGCATGTCAACACAAGCACCAAAGTCAACATTACCTTCCATCAATTGGGCCAACTGGCGGTGAATCGAGGAAGTACAGTACATACTGACGAAACTAAAATGAGCTCTAACATGGAAATTAAGTGTTTCCGGACACATGTCCACATAACATCTTTTCTTTATTTGTGTGTGAGGAATGTTTCCTGAAAGTTTGGCCGTACCTTTTTGTAACACTCTGTATACACAACTTCATGGGTCCCTAGTTTGTTGCTTGATATATTCATTGTGTAACTAAGGTCAATACAGAATATTTAGAGCCTGGCAGACAATGTAATCTCTCTTCTCCACGATTACTGTCATTAAATTACATTCATCATCTGATTTCCTCAGTATGAGTCAATCAAATGACATTTATGACGTGTTAAGAATACTCATATACTACTTAATGTCAAAAAGTACATTCTACTGTAATTCATAGGTAATTTGCACAAAAATTTCAGTGATAATGAAATAACTGAAGCATCAGTTAAGCTAAATGTGTGCCAAAAATATTGATTGATTGACAAATAGATAGATAGATGGAGAAAGAGAGTGGGGGGGGGGGGGGGGGGGGAGATGTTGGAATCAATAAATTTTTGATGCATTGTATCTGGTAATTACTGATGGAGTCTTTCATCAGTTCAGAAGTGCTATACAGAATATGAACTGCAACTTTTTGTCTAGCAGAACTGTTCTGGATCATAATAATACTCACTGCTTTTGGCTACTTCAGAATGTTGGCTGGAAATTTCTGTACCATACAATCTAGACTTTACGCTAAATTATTTATCTTCCCTTGTCTTAGACAAAGCTTGGTAGCAATGAAGAATTGAAAAGGAAGCTACTGCCATTCAGAATAAGAACACACCAGAAACTGTTCAGCTTTATGATAAAGATTTATTAGGTAAACTGGTTCTTCTATCAATTCTTTGTAGAACAACTTCATAGACATAAATGAAAAACTATAGTGCTTTGTGTGCTCTACACTTTTTATTTATTTTGTTAAGTGTTTTTTGGTTTACATGTCCATCACCAGATTTTAATTGACTACCATCATCAAACAGGATACAATATTTGTGAACAACAATGAAAAAGTTGTTACACATTGAGGGCAAGGTATGAACACACAACAGAAGTTCTTTTTGACAGGGCAGTGTTTATCACCTCCCATGAATAACTTCTCATAGTGTTATTCTTCAGTACTATATACTTGTCATATACTGACTTTATTTTATTGGAATTGTTAATTTAATTTAAACTGTTAAAGAGGCACTCATTTTTCAAATTCAGTATTAATGTTTTCTGGTTTGTTCCCTTTTTTTATTTACTATTTTTAGTAGCACAACCTCAGAACTGTCAGAGGTAACTTTTAGTCTGTGTTTGTACATTATTATGGATGTGCAACATCTTCTACAATATTGTTCATAAATATTGTACCCTCTTTGATGATCATGGTCCGTTAAACTCTGATGATGATTTTCTAAGCTGAAAACTGAGTGCCAAACTAAATTAATACGTTAGAAAATATACAGTATTGTATTTTTTTCTTTTGTTAGAGAAACATCTGTGAATGCACAATGAAACACAGCATTATTCTTTGGTGATGAACGCATGGACAATTTGCTTTTCTCTTTTATTTTTATTAGTATTCTTTGTATTGACATGTTTTTCAATTGATTGGTGTTCAAGCTTTAGAAAATAAAAAGTCATTGCCTGACTATTACATTGTATCTCTTCAGCAGATGGAGTCAAGCTGTAGTTGACCAAAGTGGTGACCCCATATATTGAATTCCGTTTTAGACGAGCAAATGCAGCACCATTTAGTATCATCTACTGCAGAGTCAGAGTGCCTGCACGACACACAGAGTATTACAGATTGGTGTGCTGCTTCGTTGAAACACATTGAAGATTAACAATGTGACATAGAAAACCAGGAAAATGCTGCTTTGAACTTTTCTATTGCATCAAGGAACAGCCATTTTCGGCGGATAACACCAGCAAGATCAAGACACACCCACTGCAGTTCATTCCTGATAAACCACAATTATGGCTTGCAATGCTCGATCTGACTTTCCAGCATCATGACACTGTAAACAAAGATAGCAAATTTGTGATTGCTGTTAGTGCGCTTGACAGTGAAACAGCAAAGATCAGTGCAGATATAATACTCCGCCTGCCTGCCACGCAGAAGCATACGCATTTTAAACAATTACTCCTTGAGCGACTACGTCGGCCTTTGCAACAACATATCCAACAAGCACTACATGGTGGAAAGAGAGGAGATAATTCACCTTTGGAGATTTGGTGGCACTTGCAAAGCTTAGTTGACAATACTGATTTGACAGATATATAACTGCAACATGTATGGCGCATACATTTGCCAGAGGCAGTTAGAACGGCTGTGGTGCTTTCTGAGGCACGCGATGTTTCATCGTGACTCTCACTAGCTGATGAGGTCTATGCCTCATTAGATGCGGGGCATAAGTTGTCTGTGACATTCGAATGCAGCAGTACAGACATTCAGAAGCTGCAGGGATACGACGATACCAACAAATGGACATCACTCAGCTATTGGATGAGCTGCGAAATTACATTGACAACTTGCAGTGACAGATATTGACACTGCTGGGAGGCAAAGCACCCACATACAAGAAGAGCAACAAAGAATGCAATGTGTCTAAGGAACATATCTGCAGGTACCACCATCGATTTGGAAACAAGATGACACGATGCACATCACACTGCAATCGCCCAAACAGCAGCAGGTTGAGTGTTTGAGCACCAGTGCCTACTACAGTGAGGTGAGAGCGTTGCCAGGAAACTACTAGTGACTAACCTTTCTTCTCTACCTTCACTGTCCCATTGACTTTTTGTTACAGACACTAAATCTGACAGCGCTTATCTAATCAACTCAGGCTCGGACGTCAGTGCATTGCCTGTTAAAAGTTGCCACGTGAAGCTTCCTCCATCTCAATCGAAGCTCACAGCAGCAGATCAGATTTTAATAATGACTCGTGGAAAATGCCAGATAGATGTAGACCTCGGTTTCTAATATTGTTTACCATGGATTTTTGGGATTGTGGATGTGTCAGACGCAATATTGGGCTCGAATTTCTTGTTTCATTATGCAATAGAAGAAGATATTGGCTTGTTGAGCATCCACCAGGGTAAGCTGAGCATTAGAGATATCCTAGGATGAGGTTCTCTGCCTACATTTGATGACAGACAGAAAGTGACACCACACGTGGCAAACTGCGAATTCATGCTGTGTGCGCAGACATTTAAGCACAACCTGGTCCATCACATCAGGACTATGTTCAGTCAACCAGTATCACAGCACCTGCGCCAGTTAGCTCCTGATTGTTTTGCTGCATCAAAGGCAGAATTTGAAGAACTCTTGTGCTCGGGAGTTGTCCATAGATCTGACAGCTCATGGTCATTGCCACTTCATCTAGTAAAGAAGAAAGATTGGACCTGTAGACCATGCAGAAGCTACCGAGCAGTCAATACCTGTACTATTCCCGATCACCATCCGATACCACATATTAAGGTTTTTACGCACGTGCTGGCAGGTGTAACCATTTTTAGTGTCATTGATTGCCAGAAAGCAAACCACCAGATACTGGTAGCCCCTTAGCACCTGCTGATATACTGAAGATGGCTGTCGTGACACCTTTCAACTTATTTGAATACCTCTGTATGCCATTTGGTTTGAAAAATCACAAACTTGGCAACAGTTTGTCGATGCAGTACTGAGAGGCTTACCACACTGCCTCACATACCTCAATGATATCCTGGTCTTTTTGGCAACCAAGAAATTTGCACGAACTGCATCTAAAGACTTTCACCAATGCATTGATGCATATGGCATTTTGGTCAATGAATCAAAGTGTTTATTTTTGCAACGTCAGGTGCCATTCTTGGGATACTCAGTGACAGCAGCTGGCATCAGCCCACTGCAAGATAAACTTGCCATTATCGAAGAGATGACTCACCCCATTGATTATCAACAACTATGTCAGTTCCTTGTAGCAGTAAATTTCTATAGACAACATCTGTCTAATACGGTGGCCATCCAGGCACCTTTGACGTCAGCATCAGCCGGCAAGGACGCAGTGGGCAAACGACCTTTGCAATGGACACCTGAGTTGGTGGCATTCGATAAGACCAAGGCATGTCTATGTCAGGCAATCATGTTGACACACCCGGTTCCTCAGACACGACTGGCAATTATTGTGGATGCTAGCCAGCAAGCCGTTGGCGCAGCTCTACACCAGCATGCCGAAGGTCATTGGCTGCCCCTGGGCTGCTGCTCCCATAAGCTTACGTCATCACAAGTGAAATAGAGCACTTACGATAGGGAATTGCTGGCAATTTATGGAGCTGTCAGACATTTCTGGCCACAAGTGGAAGCCATCCCATTCAGTTTTCACAGACAGCAAGCTTATTACTTTTGCCTTCAGTAGGAACAAGAATGGCTGCTCATCATTTAGAGAATTTGAATTAATTGCCCAATTCTTGGCAGACCTGCAGCATATAAAAGGAGCTGAGAACGTCATGGCAGATTTCCTGTTTTGGTTGTAATCAATCTCTCAAGCTATTGACTACAACAAGTTAGCTGCTGCACAAGAGACAGACCGACAACTCGCCAAATTCTGTTGCGACATCTGTGTTACGTCTGCAGCAAATACAACCTGCTGGTGAACCTTCGCAAGTTTAGTGTATCACAGGGAAAACTGAGACCTTTTGTACCTAATAAACTGTGATGGTAATTATTTGAATTATTTGACCGTGTATGTAGGCTGGCTCATCTGGGAATAACTGCCAGCATCAAACTGATGACGGATAGATTCATGTGGTCCAATATACAGAAGGACTGCTGTAGTTGGGCAAAAATGTGCTTAGATTGTCAGAGACAAGGTTGGATGACACATGCACAAAGCGAAAGGAGACTTCCCGCTTATGATGCAACATTTCACACATGTGCACCTAGATGTTGTGGGACCTCTATTTCTGTTGGAAGAATCCGTTAGCTCCTCACTGCAGTGGAACACTTCACCAGATGGGCAGAGGCAGTTTCATTATCAGACATTTCTGTGACAACGGTGGCAAGAGTATTTCTTTCATCATGGATCGTATGTTTTGGCTGCCCTTTATATGTCACTGCAGATCAGGGGCGTCAATTCAAATTGACACTGTTCTCAGAATTGCCCAACCTCCGTGGTTTCCACCACCATCATACCACGGCTTACCACCCAACAAGCAATGGAATGGTGGAACACTGGCATAGAACATTAAAATCTGCTTTAATGTGCCATGTGCAGCCTTGGTCGTCAGCATTGCCACTGGTTTAGTTGGGCCTCCCTACAGCATTAAAAGCAGATTTAGGAGCATCCACTGCAAAATAGGTTTATGGTAGGCCCTTAAGACTGCCCACAGAATGCTTCATTGATCAAACCAGGGCATGACAGACCGAATTGTCTTATGTACTGCAAACGGTGTGCAAGCATATGGTCAGACTACACCCATCCACTATCTCAAGACGTGGGGCAGTAACTACGTTTGTGCACAGAGGTCTACAGTTATATACATATGTGGTGCTACGGACAGACACTTTCAATTCAGCCCCCATATTCTGGGCTCTACAGAGTTCTCTCCCGGGACGAACATACCATGCATATAGATCAAAATGGGAAGACCCAAATGGTATCATTGGAATGCGTCAAACTGCACATATGTTACCGACTGAACAGGATGCATGCGCTGAACATGATATGTCACCTTCCACAGTAATGGACATGGATGACACTGTCTCGGTGCCACAAGAGGAAGTAGCACCATCACTGCTAGCACCGGAAGCTGAAGAAGTTAAAGCAGTGCCTTCAGTACACATGAAAGCTGGATGCCGGGTGAAATATAAGTATTCCTACATTCCTGGAGCTTCCCTCTATCATGGGGGTCTGTGTGGGAGTCACCAGAAGAACACCTGTGAATGCACAATGAAATGCACCATTCTTCTGTGGCAACGAGCACACGGACAATCTGCTTTACTCTTTGATTTGTATTAATACTCTTTGTATTGACTTAGGTTTTTCTGTTGACCTGTGTTTAAACTTTATAAAATAAAAAGTTACGGTGTGACTACTAGGTTGTATCCCTTCAGCTGACGGAGATAGGCTGTAGTTGTCCAAACATGCAGACAAATAGCCTCAGTTATTAATCAATTTTATTTATGCATGTTGTAATAAAATTTTCTTTGTTACTGTTGCCTTACATTGCAATTGTGACCAAATCACAAAAGAAATTATCAGGATGAAGTACATGTAATGTACCATTATGGCTTACACAGAACTGAAAAATTATCATTTTCACATTAAGTCAGGGAACCTGGATGTGAGAGGTCTAGGAAAAATTAATAACTTACAATTCATAGCATTTGTTGTTTCTGTTTATTCTAAAAACAACAAGTGGTTCTGTACAAAATCGTTTCTACAATGCATTTAAGTTTAACATCCTTACACTCACTTTCTTCCAACGTGTGCTCAGTAGGTACTATGGAGAATATGGAAAAGTCCCTGAGATTTTGATGTGTGAATGGAACTTGTTTAATCAGTTAAATCTTATTCTTGCAACAGCAATTCTCACTATGCTGCTTGAGTCACTCAATTTATGTTCTTTTCTTTCTTCAGTGTAAACAACAGAGAGAGTACATGAATTTTGGCGCAACATCTGTATCAATTGCACCAAAACTGCACATGAGACATTGTCACATAAAAGCAACACTGATTCAAAATTAATAAATTGTATAAATGTTTGCATGATGCTAGTTATATCTGTATTTTTAATTATACATTGACAAAATGTTTCTGTCATTTCAAAAACATGTGCACTCTCTTAAAGGAAAATTTTATTTATTATTTGCTTCTGATAATAATGATTTGTGATGAAATACTATTGTTTCCTGTGTAGTTGAAACACATAGATTCATAAAGTGTGCATAGCCTCTAGCTTCATGAAAACGTACTACAAAAATAGAACAACACTATACAAATCATCTGAAGAGAATAATTTTTGATCTGCAAGAACCCTACATAATACTACCAACAACTGCAAGAATACATTAAAACACAAAACAATGTAAAAATAATGCCCTAAAACTCCTATGCTTCACTCCTGTCAACAGGAAGAAAGTTACTTACAACCTAGACAACTGTAATGCTAATGACATCTACCTTGTACTCAAGACTTACTGTAATTTGTTAAAAATCTTTCTGAGGTAGTTAATGGACAGTAGTCTTTTGCATAGGAACCTTATTTCTAAAAGAAAGTTACAAAACTGCTTAAATAAAACAACTTCGTGACCCAGTCATCTCAGAGGCACCAATTTCTTGAGCATGAAGTACAATAACATGTAAATTTTCCTGACCCATTCAGAATCAACTCAGCACAGTATTTAAATGCACACACATCAGGTCATCACACAACAGCTAACATACAGTGATAAAAATATTCAATTATGGCTATTGTGAAATGAATACTGCATGTAATTAAAAGCATACAACGATAGAAATGTTCTATAATTAGATTAAACAGTCTTCAAATTCTGCACAGAACTTGTCATGTTGGATATCTGTTTTAATGCCAGAAATTGATGCCTTTTAAAACTATTTTGATTAAATAACTTAAAATGATGTATACTAATTCAAATCACACCACACACCACAAAAGGTATTTCACAGTGTTGCCATTTTTATGTCTGCATTCTATGAACATTATTGTCTGTTATTCCAGTAAGTCCAGTGTTGTGGGGAGTACCATACTAAAAATTATGCACACAGCAAATGAAAATAATGACATGCTTTAATACCAGGTAATCAAAATAATATTTAAAATAAATACGTTAATAAATTTACATACATACATTGCATAATTTTCTTTTTAAATAAACTTTCAAATTTATTAAAATGAAAAGCACCGAATAAAAAAAATCAATATTAACAATTTCTGATAATTTAAATGTGTGAAGACAACACTTTCACATGTAATGAAATTGCATCTGAATGAGATCAGAGGCTTGGAAGTTAAGGATGTGTTTTATGTTTCCTAGTTTACATTTTCAATGCTTGGTGAATCAACTTACAAATTCTTCTCTATAGAAAATATGGTTGGTATAAAAATATTTCTGTAAAATGCAATGACATAATTCTCTTCAAATGCTAGTGTTAAAATGTATACGTCATAGAAAAATGGCAACACAAGCTGTTACTCTAGTCACTCCACTTCTTCATTGTGATACCCCATAACACACTTGTGATTACTGTTGATGCAGCACAAGCATACTGTAATGAATGTAAGCCTACTATGATTATATGAACATTGTAACGACAAGGCATTAGCTTGGTCCCAAAAGTTAATTAATATTTAACTGTAATTTGTTTTCATGGTAAAATTTGATGATGAAATTGGACTACAGGTAGTTTTTAAAAAAGAAAAAAGAAAGCTGCTGACATTCAATACAGATATTAAGGTGTTTATCAGCTAAACATCTCACAAATTACACAGACTGATTTCTTTTGATCTGAAAACACATGAAACTAAGATCTCAATTGATATAATTTGGGGCTTACAACAGCAGCCTGAAAATCATAGCTGTCCCTTCAGCACTGACTCACAGTTCAAAACACTATGCATTTCACATTTGCTGGTTATACATAATAAACTGCAGTGAAGACAGTTGTAGAGGGAGTTGATCTATGCAAGTACAAAAATAATTGAATCTGACATAAAATGCTTTGTGAATATCACTGGAACGCTACACAGAAGCTTTGATCTACACTGACTGGTAGTGGCAAAACACTTTTCTCTAAATATAAAAGATACAAACAAATGTAGAATTCTGTAGCAAAGAACAATTCTACACATACAACCTACTTGAGAAGTGTTCATCCTGTGTTTACTGCAGCATATGAAACACAATCTGTGGTTATCAAATTAAAAAAAAAATGAGATGTTTGAAAAAAATGGTTTTGTTTTGTGGCAAGGCAAGATGACTTAGGAACACTCACCGTAATGGGGGACAATGCACCATTAGAATGTTTCCTGAAATTCCAACATAGTGGAATTGTCTGTCTATCATATGTATTGCAATTTCAGTGCATTAACTATCACTGTTTTAGGTTGGCTATAATATACCTATATAAACAAATATACCCTATTAAAATTGTAGCTGGATAAATGCACATGCCATTACATTTGATCAAATCAGTAGTACATACAGTCATTGGAATCTCATAATCTATGCTACTGGATTACTGCAACAAAAAATGAAAATGATAACAGAACTGAATGTCCAACCAGACTGGTAGAAATTCTAACTAACAAAACTGCAAAATAGTTCCAGAATTATGTACAATACAGAAGAAAGTATCTGCCTCTTTGGCAACAGTGCAACTATATTGCAGTAGATTCATGAGACAGTAATAACTGCATCCGTATGACACACTAATCAATCAAATCTCACTTCCTCAGTCCCAACCTCAATTCACAGCTCGATATGTTCAATTTTGTTATTCTGTGAGGCACTCCACTGCCAATACACCTCCATCTGAGATGTGTTATGTGTGTAGTTACAACACCAAGAGAAGAAAATTGCACACCTAGTTTTCTCCTGAATAATTTCAAGTAATCATACATCACTTCCAACATTTTTTGACAGCACTCTTAAAATTAATTTTCTTATTTACTACAGAATTTAACAACTCATGACAATTCAATAGATTATTTTGACTAATTTTATGATGAAATTTTCCTTCTTTGTTCTCTCAATTACTTACATCAATAGTATTTATACAACTCTGGTTCCGTATACAGATTTTGTATCACATAATGCACTCTTCTACTTCTCTGGCTCGTATTTGTGCACATCAGTGGAAATATTTTGGTACTTTAGATCTTTTTCAGTGACGAGTGGTACAACAAATATACAGCAGCATCAAATTTTACTTTGTCTCTCACAAACCAATTAATCTTGAAAAGAAAACTTTTTTTTATGTTCTGTGTGAAAATCTAGAATACTATGATAGGTTCCCAGAATAATTATTTATATGGTTGTGTTAGATGTGGGAACGGTGACATCAACTTGATAAACTACTGACATAATTATTTGTATTCATCAAAGTAAATTTGCTGCCTGAAGTTTGCAAATTTAAATATATCATGTCCTGGATAAGCAATACATTGCTGTGGGGTACATAACTGATTACCTTTAGGTAGCTACTGAAGATAATCAATGCAAAAGGACAAACAGAACAATGACATGCTGATCTCATGATAACCTTATGCATCCCCACTAAAAAAACTATGGACATTCTCTGCCTTTTAAATCTCTTCAGATTCATAGATTTTTGAAGCCTGATTTCTTTCATTTAAGCATTCTGAGAATCTTTTTCTTATCCAGGAATTGACAGAATGAAATCCTAACAATTACTGGACAAAATTATAAAATATCTCAGGGTTAAAACAAGAGAAACAGCTGTAGTAAAAATATTCAAGCACATGTATGCATTTCTCTGAGATATGCATGAAGTGTAGAAAATGTAATAAAACAGATATACTTATCTTACATTCTTCTTAACAAAATGCTAACAACAGATTTAAACCTTTGATAATGTTTTTGAATACATGCAAAATGCAAATGGTTAAGTAAGTATTCATCTCTTCCATTGAAATCACATCTGATAACATAGGCAAGATACTTCTTATTTGTTTTTATGTACTACAGACTGCAGCAGACATTACTATGGTTGTACACACTGTAAGAATTTGTGGTCTGGCTGGCAGCAGTATGTACTGTATCTTTCTTTGTAAGGTAGCTATATAAAACAAGTTTAAGATGTGACCTTCATTTCTCTCTGGGTGCTGTTTGCTTTTCTCAGTTTCTTATTCTAGCAAGAACCTGACAGTTCTTCAAATTGTGTTTCATCCTTTCACATGCAGATAATCTTTGGTTCATAAATTTAAGATTCCGTGGCTAATTTTCACATACTGGTGTCAGTTAGACCAGATGGCTGTAACGTTCAGTCTTTGAGCTCTTCACTCGAGAGTGAGTACATCCACTTCATTTTTCTACTGCAGACTGTAGTTCAATTTTGAAACATACAGGTTGATCTTGTAACAATTACTTTCTTCAGAACAACCACACTGAAGTTCAAAATAGCACAGACCTAGCTGTAATTAATATTCTGATATGATTATGGAGAAAAGCCATAGCTGTGCCTGTAAAATAATATTTCCTGAGATGTATAATATATTGTGAAGTACTGACAATCGAAGTAGATATGCAAGGAAGCATATAAAAAGACCTTGGCAAAGTAATAGGTAGCTTTGTCCCTGTGAGCAGCTGCCAACAATCAGGTATGTTTATCACTACAGAACAAGGGTCATTTTAATTTGATCGTCATCAACTCCATTGACTTTTTCTCTGTCGTAGTGTGTTTCTAGGCAAATTGCCTCAGTGATACTCTGAGACTCTTCTTTGAAACAGAAGTGATATTGCCACTTGTGTGTTAGCATGGAGAGTTACTTATTATTCAACATATTCAAGTTATTTTCAGGCAAGGGGCCTACGTTTTTTTCTGGTACATGTACATGTGAAAAGAAATGCAAGTTGTTTATCCAGTTAATATTGCTGCCGAATGATATAGCTGTGTAACACCGTCACTGCAGTAGGCTTAAGTTGAAATATTTCGGCCGATCGTTAGTGGTGTTGAGGAAGGACAATTACGCGTGATACTGTATAGAATAATGAGAAATGAAATATGCAAATATTTCAACGTTCTTCTTGAAATTTTTGTTTGCTAAAGACAGCAATTCTTGCAGAAAACAGGGGGCAAACGATTAAAAGACAAACGAACGCGTTATAAAAGTTAAAATTAATAATTTGCTTCGCATTATTCTTTCTGATCTGGGATGCATACTGGTATTATTGACATGTTGATGAATATGGGGCATTAACGATAGCAAGAGATGATACGGGAGACAGCAAGGGATGATATCGGAAACAAACTGTGCGAGAATGTGTGCATGTGTATTACTCTCCGCCCGCTGTGGTGGTAGAGGGCTGGACGCTAGCTTCGCCATCTGGCGGCACCGCCGCGGACGTCTCTGGATGTTCAGCTTCGCCTCCAGCGCCAGCAGATGGCACTGCCATCGACGGAGACTTTTTGTTCCGATCCGGCCGGGAGGGGCAGTCCGCGATGAGGTGGTCCTGCGATTTGCAGTGGTGGCAGCGCTTGGGCTGCGGACCCATGGTGCATTTCGCCGCTATATGGTTCGCGAACTCGCCGCAGTTGTAACATCTGTCAAACAAGATTACAGTTTCACTATACGACTTGAACAGCCACTAAAAATACTATTTCATATAATTGGATCTCACGTCCCTTAATTTAATTAATATACCGGTAATAAATCAAATTTAATATTCTTACAAGTAAAGGAAATACAGGGTGAACGTTGATAAAACCGCGGAACTGTAGAAACTGATTCCTGACAGGCTACGGACTAAATCGGGTCATATGTACAAATGTCCGGAAATGCATCGTTCCCACGGTAGATTGCGCTGACGAATTAAAGTTTCACTGATCACGTGCCGTGTATGTTGCACACAGATGATGATTATGCAGATTGATGATGCCACTTCTGGTACAGGTTGCTTCGTAGGTAAAGAGAACAAATGGCAGAAATCACATAATTGTGATGGTCTGATGCAAAATCCTTCCCGTCGAGGGAAATCCGCTACTGATATTCCTGTCACTTGCAACGAGTGCAAGAATTAGTAGCGACTGTCATGCAGCATACACATAATCGTACTTTGGCTTACATCATGTTGGCGGGCCACTTGCCTGGAGCTCGAACTAGGGTTCTTCTCAATATTCTGTAGAATCCGGTCCTACGCCGTCTCGCTGCAAGTTCGTCTGTCTGAAAGGACCTATGGTCACACAAACGCCTAAAAGTGACTTCAAAAGTTGTGTGATGTGCTGCCTGTCGACCGTTTCCATCTGCTTGACGGTACATAAACAGCATCTTGGCTTGTTCCCGACATGAATACCGGACCATTCTGCTGTTTACAGTACGCTGCGTCAGTCACACACCCTGTAATACTCAAGGAACACGAGGCAGAAACTTTCATTCGTCAGCGCCATCTACCATGGCAACGATGCGTTTCCGGACACCTGTTCACAGGACCTTTTTTTCCTCTTGTTCCAGTTAAGAATCCCTCCTTTTAAATTGTCGGTTTTATTAATGTTCGCCCTGTATAGTACTTTGGTCATCTGTAAGAGAAAGTCATTATCTCAGTTTTAGAAGTAATATGGATTTAATGCAAAGGTATCGTCAGTATGGTCAACACTGAAATAAGAAGTCTCATGGTATTGTTGTTGGGAACCGCGTAGGATCACTTCGTGAACAGTTACGGCGCGGTGATTTTTTGGAGTAGCTGATTGAAATCGTCTCAGAGCTAATAGCTTCTTCACTACAGCCAGCCTCGTCAACCACAGTCGGCAGACAATGGATTGAGCGTATTTTATATATTCGTAAACAACAGCTAGTTTAACACACGGAATTAGAGATGGCAGAAATCTTACATACAATTAAATTTGAAAAGTTTTTAATTTGTTGATATGCTCAGTGAAGCTACTCCTCACACACAATGATAGCTACTGTTGGTAGCGAACGCATCAAGTGAATATCGGCCCGAAGTCACAACTCATATTGAAACCAGATCGTTGATTGAAACAGCTACTCCCGTCAGTAACCGCACTAAAACTCTTCATGAAGAGAGCAAGTAACAGATCAGGCACATATATAAATATTGGCCACGGAAAGTTATCGAGTACCACCGCCCAAGTGTGTCATGTAGCGGCCTGGATACACGTATATAAACCACTGAAAATGCGTGTCACAAATTTACAAAACACATTTTTGTTGCCCAACATTTTGGTCAACGACATAAACATAAAAATCAATTCACATAACAATACTGGGAACTATAAGAGTACATCCTGTTATTTATTTGATACTACTGATATCTCGTGGCCAGTAAGAGATCGTGTTTTTGCTTTATTAAGTTCTAAATGTAGATCTATGTACTTCCGTTTGTAGTATATTACATATACCAGAGCTAAAATTAATCTACAATCAAAATTGGTAGTGAAGGCTCCCGTAAACGAGCAGACTTGTTTGACAAATTCGCACTTGTCTAGCCGCAGACTTGTGGTACAAGCTCGTACACGTACAAACAATGTTTGCCAATTCAACCCCACATTGAAGCACCGCTGTTTGTGATCGAGAGTATTTCGACAGCTGTGAGAATGACCACAAATGCAGGGAAAGCAATTCTGGCATTGATTTTGACACTGTTTACAGAAGAAGAAAATAAGACGATGGTGCAGGAAATAGCAAAAAATGAGAGAGTTAGCCTGAAACTCTGCTAAGGAACTATTATTCTCAGAAGCCGATGATTGCAACTTCCTTCGAATGGCCAATGAAACCATTAATAACTTGTTAAGGCCCTCGTTTGTCAGATTCGCTCTTATCTAGCCACGGATGTGTCAAACAAGCCCATACACGTATAACGAAGTTCTTCAATTTAACTTTGCTTTTGAAGCAAACTCTTTTCATGTATGCCGTATTTGGGCACTAGCAGGAATGGCTGCAAATGCAAATAAAGCACTTCTAACATTGACTCCGGCACCATGTTTAAAGAATAATAAGTAAACAAGACTTTGATCCAGGAAACGATTTAAAATGACAGAGAAATATAAGCGGAAACATGTTAAAGGAAATGTTACACCCAGCACCGGTGATTACATAAACTTTCTGCGGGTGGACAGTGAAACTTTTAGTACATTGTTTATGCACTGATGAGCCAAAACATTATGACCACATGCTTAATAGCTTGTTTGTCCGTCTTTGGAACGAAAAACATAACTGATTCTGCGTATCAGGAATCCGACATTTTGTTGGTAGTTTCTTGCAGTACGTGGCATTAGATATCTACACTAATTCGTGTAACTAACGAGCTGCTGATCAGCGTACGAGAGACCCAGATGGGTTCCATAGGATGTAGATCAGGCGAACTTGGTAGCCGAGGCATCTACGTGTGTTCATTATAACGTTTCTCAAACCACTGTAGCACGGTTCTGGCTCCGAGGCACATACAATTATATTGCTGAAAGATGACATCGCCGTCGGGGAAGACATCAAGTATGAAGAAATGCAGATGGTTCGCAGCTGACAGCGTGTCTTCGATTATTGCCACAGGTCCATGCAAAAGCAGGAGAACGTCTCGCACAGCCCAATACTTCTTCTGCCAGCCTGCGTCCGTGGCGCACTGCATGTTTCGAGCCGCCATTCATAGCGATGACGGCGTCTATGGGGACGACCATCGATCTAGTGATGTGATTAACCCGAAGACGGTCGAATCCTGATGGTCCCATGCCCACTGCAATCATAATTGACGATTTCTTTGGTCAACATTTGAATATGTAGGGGTGGTATGCTGCGGAGCTCCATGTTCAACAAATACGATGAACATAGTGCTCCGAAGGACTTGTGCGTTAACCAGCACTGTTCTTGTAACACCATAGCTCTGATGTTGTACTGATTTATTTCGCCTTTGTTTCATTTAATGTTACATCGCTGAGCTTTTGTAAATGTGTGTGATTGAATCGATAGCATAAAACTGTATATTTCTTTCTTTGCACAAACTTTGATGTCATGGTTTGGTTCTATGCAGTCGTTTAAATGCTTTGTCCCATTTGGAGGGAACAAAACTTACTGTATATAATTGTAATTTTGTGTGAATAATTTTTTGTATAAATGTCTATATGTGCAAATGTTCTGTTTTGTTTAAAATGATTGTTTACTGTTATGTAAACTTCTGATCCTCACTTAGGGTTCTTAGTGAGTTTGTATGTAAGAGGTGCAGTGGTTCCCCTCGGGAACGGAACTGTGTAGCGCGCGCAAAGTGTGGTTGGCCTACGTAGAAAAGGTGGAACTGATAGTCAGTCGGAGGCGAGCTACGAGTCAGAGCACTGCCATGTAAAAGATGCATATTGTGCTGGTTCCGAGAGAGGCTTTTTCTGCTTCTTTCCAATGCCTCGGATGGATGGATAACTAGCTGGAACTATTCTGGAATTTGTATCTATCATCGCCACCAAGAAATTACAGAGTCCAGCAATTCTGTCTGCGAATCCACCTACCAACATGCAGTTGCCACCACGTTGCGCAATCACTGTAACGTAATACTATAATGATGTACAGTGAAGGATCAGCTTAATGGATGAGCTAATGTGCTCAAATATAAGGTAAATTTTATCTGAATTTATGTACCTACCTTGATTTTTTCCTCATCATAACACCTCTCAGGTTCCTCTCCGTTTGAGCTAAAGTGATATCCGAGTGTCCATACTAAAAGAACATTAAAGCCCAATATTTTGCTCATTAATGCCTCTTCAACATAGTAAAAAGAAAGTTAAAATTAAGGTGGCAAGAGAGTGAGTTAAAGTAAACGTTGTTTGCTGAAAATATTCCTATTAAAACTGCTTATTAAAGTGCTGTTGCTAACTTCAAAATTAAAAGTTCTTAAGACTGAGGCTTATAAAGCAAATGATCACATTGTTGTCTGTAGTAAATTCTAAAAGGTGAGTCAGTTTCTTGCAATTTTGTCAACATTGTTTTTCGCTGTAGTAAAAGTGAGAAAGCTGCAGTTGTGAAACTTTTATATACTCATGTTTGCTAAGTGTTTGTCTCTCTTGTGTATTAGAAGTGCATATTAATAGTAATGTTATAAAGACCATTCACTTTGTGTAAGCCCTGAAAGTAATAGTGTGTTTCGGTATCTGTTATTATTTTGCAAATAGTTTCTGCTGCTCTAACTGCTAGCTTCATTCTTAACGTAAACAAATGTATGTGTCAGAGTCCACTGCACTCCCGTGTGACAAAGTATAGGTTGTGTTTATCCACTAAAATTACTAATAACTATTTTCTTGAACGAAAATGTTAATCATTCTCTTGCCTAGTTAGGCTGGCGACCGTTTTCTTTATCCATTAAACAGTGCAGATAGGCAAAATTTCGTTTGTTACTGTTCAAATATTTACGTAATTCTGACTTTCATTTCCGATAAGCCACCTCCGTTAGGTACAACACGGTCAACATAAAAAAATTCCTCTCAGAGGGTAACACTGCTCTGTTGCTTTATACCATAATTGCTTTAACAAAATAATTATATTTCACGACGTGCCTCCTACTTTAAGGTTATGGTATAGCAGTGACAGACGGGAGTGTTATACGTGGCTTTTCCGTGACAGGACTAATTGTTCTGTTGGGACATCGTATGTACTTAACCAAACTTTGTATTTGATCGAATAAGCTACGTAAATGCTGTTGTAGTGTTATATGCTCTTTGGGCAGAGATGCCACAATAACCATCTATCCTACTTCACAGGACAGAGAAGCCTTCGCAACCCCCTCGCTATGAAGAACTGTGGATGTCTAACCATTTAGCACCTAGTTGTAGTTTCATTGTCCTTTTACCTCTTTCCACAGAGGCTCACAACAGTAGCACGTTAACATTCGACCAGCTTCACCGTTTTCGAGATACTCGTTCACAGGCTCTGCGTAATAATAATACGCCCTTTGCCAAAGTCGCGTATCTCAGTGCATTTTCCCATCTGCAGCTCATACCTTCGCTAGGGTGATATCTCCTCCGTGTCTGCTCAGCTTACACACTTTTGTTACCGCGTAACGTGCCCGCAACGCTACCATGCGGCATCCAAAGTCGCGGTGGGCAGCGGTCATGTTGTTTTGGCGTATCGGCTGCAATAAAACAATCACTTGCGCATCCTCCACCACCGCCTGAAGAGACTAAATTTATTTTATACTTGATTAATTGTTTAATGCATAATTCTATAGTGTACCTATACTAGTAATTAGTGTATCTGAGGCAATTTATGTAAAATCTGCGTTTGCTATTGTATTCTGCTCTCAATAAAAATTGAGAGCTGATGCTAGGAATATTTTGTTTCCAAGAATTACTAAGCTAATTGATCTAAACTAGCTACGCCGATGAGCCTGTTAATTAACACTTATCAAAAACCGTAATGTTCTACATAAAGTGTATTTTGCAGCTTACAAATTTATTTGCGACGAAGCAACACCTCAAGAATGAAGATCTACAAGCTATGTAAATTTGGTAACATTTTTGGTAACAACATTTCATCTCTAAATTAATGAACAGTTCTGTATTTTCAGTTCAATCAGTTTGTTGATATATTTGCATCTCCGCTGGTGAAGGCCCATTTTTTAAATTCTTGCGGTTGTTATTATGGCCGCGAATCTTGCTATTACTTCTGGCATAAACTTTCAACTTATATAAGTCTGCAAATGTTTTATTTATTAGCAATCCATATTATACACATTCCACATCACGCTGACTTCTTCGCTTCCATTTTACAGTGTAGAGTCACTTCGCCCTAGCACTGAAACAGAACAGACAAGTATGCGAAAATTTTCTCTCTGCTACTTGGTCTTCGAATAACAATTCATTAAAATACCACAACATCGTCCGTGGAAGAATGGGAGAACTTCGATTTCTTTTATTTCATTGCACTGCCGCTAGTATGCTATGCGTAGAATATCAGTTTTCTTCTCAAGTCTTCCTGCGTCATATATAGCTGGCGAAGGTGCGGCACCGGTACAATTTTGGTAACTGCCAGAGCTATTTTCTTTTTATCCTTGATTGTGATTTCCGTAGTAGTTGAAACTCATGATATAGTGAGATAAACTGTAACAGAAGTATTTTACTTTAAACATATACGGCGAAACAACGTCACTAACAACATTCGCCATCTAATCAAACTTTCCATGGATCAAAATTTCTCGCAAACAGGTCAGACACGATCTATGTTTGTCAAACAGCACCACACACGGTCAGATATATGGTAAACATAATAAACGTTCGAAAAACTGTTTGATTGTGTACAGGGGCCTTTAGATGTATCGTCGACGTCGTCGTCATTATCATCAACCTAGCAATCACGGCTGTATGAAGCCCTCCCTCCAGATTTTTCCATGCATTTAGCTCGACAGTGACAAGAAATACATTTGCTCCTGCATGTTTTATAAAATCGTCTACCCATCTTTCATCATCAAATGATGTTTGTATTTTCATATCTCTTGGACCCCCGCACATAAGCACAACTGTCAAAAAATTAGTCATTCCAGATTAAAAACTTCAGTCACTCCCAGAGCCTTGGGTAAAAGGCAATAGAAAACATGCAAGAGTAACATGAAAAAATCATCTCCAGAACTGTAAATGTTGGGCATAAACGGACAAAACTGAAGAATGTTTGACAACGCGTCTTATACCGGTACGTGCAGAGGAAATTGTGAGGGATAGTGAAGCATGGAGAAATGCATCAAAGACTGAAGACAACAACAACAACAACAGTGAAGAACTGCTGTGGTTTGACAGTCCTTCAAGGAAGCTGCACCGAAGGCAGAGAGAGCTTCACTGCAAATTTAAATGCAGTCTCACAGACAACCAAAAACTGAACGAAGCCAAAATTAGCGTAAGGAGAGCCGTATGTCAAGCGTTCAACGAATTCGAAAGTAAATTTCTGCCTGCCGATCGGACAGAGAATCCAGAGGAGTTTTGGTCTCATATTAAATGATTAAACGGATCGAAACCACCGTCCACTCACGCATTGATCATGGTGGAATCGAAACGGAAGGTGACAGAGAGAACAGCGAAATACTAAACTTACTTTTCCGAAGCTCTTTCACTAACAGTGTTTCATTCTGACAGCGTGTTAATTCTGTAAATATTAGCTTTTCCAGTTTACTGCATTGTATTAACCTATTTCGATTATCTCCTGACAGATGATCAGGGTAGTAAGTATTATAGTCAAATGTTTTATGTTATACTTTCTGACATGTTCCACACCCACGAGAATCATCTCATTTTTTGGGTCTATCGAACGAAAACTGATTCTAATTTAATCTAAGGAAGATCATACTGTGGTTCTTTCTCTAGACTGTCCCTCAAACGTCAAAATGAGATGTCGCAATAAGAGACTACGCGGTATGAAATCAACGGAAATCGTTGTAAACCGTAAAGACGACTGGATCTGATGGGGTACATACGATACTACCTAGACCACGCGAAAGAACTTGCACCTCCACTAACAGCAATGTGCCGTAGGTCGATGGAGGAGTAAAGCATTCCTACGCGATCCAGAAAAAAGCTCATGTCATTCCCGATTTCATATACACATCACTTACTGGATAAATCAGAAGTTCTACGAGGCTTTTCGCGTATGATGCTGTTTGGTACAGAGAAGTAGAAAAACTAAAAATTCAATGTGACCTGAAGAGGATCGATCTGGTGTAGGGAGCGGCAGTTGACACCAGCGTAAACAATTTTAACGTATTACTCATAAATAAGCAGAAAAACCCATTACTGTATGACTACACGATTGCAGAACATCCAGTAGAAGCAGTCGCATCCATGACATATCTAGGAGTATGAAAGCTGAGCGACGTAACCCTTTTAAACCTGCATTTTTTCTGGAGCAAAGAAAATTTTTTATTTATGTGGTAATGCTCTTAGGTGATTTTGTAATGATTTCAGATGTAAAATTTTTATAAAAATGTGTACCCGTTTTCAAAACATACACTACCGGCCATTAAAATTGCTACACCACGAAGATGACGTGCTACAGACGCGAAATTTAACCGACAGGAAGAAGATGCTGTGATATGCAAATGATTAGCTTTTCAGAGCATTCACACAAGGTAGGCGCCGGTGGCGACACCTACAACGTGCTGACATGAGGAAAGTTTCCAACCGATTTCTCATACACAAACAGCAGTTGATCGGCGTTGCCTGGTGAAAAGTTGTTGCGATGCCTCGTGTAAAGAGGAGAAATGCGTACCATCACGTTTCCGATTTTGATAAAGGTCGGGTTGTAGCCTATCGCGATTGCGGTTTATCGTATCGCGACATAGCTGCTCGCGTTGGTCGAGATCAAATGACTGTTAGCAGAATAGGGAATCGGTGGGTAATACGGAACGCCGTGCTGGATCCCAACGGCTTCGTATCACTAGCAGTCGAGATGACAGGCATCTTATCCGCATGGATGGAACGGATCGTGCAGGCACGTCTCGATCCCTGAGTCAACAGATGAGGACGTTTGCAAGACAACAACCATCTGCACGAACAGTTCGACGACGTTTGCAGCAGCATGGACTGTCAGCTCGGAGACCATGGCTGCGGTTACCCTTGGCGCTGCATCACAGACAGAAGCGCCTGCGATGGTGTACTCAACGACGAACGTGGGTGCACGAATGGCAAAACGTCATTTTTTCGGATGAATCCAGGTTGTGTTTACAGCATCATGATGGTAGCATCCGTGTTTGGCGATATCGTGGTGAACGCACATTGGAAGCGTGTATTCGTCATCGCCATACTGGCGTACCACCCGGTGTGATAGTATGGGGTGCCATTGGTTACACGTCTCGTTCACCTCTTGTTCGCATTGACGGCAATTTGAACAGTGGACGTTACATTTCAGATGTGTTACGACCTGTGGCTCTACCCTTCATTCGATCCCTGCGAAACCCTACATTTCAGCAGGATAATGCACGACCGCATGTTGCAGGTCCTGTACGTGCCTTTCTAGATGCAGAAAATGTTAGACTGCTGCTCTGGCCAGCACATTCTCCAGATCTCTCACCAATTGAAAA
Organism: Schistocerca piceifrons; assembly: GCF_021461385.2. Taxonomy (NCBI): domain Eukaryota; kingdom Metazoa; phylum Arthropoda; class Insecta; order Orthoptera; family Acrididae; genus Schistocerca; species Schistocerca piceifrons. Next base: position 393,940,975 of record NC_060145.1, read on the forward strand.
CGTCTGGTCAATGGTGGCCGAGCAACTGGCTCGTCACAATATGCCAGTCACTACTCTTGACGAACTGTGGTATCGTGTTGAAGATGCATGGGCAGCTGTACCTGTACACGCCATCCAAGCTTTGTTTGGCTCAATGGCCAGGCGTATCAAGCCCGTTATTACGGCCAGAGGTGGTTATTCTGGGTACTGATTTCTCAGGATCTATGCACCCAAATTGCGTGAAAATGTGATCACATGTCAGTTCTAGTATAATATATTTGTCCTCCAATGAATACCCGTTTATCATCTGCATTTCTTCTTGGTGTAGCAGTTTTAATGGCCAGTAGTGTACCTTGTTCACTTGGTTTCATTTTATGGACTAAAATAACTTATTATGAAATATTCTCTGTTGTAATAAATAGTAAAATGATCACTCAATTACCACGTAAAATAACAATAGCGACATTGAATTATACAGTGGAACGTAGCGAAGCAATCATATCTGTGTATTCTGGTGGTCACGAGCTGCTGTGCACTGCTGCCCTGATTTTCTGACATTTTCATAGTGATGCCCGACAGTTGGCAGCACTTGCGCGTGACGAAAAGGTTGACCATTCACAGATGTGTACCTCAGGTTTCCATTTGGAAAAAAATACTTCTGTCACAGCCAAGGCACAGTAAAAAGTTAATGTACACAAGTATAGCCAGAGGACCTGCGAGAGAACGTGAAACGACCACGTAAAACTGATCGCAGGTAAGGCGGGAACCAGACAGATTGATTGGAACAATTTTCCGGAAGTGTAGTCCACTCACGAAAGGACGTAACTTACAAAACCCTCGTTCGACCAATTGTTAAATACTGCTCGTCATTCTCGATCACACGCAGATAGGACTGATAGAGGAAGAGTTGTGCGTTTTATTACAAGTTCATTTAATAAAGACGAATGCGTCTCCCAGGTGCTCCAACTGCAGTGGCAACCCCTAAAAGAAAGGCTTTCTACATGTGTGTGGTTTACAGTTAAAATTTCGGGAGCGTATCTTCCTGGAAGCGTCATCCAGGACGTCCCAGGAAGAATGGCCAATATTCAAGCATATGACAGGAATGATCGTTCGAAGCAAAAAAATTCTAGTACACATGGGCTATAAAATGCATACCGTAAGAGCTACGAACACTTGTTCAGTAGCAGAGATATGTTTCACAGTAGCGAATGTGAACAAGTACTCGTATCTCTTAAGGTATGCGTTTTAGAACCCACGTTTACTGGAATTTTTTTGCTTCCAGTGATCGTTCTCGTCATATCCCTGCATAATGACCATTTCTCCTGGTACATCATGTGTTACTTCCCGCTACGTGTATTTCGCAGAGAGATTCGAGCTCACATGGGCTCACCAACAGTCGTTCTTCCCGCGACTGGAGCAGGAAGAGAAGGGAGGGGGGGGGGGGTGGGGGGGGGGGAGAGCGACTAAAGTGCATGAGTACCTTCCACCGTACAACAGAAAATGGATAGCTGAGTATAGATTGTCCCAATTCAACGAGGAAGGTACTTCACAAGTGTCTTCAGTTATATCTCATGTCTAGATGACGTCTCTCAGTACAGCTACCAAACCGCCGCGATCTTGATCGTTATGTATCACCTGCAGTTCCTAACAGTCCCAAACATTTTACACGGAATTAATACCGGGCGATTTAGCCAGACAGTTAATGTGCAACAATATGCCAGTGTGAATGTCTAACAGTCTTTGCGAACACGGGTGTTTTCGTCTTGGAAGATGGGAGTGCCCCACTGGAAAGCGATCAAGCAAACTTCTCTCCGAAGTGTACGAAAAAGCCGCAAAAATATTGAGATCTGGTGACTGTGGCGTCCAGGGGGATACGGCAATGCATCCTCGTGCACACAAAAACACTCTTGGGCGAAGCGAGATATGTGAACAGGGGTCCTGATTCTTGGAACTCAGCATCACCTGGGTACAAGGATTGTACCATAGGATGGGCCTTATCAGCCAAAATGCTCGCATAAAGCTTGGCAGTAATGCGACCTTGCACACTAACCACGGAGCCAATGGAATACCACGACATGTTGTTGTTGATGTTGTGGTTTCAGTCCAGAGACTGGTTTGATGCAGCTCTTCATGCTACTCTATCCTGTGCAAGCTTCTTCATCTCCCAGTACCTACTGCAACCTACATCCTTCTGAATCTGCTTAGTGTATTCATCTCGTGGTCCCCCTCTACGATTTTTACCCTCCACGCTGCCCTCCAATACCAAATTGGTGATCTCTTGATGCCTCAGAATATGCCCTAACAACTGATCCCTTCTTCTAGTCAAGTTGTACCACAAATTTCTCTTCTCTCCAATTCTATTCAATACCTCTTCATTAGTTACACGATCTACCCATCTAATCTTCAGTGTTCTTCTGTAACACCACATTTCGAAAGCTTCTATTCTCTTCTTGCCTAAACCACGACATGGCTGCCCAAATCATTCCCTAACTCCCTCCATGACTCACTCTTGGGACGTAAAACTTGCCCAGAAGTTGGAAACAGTTCGAAACAAGACTCATCTGCACAAATGGCATTCTTGCATTGCTCAACAGTCTAAGTTTTGTGGCTTTGGCACCACGTTTTTCCGTTACGAGCATTTGCTTAAGCGAAGAGTGGTTTTAGAATCCCAGCTCGCCCTCCAGTCCCCTCTTACGGAGCCTATTTCGCGTTGTTTCGGTGCTGACTGGGATCGCAAGATCAACATTCACTTCTGCACTGACTTCTGCAGCTGTCGTCCTGTTATTTTTCCTAACAGTCCTCCTCAATGAGCGACTGTCACGGTCACCGAACACACAAATTCCTTCGCGTTGTGACTAAGCGGATGATGTTGATCCGCTTTTCCTAAATGCGGTACAAATCTTCGAGACAGCGGCTCTTGATACATCAAGCACTTCAGCTGCCTTGGATACAGAAACTCTCACCATATGAGCACCAAAAATTTGCCCACATTTCAATTCACTTATGTGCGACACACTATACCCACAATTAGTTAGAACATTGTTCTGACCATGACTGGCACTTGGAGCATACTGACGACATTGCAGAGGTGCCAGCATCTCCATTTATTTTCAAGCATTCATTTACCGCAGGGTTTCCACATTTTTGTCCAACCCTTGTACGTCTGTCTTCAATGGAGCTCTCTTCACCCCTTCTTGTGTTGCAGCATAATGTTGGAGGTAGGCTTCATCAACACGTGTTACGGAGATGCTTCTGGAACTCAAATAAAAGCCCGTGGAGAGAATACTACTTTATTTTCGCCAGACACTGTAGAGAAATTGTAGAGAACAGACGTTCGCAGTTGACTGCAGAAAGGTTCTACTGCCGGCAACGTACTTTTCGAGGAAGGATCGCGAAGACGATATAAGAGAAATTAAGGCTCATACGGAGGCATATAGACAGTCCTCCTTCCCTTACTCCATTTGCGAGTGAAACAGGTAAATACATGATGTGTAGGGGTTCTGGTATCCTTCACCATACTCCCGATGCGGTGGATTGCGGAGCATGAGTGTGGGTGAAGATGTCCGAGGGCCTGCTGAAAAGTAATGCCTACGAATTTCTTATATGAAAGCTCTTAAAGCTTATTAAATAAAACGAACGTTGTTAATATTCTACATCTTCATTCTTCATGTCTACGTATTTGCAGCGTTTTGCCGCTAGAGGGCGTGTAACAAGGCGGTAATGAAACTATGGCGGTGCCTGAGAAACACCTTGCATAATCGGGTTCGAATACAAAGAGTTCGTCCACACATGGAGCGTAGCATGACGATGCTGGACCACACACGAGTGCTGCGACGTCTGTATCAATCCGAAGCCCTGCGTTCATTATCGTCGATCATCCTAACAAAGTCAGACATCCTACACTGGAGGTATCAGCAAACTGGTTACTCGTTGGGAGAAATGTGTTCGTCGCCAGGTGACTATGTTGAGAAATAAATATGTAGACATGAAGAACAAAGACGTAGAATGTTGAAACTTCCTGGCAGATTGAAACTGTGTGCCGGACCGAGACTCGAACTCGGGAACTTTGCCTTTCGCGGGCAAGTGCTCTACCATCTGAGCTGCCCAAGCACGACTCACGACCCGTCCTCACAGCTTTACTTCTATCGTAACTCGTCTCCTACCTTCCGAGTTCGAGTCTCGGTCCGGCATACAGTTTTAATCTGCCAGGAAGTTTCGTATCAGCGCACAGTCCACTGCAGAGTGAAATCTCATTCTGGACGTAGAATGTTAATAATGCTTGTTTTATTTAAAAAGCTGTAAGAGTTTTCACATAAAAGATTCGGAGGTTTAACTTTTGAGCACGCCCTCGTAGAAGAAAGAGCAGCACTTGGTTAGCGAGACTGCTGAAATAGGGAACCTGGTTCATGATCACAGTAACCTGAGTCCGTGGCTCCAAGTCGAAAGACATCTCCAAAATAATCACAGACCGACCTTCGCCCTGAGCTACAACCTCCAAACGCCTGAGTCACAGGCAAAGAAAGAAGGAAGGTAGAGGAGCTACACGCGTCATTGGGTCTTCGGTACACTCGCGATCTCAGATAATTTGACAAAATGCAAAATCCTGACTGGTCGGATCACGCTACTCACGTCCAGTCAGCTACTGCCCTGCCGTTGAAGACGTGCCGCTGTGAGCAATAGCCTTTTGCGAGGAATCCGACTCCAAAAGTTTAATCGTAAAATGGTTGAGGTGGAGCTGAATTCACCGACAGAAGCAATTCCTGTCGGCTCTGAAAGAGGGGTTCTGTGACAAGGCGTGGTATTCACTGCCGTCCCTGTCTGTTAGATGTTTTTACGGTCACTGTTCTTACGCCGTATTACACGGCTGCGAGTGGCACAATATTCCCTGTAGGAGGCGTTGGACAGCACGCTGACGCCTTCCCATCGCACACATTCTTCTCAGTAGAGTGGACAGATGTGTGTGTGTGTGTGTGTGTGTGTGTGTGTGTGTAGCGGTGTGGAAGGAGTGTGAGGGTAACAATATCCTTATTAACATCTTATTTGGACTGTTGGCTCATGGTCCTTAAAGCCCTTATGACTTATGACATATAGGTCGCTGGGGTATGGCGTTACTGAGGAAATTCAATGATTGGGCGAGGCACCATAATGCGGTGCCAGCGCTGAGGCGTGACGGAGCCAGTGTATTCCAGAGGTCTCAAGTGGGGACACAGGAGTTCTACCTTAGTATGTAAAGGTCCGTCTTGATCACACAAACTTTACAAATCACTATTACCGGTTTCAGCGGCTGCCATCTTCAAGTCAGTTAAAAAAAAGTGGTGTAACCAACTAAGTTCAATTAACTGAAACAAATTTCTTAACAGGCCTGGCGAAACATAAGGGAAATAAAAAAAGTATTTCCATGATTAACAGCCACGCATACTAGCCACACAGGCCATAGAGCCTGCCTCCCTCATCTTGCAACACTAAAAGTTCACTTCGATAAGTATTTCATTGACGATTTTGATAAATTTATTTGCAATATAAATCTATTCAAAAATGCTGCTGGACATCACGGCTAACGATAAAAGAACAATTTATTGATTTCACGTGTGATACTTCACTAACGACTAAATTTAATTGTCTTTGTTGGAGTTTTGAATACATACTAGCAAGGAATTCCCAAAGCTGAGCCAAAATGCAGAGAAGACCCTGATTCATTTTGCAACAACATACTTGTGCGAGACTGGCTCTTCATCTTGGTAACTATAAAGTCGAACCATCTTTCAACGGTAGATGTAAGCAAAGACTATCGAGTGACAATTTCTATTATTGCACGTCTTGAGAAAGGTTCTTCTCAAAAGCAAGCTCTTCAATCACGCTGAACTTAGTAATTTTAATTTTTGACACTCTTGTAATCCTAGTGTGCTGAATTGTAAGTATTGTTTATCTCATAGTTTCTGATAAATGAAAATGTGAGAGAGATAAAAAACCTGTTCCATATTTTCGTTGTAATGATTAATGTAGTTTTGGTTTTAGCATTGTAAAACCCTTCTAAACAGAATTTGGTAAAACAGAGGAAAGGCAAAGAAAATATATAAATGGACAACTTTTATTAATACAATAGTCTTGGAGGGGAGTGGGGAGGGCTGACCTATTTTTCTCCGTGAGGGGGGGGGGGGGGGGGGGGAGTGGGAGGCAGAGGAAGAAAGTTTGAGAACCACTTCTCTAGTCTCAAACATTATGATGTTCTTGAAGTACAACCTGTTTCTCTCGAAGAATCAGCACAAATTCATGACAAAACCGCTTGTGTTAAATGAGCTTAATTTATTCGTAAACGTAAGTTGCAAACAACGTATGAAGGTGAACAGGTAGGCACCGGCTCCCTAGATTTTCGAAAAGCGTTCCACTCAGTACCACATTGCCAACTACCAACTAAGATACGATCGTATGGAATGCTTTCACAGGAATCGAGGAGTATTTGACTGATACAACACGTACGTTATGCCGGACGGCGAATGCCACGCAGAAACGAAACACTGGATGTGTTTCAAGATGGCACAGTTGTGCGGCTAACGTTTTCAATATACGTAATCGATATTTCAGACAGTACTACCCACACTATGAGACTGTTCGCTGACGATGCCATTGTCTGTAGGAAAAATATCGTCGACGGACAATCGTAAGGAATTGCAGGGAGAATTGGAAAAAAAAATTCCTCTTGGTATAATGAATGATAAGATAGTTTTCATTGTGGGTAAATATAATTAATAACAACGAAAGGGAAATTTCGTCATCAGGTGTAATCGGACACTGAAATAAATCCAACGGTGACAAGTGAAAATTTGTGCCAGACCGGGTCTCGTATCCGGATTTCCCGTTTATGGCGAGTGGTCGCCTTAACCACTTTTTTTTTTTTTTTTTTTAATTTTGTTCGGTAATGTTCGTTGCATTTGGCCTGATCTGACGTCGTAGGACGTCCGTTCAAGTTGATCGCTGCTGCCTTTACTCAGTTTTTTTTTATTACAGAGGGCCAGCGCCTCTGATCGAACACGCTCAGCTACCGTGTCGGCAACCACTCCGGCTATTCGAGCACGCTTCCCGTCCAGCCCATATTCCCATATGCCGCACACTACGCAACTAGTGTCCCCTGTCCATTACCCTCATTGCTCGCAGCCTCACCAGATTTCCGAAAGAGGAATGTGTCATTATTTGCCTTCAAGGCGCATAGTATTTAAATGTGTTGTGGCCGCTCATTCCACTTATGTTCCGAATCGCGTTTCTCCGACAACAACCAAGGAAGGCCAAATGCAATGATATCGTTGTCTGGTAATGTGTTGTGCTTGTGGCGTTTCCATATTTTTGTCCTCCCCCTGTATGTAGGAGGAAGCAGTATACTGGTTGATTCTTCTAGAAATATAGTCTCTCAGAATCTTAACAGTAAACCACATCGTATGTAGAACGCCTTTCTTGCAACGTCTGCAACTGGAGTTGATTGAGCACCTCTGAGACACTTTCGCGCCTACTAAGTGAACTGTAGCGAAACGCGCTGCTCTTCTTTGGATCTTGTCTGTTTCCGCAATCAAACCTTTCAGGTGCAGTCCCAGAGTGACGAGCAGTATTCAAGTATTGCTCGATCGAGCATTTCGTAAGGTACCTCCTTATTACGTGGGCTACACTTCCAGTGAATCTAGTCTGGCATCTGCCTTATCTGCGATTAGTTTTATGTGGTAGTTCCACTTCAAACCCATCCGTACACATACTCCTAGGTATTTTATGAAAGTAACTGCGTCCAGAGACTGTACTATCTTACAATCATATAATAAAGGTTCATTGTGTCTATGTATTCGCAATAAGTTACATTTGTTTATGTGGAGGGTCAGTTACCACTTCTCACTTCAAGTGCTTATCCGAGCCGGGTCTTCCTACATTTCGCTACTATTTTCTAACGGTGCGACTTCTTTGTCTACAACGACATCATCCGCGAAAACCCTCACGGAACTGCCGACATTACCTGCTAGATCATTTATACATACACTCATGATCAGGAAAAATAGAACACCTTGAACTACTCGAGATAGGAAGTTCATCTTCACATGATATGCACATTAGTAAGTTCTGCAGAAATGATTAGCATTGCAGGCACCTCGGTTCAGCATGCTGATGTTGATGTTTGGTTTTTGGAGCGCTCACCTGCGCGGCAATCAGCGCCCTTACAAAGTCCCAAGTTTTGTACAGTCCAATCGAGCCACTGTCACGGATGATGATGATCAGGATGAAATGATGAGGACAACACAAAAAGCCAGTCCCCGGGAAGAGCTAATCCACAACCCGGTCAGGAATCGAACCCGGGACCCCGTGATCCAGTGGCAGCAACGGTAGCCACAAGACCACGAGCTGCGGACAGTTTCAGCATGTGTCCTGTTGTCTAGTAGGCACAATATCCACCACATGCCCTGATAACTTCACCCATGCGTAATGTCATCGACGCGTTTAAGGTGCGAATGGCGTCCTGTGGTATAGCCGCCCATGCTGCTTTCACCTGGTTCCAGAGTTCATCTATGGTTGGCGGCACTGGGTCAGAGCGCTGCACCAGTCGTTTCACCACGTCCCATACATTTTCGATCGGCGACAAGACTGGTGATCTGGCGGATCAGGCCAAAGCGCTGACATCCTGAGACACCAAAACGGCATGTGTTCCTGCAGCAACATGTGGTAGTGCAATGTCTTGCTGAAAAATGACTTCTAGGGAGTTGTGCGGAAAGGGTGTGGCTACTGGTCTCAAGATGTCATTCACGTAGGTAACAGTCCTCTGGACACGCACCAAATGCGATTTGTGGTTGTATCTAATAGCACCAAACACCATAAGGCCTTGAATGGGTGCTGAATGTGTTGTGCGAATGAGGTCACTGTGATGCCGCTCCCCCGGTCTGCAGCGAACCAGAATGCGACCATAATTTTCAAACGAACAGAATCTGGATTCGTCCGAAAACACTATCTGATGCTATTTCTGCCCCATACACCACTGTCATCTATTATGTTTCTGCACTTTCGTTAAATGAAGGAGGAGAAGTGAATGACGCGCACGTAATCCATGCCGTAATAAAAGGCAACGGACTGTCACCACTGATAGTGGTTGCAGATTGTCCTACAATGTCGTTCGAATGAGGTGTCGATCTTCTCGGGAGAGGGGGGGGGGAAGGTGGCCTGCGTAGTGTGAACTGACGTCGTCTTCCACCGCCTTCCGTGAACCGTTCAACACACATGTTGAACTGCCGAAACACTTCGTGCCACACGAGCAGCCATTTCCCGGATGGGTACACCACATTGTCTCACGCCAATAATGCGCCCTCTTTCAGCCTCACTGATTTGATGGCACGGTTAGAGCGTACATCTGAGAGGCATCCTTCGCATCTGCTCAAGTCACAGTGATCCATTACGTTCGGTTTACAGCGACAAAGAGAACCGCAGGCATATTTTACATGTAGGCGGTATTGGTCCGCGATATCGATTTTGACCCTGAAACTGCCACCGTCATGGTTCAAATGCTAATAATTATTGTAGAACATACTAACGTACATGTCTTGTGGCTATGAACGTCCTACCTCTACTCGTTCAAGATGTTCTGTTTTTTCTAAACGTGAATGTACGAGGTCTGTTCAAAAAGTTCCGGAACTTTGTCCACAAAATTTTTCTTCGCTCACCTTTTACTTACTGTGCATGGTCTTCTTCGAAATACTCTCCTACATAATTGATATACCGCTCCCAACGCCGTTTCCACTTCCGAAAGCATTCTCGGTACGCCTCTTTCTGGACCGCACGAAGTGCCGTCTGTGAATTTTCTTTTATCTTGTCCATCGCTGCAAATCTTCGTCCTTGCAACGGGGGTTTCAACTTTGGGGGAAAAAAAATCCTCATGGTTCTGGTCTGGACATGACGGAGGATGAGGTAGCGCAGTGATTTCGTTTTTTGTGCAGCAGTGACACACCAACAGGGATGAATGTGTGCGTGCATTATAGTGATTCTGGAGCCATTAATTGCCTCGTTACATTTCAGGCCGTTTCCTTCTCACATTTTGTCGCAAGCGTAGCAACACGTCCCGATAGTACCATGGATTAACTGTTTGTCCCTGTGGAACGAATTCATGATGAGTTAATCCTTCAAAATCATTTAAAACTACCAGTATGGCTTTGAATTTGACTTGACCTGACGAAATTGGTTTGGTCTTGGAGAACCTTTCCCGATCCATTGTGAAGATTGAACCTTGGTCTCAACATCACAACTGTAAACCCACGTCTCCTTACCAGTTATGATCCTCTGAAGGAGCATCTCGTTCTCATTTGCGGGATCCAAAAACTCTTCACAGATTGCGAGGCGAGGGTCTTTCTGGTCTTGACTCATGAACCTTGGGACGAACGTGGCGGCCATATGATGTATTCCAAGATGCTGTGTTAGGATTTCATGACGTGATCCGTCTGAAATGTTACACTCTTCTGCACTCTCTCGGACAATCGATCTTCGATTGGCATGCACCATTTCATTGAAGTTCTTGGCACGAGCGTTTTTGGTAAATAACGAAGGCCGTCCTGAAGGACGGTTATCTTTAACTTCTACCGGACATTTTTGAACTCTGTGAAACATTCGTAACACTGAGTACGGTTAAGCACTCATCACCGTAGGCTTCTTGCATCAATTGGGAGGGGGGGGGGGTGTATCTGTAACGATTTTATTGCGTTTCAAGCAAAATGTACTGCAAACGCGTTGCTCCTCTAACTCTGCCATCTTGAAATTCGCGAAAGTGCAACACAACGTTCTACCCAGTTCAGCACTGAACAGTAACTAACAGACATACAACAATGAAACTTCCGGCCGTTACATATTAAACACAGGCGTATGCAGGGATGCCAACCGCATTTCCCTCCAACACACCATTGTCGCAAAATTATGAACGTTCCTCAATCTTTTGAACAAATCTCCCGGTTATGAAAAATAACGGTCCTATAACACACTCTTGGGGAACGCCGAGGTTACTTTTATATCTGAAGATTTCTCTCCGTTATGAATGACACGCAATGTTCCGTTTGCTAGAAGCTCTTCAAACCAGTCACACAGCTGATCTGGTATTCCGTAGGCTCGTATTTTTTTCGTAAGGCTACGGTCACAGTGGCACCGATACTGGTGGATTCCGCCGACGACCGACATCGTCCGAAGGCAGGCCGATGTTTTCAACTCAGTACGCCACTACGTGCGCAGTCACAACGTAGCCGATCTCATCGCCCGAATGTACAGATTTTGGGCGACAATCTGTGAAATTTAAATCAGTTTTTTTGGTCCTAATGGCCGACACGACACGAAACATGGTCTGTAAGAAACTGATAAGTTTAGACAAAGCGGTAGTTTGTGGAATCCTGATGATGAAAATATCACAATCGGAATATAGTTTGGAATCCATGGACTAAAATCGCAGGTTTATTGGAAACCACAAGTAGGCAAAATCTTCATCGGGTATTTTAGGTGCGGGTTATACCTCGAAAAATAATTTGTTTAAGTGACAAGTGCTGTATCTTTTGATTACTGAAGTACATCTTTTTGGGTTATGATAGGTGGAAATTAGCTGTCTACAAATTATTTTTACCGCTTACTGACGTTTTTATGCTGGTAGGCACGTTATTCTGTTACATGAGGTGGTTTGCAAATGTGGTGCACGTACGCGTTTCCGCTATATATTGATTTAGGTTTTCAGAGTGCCTATTCCAGACTTTGTGCTTGTCCTTCACACGTATGCTGAGTGACATTCATTGGAGGTTAACTCACGTATGTCTGCGCAACTTCAAATAAATTCAGCAAAGCAGATATCGTGTGTTTGTAGAAATGTTATTTGAGCTCTAAAAAATCCGATACTCGCATTAAAGATGCAGTTCTGGCTCAAGTAATACTAGAAGTTTCACTCTGATATTTGACATCTGGCGATCTTTCGAATGATTAGGTCTACACCGCATTATGAAAAGTACTAAGTTTTTGTGATATGTTGGATGGCACTTTCGATGCTCTAAATACTAATTTTAAAGCTAATATTTTCATTCTTGCACCCCAAACACTGTGAAATTTTTAATTTATTATATACCGAATTTTGAAGCTATGCTTCATGCAAGTACCCTAAAAGACACTGTAATATACGAGGCCTGTTCAGAAAGTAAGCTCCGATTGATTGCCAAATTGAAACCACAGTGAACATCAGAAATGTTTTACTTGTAACAATTAGCTACACCTTTCAGCTACTTCTCTACGTAGTCGCCGTTCTGACTTAGACTTTTGTCATAGCGTTGTACCAACTTTTCAATAGCCTCATCATAGAAGGCAGCCGCCAGTGCTTTCCGCCAATTCTCCACGCTGACCTACACCTCGTTGCCTGTGTCAAAATGTTGTCTTCAAAGACAGCGGTTCATGTGACCAGAGATGAAACTCAGGGGGAGACAATTGCGGACTATATTGTGGGTAATCTAACATTTCCATTTGAAAACGATGCAGGAGCATCTTCATTGCCCCTGCAGAATGCGGCTGAGAATTGTCTTGAAGAAGAAACAGCACGACAGTTATGTAATGTTAGCTGCATAGCTTCAGGCGAAATTTCTCACCAGGCCCTCGTACTTGGCGGCAGACACTATTTTCTAGACATCTTTACGCACTCACTGCGAGCTCAGAAATGAGAAGAGCGACGTGATGCTAACTGGGGTTATACTAGAGACACTACCCAACACATCTGTGCAAAGCTTTATCGGATTTTCATAGTCGTTTCCATTTCGCGACCGATCGGAGCTTACTTTCTGAACGCCCCTCGTAGTTGACTTTCTTTACCAAAGCTACCCTGAATCTGCAATAATACTGCCACCAGAAATCTTGTCACATCCGTTCTCAAATTCACTGGGCAAGTGTTCAAAGGGCAGTGAAGAACCTGAAACTCATTACACCTACAACCAGAATTGCATTAATACTCACCTTTTCTAGAATGAATTAAGCTGTTGTGAAAACGCAGATCTACCTCTCATTAGTTAAATAATACTGGCTTACTCACACACAAATTTTATCCATTAATCGTATAATGGGAACATCTACGTTTACCACGTAAATTAACCATTATGTGCTGATAACCTCACTGGCAAAACTTTCTTCTACCGAAGTCGCCAATGTAGCATAATAAACAATACTCTGAATAACGTGTTTTGGAGAGATTCTTGGTGCGGTGTATCATTGAAATTACATATTTTCGTAATACATGAGTATTTTGTAGAACTTATCCGGTACTTCCAATAATGTAAACATTATTGTACAGTACTCAATAAGTTCTTTTCGAGACAGATATAGCTCGTTAAGCAGATTTTTAATAGTAAACGCCGCATTGCAGCACTCTTCTCCAAGCACAGAGGCGTCGTGGTATCATACCACCCTTGGAAGTGAAAATCTAACCTACTTCATACACAGAAGAGGTTTTAAGCCAACTTAACTTGCTCGCGCCCGCCAAGAACTGACGAACGAGACCGGACGCACAGTGATCAAATTGTCGTCTGATGTTATTATGCAACCACTGACGAGTCGTCGGAACCATTGTGAACCTATCGTATCTCGAACTGCAGCACCCTGATATGAGAGTGATACATGCCTGGAACCAGTAAATGGAAGAGGCCTTATACAGTGACGGGCGGGTAATTGATTACGCAGTGTGACCACAGCGTGGAATGTCCGCCATCTTGTCCGCATGTCTCCACCGACAGAACAGTTGTCAACTGTGTTGGGTCGATGTGGGAGTACCGTAATGGATGTGGACATGTCCGCGTCGACGCTTCGACACCGTCTGTTAACGGCTGGACTAATGGCACGCAAACCATTACGTCGGCTTCCGCTGACCAGAAACCATTATCATCTGAGACTGCACGGGGCACGTGAATGCCGTCACTGGCATGATGAGTAGCAAAATGCAAGGGTTTTGGAGGCCCCTATTACAACTTAACTTACGGTAAATGGCGCGTACGTTTCATGTGCTACCGTGGTGAACGCAATGGGGCAGACTGTATTGTTGAGCGGCCTAGCGGACGAAGGCCAAGGATGATGATTGGGGGCGTAATTAGCTATAACAAGCGATCTTGCCTGCTACGTATTCAGGGCAGTATGAACATTAACTGCTGATTCAGGAGGGTCTTAGAGCCTGAGGCACTGACACCCCTGCAGGCAGCTCCACATGCTATATTGTAATTGGACAATACATGGCCAAATAATGGTGAAGCGCAAGCCTTTCGAATAATTACGTATACCGCAAGCTTCCCTGACGCGAGCTGGCCGCTGAGGCAGAGCGGCTCTAGGCGCTTCAGTCCGGAACCGAGCTGATGCTACGGTCGCAGGTTCGCATTCTGCCTCGGGCATGGATGTGTGTGATGTTCTTAGGTTAATTAGGTTTAAGTAGTTCTACGTCTAGGGGACTAACGGCCTCAGATGCTAAGTCCCATGGTGCTCAGAGCCATTTTTTGAACTCTGACGCGCACGCTTTCCTGACAACTTGTCCTTCAAACAAGCCTGGGATATGATCGCCCGGCATTATGGTTCCCAAGAACATCCTGTCGATGCTTTGTGGATACGCCTACAAACCACGTGGCAGTGTGTTCCCCAGCATCATGTTCGGACCCTCTTTGATGTCACATCACGACGTTTAAGCAGCTCTGTTTGCAGCATATGACGGCTTCACACGATGCTGAATGGTCGCAGTCAGTGCATGCGCAGTTGTATAATTATAATCGTTTATATGTTGTCATGTTCCTCATCTATGGAATGAATTGAATTTCATTCTACTCACGTGTCTCCTCCTTGCAAATTGCACCAAGAGTAGTGAATTTAGGGCCAACACTTAACCTCTGTAGCTGAGTGGCGAGCGCAGATAACTCCCTCGCGGAAGATACGCGTTTCATTCCAGGTACTGCCAGGGATTTTTGTTTCCTCTTTTTGTTGCGAGGATTGAAACCTGTGTACTCAGCTTCTGGATGCTTCTCGAGAAGTCAGTTGACCGAGCAGTAGCGGCTCCAGAAGACGAAAACTGACGTGACCTGGAGAGCGGCGTGCCGATCCCATGCCTTTCCGTGCCATATTCAACAACGCCATTGGCAGAGGGCGAGACGACGGTCGGTCGATACCGTAGGGTTCGTCAAGGTCCGTGGCCGGAGTTCACGTACATCTACATCTGCAGCTACATCAACATCAGTACTCTGCAAGCCACTTGATGGTGTGTGGCGGTGAGTACTTCTGGTACCACCAACTGACTCCCCATTCCCCTTCCCCGTTCGACTCGCGAGTGGTGCGTGGGAGGAATGATTGTAGGTAAGTATATGTATTGGCCCTAATTTCTCAAATTTTCTCATCGTGGTCATTTTGCGAGATGTTTGTGGGAAGAAGTAATATGTTGTTCGACTCTTTCCGGAAAGTACTTTCGAAATTTCAATAGTAAACCTCTGTGGATGCACAACACCTCTCTTGTAGGGTCTGACAGTAGGGTTTTTTGGGCATCTCTGTAACGTTCTCGTGCCGACTAGACGCTAAGCGCTCCGATGACGAAACGCGCTGCTCTTCGTTGGATCTTGCCCCCCACCCCCCTTCTTTCTCTCTCTCTTTCTGCGAGTCCTACCTAGTAAGGGTCCCATATTGCCATAGTGATGATGAACAATACACGAAATCAGTCTAACAAGCACCTAGTAAAGCATTTCTTTCATGGATGAGTTATATTTCCCTATGATGCTTCCTGTGAATCTGGCGTCTAGTTTTCCTACTATTTTCTTTAATACTAGATATTTTTCGGTAGTTAATGTCTCCGGCAATTTGTCATCAGTACTGTACTAATAGGGTCGAAAGGTTGATATTAAGTTTCATAATCTTCTTCTTCTTCTTTCTTGGCTCTACAGCTCACTGTGAGCCTTGGCCTCTTCTACAATTTCCCTCCATTTCTCTCGGTCCTTTACCAATACTCTCCAGTTTCTATAGCCCATATTCCTAAGTTCTTCCATTACTCCATCTTCCCATCTGGCTCTTGGCCGACCACGTCCTCTCTGCCCTCCTGGCTTTCCCTGTAATATTCTTTTTGGTACTTCTGTATCATTCATGCGAGCGACGTGTCCTGCCCACGTCAGTCTGGATGATTTCACTATCCTTCTGATGGGTTGTTCTTTGTAAATGAAGTACAGCTCATGGTTGTATCTCCTCCTCCATCTTCCTCTTTCACAGATTGCGCCGATAATTCGTCTAAGTACCTTTCTTTCAAATGCATCCAGTGTATATTGCAGTCTCCACCAATTATAACTGTATGAGTGGGGTACTTATTTATTATGAGATTCAAGTTTTCTTTGAACCGTTCAGCTATTACATCATATGAGTCGGGCGTCGGTTGTTAATGTCCAGGCTTCAGAGGCATAAGTAAGCACTGGTCGTATAAGTGATTTATACATAGTTAATTTCGTGGTACGAGTCAGGAGCCTTGAGGATAGAAGTCTTGTTAGGGCAAAATAGGTCCTATTTTATTTATTTCGTTTTTGCTTCTCATGAGCGCCATTTCTTTGACATTTACTTTCATCCATTCTCTCTTTTTCTTTGTGGAGTCCTCTTTTCAATCCTCCGTTTTTCTTTGTATTCTTTCTTCTTTCTATTCTTTCATAACCACAATATTTTATAGAATGATGCGGTACAACACCCCGAAGAATTTTAATCATCATTGCACCGGCCGCGAAAGCCTACGTAGTTATGTCAGTAGTGTAATTGTACAGTAGCGGATTCGTTTTCTTATGTATGTGCAGTATGTCACATTTGTTTACGTTCTGGGTCAACTGCCAGAGTCTGCGTCATTTATTATTCCTCAGTAGGTCGTTCTGCAAATCGATACTGTCGTCTGGCATTGCTACTTTCTTGTAGGCAACCACATCATCTGCGAACACTCAAAGAGCTTCCGGCGCTTTCCACTAGATCATTTATACACATTGTAAACAATAACGGTCCTATCACACTTCCGTCGGACACTCTTTACTTCTGTCGATTTTGTTCCATTAAGTGCAAGGAAGTCTTGAATGAAGTCGCAAATCTGGTCCGACCTGGCCAGACACTTGGTAAACTCACTCTTTCTTTTATTTATTTTTTCCCCCACTAAACGGCAGTGCGGGACGCTGTTAAATGCCTTTCTGAAGACAAGGAAAACTACATCAACTCGAACACCGTTTTCTACAGCGCTATGAGATAAATTCTGCCGAAGTTTTTACAGAGGCGCAAACCGTCTACAGAGAGGATAGATTAAAAAAAGCAGGTGGTGGTGTGTTTGTGTCTATTGGTAGTAGTTTATCTTGTAGTGAAGTTGAAACAGATAGTTCCTGTGAATTACTGTGGGTAGAGGTAATACTCAACAGCCGTGCCAAAATAATAATTAGCTCCATCTACCGACCCACCCGACTCATATGATGTAATAGCTGAACGGTTCAAAGAAAACTTTAATCTCATAATAAATAAGTACCCCACTCATACAGTTATAATTGGTGGAGACTGCAATATACCCTCGCTTTGTTGGCGAAAATACGTGTTCAAAGCCGGTGGAAGACAGAAAAAAAAATCTTCCGAAATTGTACTAAATGCTTTCCCTGAGAATTGTAAATGGTTGCGAACATACACTTGACCTCTTAGCCACAAATAATCCTGATCTAATGGAGAGCGTCATGACGGATACAGGGATTAGTGAACACAAGGTCATTGTAGCGAAGCTCAAAACTATATCAACCAAAACCAGTAAAAATAAACGCAAAATATATCTGTTTAAAGCAGCAGATAAAAATTCGCTTGATGCCTTCCTAAGAGAGAGTTTCCATTCCTTCCAAGCTAATTATGTAAGTGTAGACCAGATGTGGCTCAAATTCAAAGATACAGTATCGGCAGCAATAGGTAGATTCATACCGCATAAGTTAATAAGAGACGGGACTGATCCACTATGGTACACAAAACACGTCAGAACACTGTTGCAGAAGCAACGAAAAAAAAAGCCAAATTCAGAAGAACGCAAAATTCCCAAGACTGGCTAAGTTTCATAGAAGCTCGAAATTTAGTGCGGACGTCAGTGCGAGATGCTTTTAATAATTTCCACAATGAAACATTGCCTCAAAATATGGTAGAAAACCCAAAGAGATTCTGGTCGTATGTAAAGTACACCAGTGGCAAAAAGCAGTCAATACCGTCACTGCGCGATAGCGATGGAAATGTTACGGGTGATGGTGCCACTAAAGAGGAGTTATTAAATACAGTTTTCCGTAATTCCTTCACGAAAGCAGACGAAGTAAACATTCCAGAATTCGAAACCAGAACAGTAGATATCTTAGGTGTTGCGAAACAAATCACTTAAGAAATGCAAGTCCTCCGGTCCAGATGGTATACCAATCAGGTTCCTTTCAGAGTATGCAGACACAATAGCGCCTTTCTTAACAATCCTATACGACCGCTCACCTGACGAAAGGTTTGTTCCTAAAGACTGCAAAGTACCTCAGGTCACACCAATATTCAAGAAAGGAAATAGGAGTAACCCATTTAATTACAGACCCATATCACTGACCTAGGATTTTAGAGCGTATACTGTTCTCTGACATTATGAATCACCTTGAAGAAAATGACTTATTTGTACATAACCAACACTGATTCAGAAAATATCGTTCTTGTGCAGCACAGCCAGCTCTTTATTCCCATGAAGTAATGAGTGCTGTCGGCAAGTGATCTCATATCGATTCCATATTCCTAGATTTCCAGAAGGCTTTTGATACCATTTCTCAGAAGCGACTACTAATCAACTTGCGTGCGTATGGAGTATCGTCTCAGTTGTGTGACTGGATTCGTGATTTCCTCTCAGAGAGATCACAGTTCGTAGTGATACACGGTAAATCATCAAGTAGAACAGAAGTGATATCTGGCGTTCCGCAAGGTAGTGTCATAGGCCCTCTGCTGTTCCTGATTTACATAAATGATCTAAGTGATAATCTGAGCAGCCCCTTAGACTATTTGCAGACGACGCTGTAATTTACCATCTAGTAAAATCATCAGACGATCAATTTCAATTACAAAATTATCTACAGAGAACTTGTGTATGGTGCGAAAAGTGGCAATTGCCACTAAACAAGGAAAAGTGTGAGGTCAACCACATGGGTACTAAAAGAAATCCGATAAATTTTGGGTATACGATAAATCGCACAAATCTAAGGGCTGTTAATTCGACTAAATACCTAGGAATTACAGTTACGAGTAACTTAAAGTGGAAAGACCACATTGTGAGGAAGGCGAAACAGACTGCACTTTGTTGGCAGAACACTTAGAAGATGCGACAAACCGACTAAAGAGACATCCTACACTACACGTATCCGTCCTCTGCTGAAATATTGCGGCGCGGTGTGGGATCCTTACCAGGTAGGATTGACGGAGGACATCGAAAAAGTGCAAACAAGGGCAGCTCGTTTCGTGTTATCGCGCAATAGGGGTGAGAGTATCACTGATATGATTCGCGAGTTGGGGTGGCAGTCGCTGAAACAAAGGCGGTTTTCTTTGCGGCGAGCTCTATTTACGAAATTTCAATCATCAACTTTCTCTTCCGAATGCGAAAATATTTTATTGACACCCACCTACGTAGGGAGAAACGATCATCATAATAAAATAAGAAATGAGAGCTCGAACGGAAAGATTTAGGTGTTCCTTTTTCACACGCGCCATTCGAGAGTGGAATGGCAGAGAAGTAGTATGAAAGTGGTTCGATGAATCCTCTGCAGAGTAACCATGTAGATGGATCTCATGGAGGAACAGCACGAGCCGAGTTTCACAAGATCTCTGTCTGCAGAAACCATGTTGATATTTATGAAGCAGATTTTCGTTCTCCAAATACTTCGTAATTCTTGAGCATAAAACGCGTTCCATAATTCTATAACTAATCGACGTCAAAGGTACAGGCCTGTAATTATGTGCATCTGTCTTTCGACCCTTCTTGAAAACGAGTGACTCGCGACTTTTTCTAGTCGTTAGGTACTCTTTGTTGCTCCAGTGAAATACGAGAAACTGCTGCGAGAAGTAGATCCAGCATTAGAGAAGGTGACTGGAAGACTTGGATTTGTTGGAAGGTTTCTGGGAAAGTGAAGGAAATCGCATACAAGATGCTTGTTCCAGTATCTATAGAGTACTTATCAAGTAAGCGTGACAACCTGTATCATGTGAGCGTGACAACATAATGTGCCGCTAGGATGGTAAAAGGGCGGTATAGCCCACAAGAAATGGTTCAAATGGCTCTGAGCACTATGGGACTTAACATCTCTGGTCATCAGTCCCCTAGAACTTAGAACTACTTAAACCTAACTAACCTAAGGACATCACACACACCCATGCCCGAGGCAGGATTCGAACCTGCGACCATAGCAGTCGCGCGGTTCCGGACTGAGCGCCTGAAACCCACAAGAAATTGTAAGAGATACGCTCGGGGAACTTCAGTTTGAATCTCAAGATGAAAGTCGTCATAGTCGTCGCGAACTGCTTATGACCAAAATTAGAGATCGGTTTTTCGAAAAATAATGGTGTGTCAGTTTTGCTGCCACTGTCGCACATCTCTCTTAGAGCTCTTGATAACAAGCCGAGAAAGATTAGAGTGTGTACGGAGGTATATAAGTAGTCATTTGTCCCTCGCTTAACACCCAAATGGAACAAAATAGAACATTTATACGAAGCAGAGTCCACTGACTTGCGGAGCTACGAGGGGCGTTTGAAAAGTCCGTGCAAAAACTGCTTACGTGTATGGGGTGAACCTCTTTTTTTTCGACTTTTACACTTCGTCAAACGCTGTTCTAATTTTTTGATCCCTTCCGCATAATAGGAAGTGTCTAAGTCTGCAAAATAGTTATTAGTTGCTGCTATAACGTCGTTTGGATAAAATCTTTGTTCCACCAGCCGTTTCTTCAAATTGGCGAAAAATAGTAGTCCGAGGGAGCCAAGTCTGGAGAATAGGGGGGATGTGAAATGAGTTGGAATTCTATTTGCAATAACTTTGCGACCACAACTGCTGAGGTGTGTGCTGGTGCATTGTCGTGATGGAAAAGGACTTTTTTGCGGTCCAATCGCCGCCGTTTTTCTTGCAGCTCGGTTTTCAAATGGCCCAATAACGATGAATAATTTGCACCTGTAACAGTTTTACCCTTTTCCAGATAGTCGATGAGGATTATCCCTTGCGAAACCCTAAAGACAGTCGTCATAATGCTTTCCGGCAGAAGGAATGGTCTTGGCCTTTTTTGGTGCAGATTCTCCCTTCGTAACCCATTATTTAGATTTTTGTTTGGTCTCAGAAGTATAGTGATGTATCCATGTTCCATCTACAGTGACGAAATGACGCTTGAAGTCCTGCGGATTCTTCCTGAACAGCTGCAAACCATCCTTGCAACACTTCATACGATGCCGTTTTTGGTCAAGCGTGAGCAATCGCGGATCCCATCTTGCAGATAGGTTTCTCATGTCCAAATGTTTATGCAAAATATTATGTACCCATTCATTCGAGGTGCTCATAGCACTAGCAATCTCACGCACCTTAACTCTTCTGTCATCCATCACCATATCACGGATTTTATCAATGATTTTTGGAGTCTTAATATCGACAGGGCGTCCAGAACGTTCAGCATCACTTGTGCCCATATGGCCAGTCCGAAAATTTTGAAACCACTTATAAAATGTTCTAATCGATGGTGCAGAGTCACCGAAATGTTCACCAAGCCTGAGGCGTTTTGCCTTTCATAAAGTAATGTTTAATCACCACGCGAAATTCTTTTACGTCAATTTGTAGACAATCACTCGAGTTCATTGATTCACACGAATGCCAAACACAAATAAATAGACCAATACGGCTGAAACTTGGTGTGCGTTCTTTCCAAAGATGAACTAAAGATGACCTCGATACGCGCCGGTGGTGCCATCTCTCGGACTTTGCACGGACTTTTCAAACGCCCCTCGTATATTATTTATACATAAATCAGTTGCAACCTAACTCTTTACAGAGATGTCTAAAACATACTGGATAGCCTTTAATTTTATACGCAGAGGATATTCCATATCGACATTAGAAAAATGTTTGGTGTTGACGGCTGAGACTATATCATGAATTTCCTGTCGCGTTTCGTAAGCAAAATTATCTTCCTGCTTTCCGTAAGGTTCCTTTACGAGCTTTAATATTAGTCTGTAGGTCACGCTGTGGCAGAAGTAGGAAGCAGCCGAGGCCGCCGCCGTCGCCGTTCCCTCCCCGCTCGTGACAATAGGGAGGGCGGCCGCACAGGGTGCTCCCAAAGTCCTGTAGACGCCCAGTTCCCGTGCGCAAATTTGTTTTTGCAATGTGCCACTAGCTACGTGAATTGCAGTTTTATCATTTTACACCTTTCATTGCTGATAGCTGATAATAGTTCATTTAGTATTTTAGAGCCACTTGTTACATGACATTACGTATGCACACATATATACACATTTTAAAGGCTAATGCCACTTGTCGTTTCAGTTCAATGTAATTGTCACATCCTGTCCTCTTCCCAATGTCTTCCAAGTACTTCATCCTAAGCAGTCTTCTTCCTTTCTTTCACAGCACTTTCCCTTCAAGAATGTCAATGTTGAAAGCATTGCATCTGATGACGTGTTGGATAAATTTTATTACGTCACATGTGACTTAGGAAAACGTATAAAGGGCGTCGTACACAATTTCAACAGAGCCACACCGCCAAAATTAACACGCTTCTTCGTCATTTCTGTGTTTACGGTACTATCTCTTCTCTCGTCACTAACTTTACAGCCATCATCTTCTTGCTCACCTCGCGCTGTTCCTCCTCCTCATACTCTTCTTAGGCCGGCCGGTGTGGCCGTGCGGTTAAAGGCGCTTCAGTCTGGAACCGCGTGACCGCTACGGTCGCAGGTTCGAATCCTGCCTCGGGCATGGATGTGTGTGATGTCCTTAGGTTAGTTAGGTTTAATTAGTTCTAAGTTCTAGGCGACTGATGACCTCAGAAGTTAAGTCGCATAGAGCTCAGAGCCATTTGAACCATTTGAACCATACTCTTCTTCATCTTCATCTTCTTCTTCTTCTTCTACGTGCACAGGACAGATCCTTCTGTCTTCACGACATACACAGTCCTTCTACTTTAGAATACTGATAGCTTCTGTTTCTAAAGCTTTCCGCCCGAATGTCGGATGTCGTCCGACATACCAATTTACCGCCTTGGTTCCAGTGTCGGACGTCGTCAGACTCGCTTTTTTTCTTTTCTTTTCTTACCTGCTGTCGCCAGCAGTCCAACACGCTTCGCCATGCAGCAGCCACTCTCACCACCACAGGGCACAGAGCCACACCGCCAAAATTAACACGCTTCTTCGTCATGAGGATTATCCCTTGCGAAACCCTAAAGACAGTCGTCATAATGCTCTCCTCTGTACAATAGTAGACTACTGATCGTGTTCTTTCTGCGCGATTTTTGCTTATTTGAAGAGAGCGGGAAGAAAGGTATTCATCGCGAAGTGGCCTTAGAAAGATGGAGCGTTGCCTAATGGAAGTGAACAAGAAGAAATACGTGACTATTGCTAGTCTGTCTACGATACGTGTTAGATAGGTCTGATTGAGAAAAACATAAAAATCCAAAGAATAGCAGCACGTTTCGTTACAGGTTCATTTAGTAAGCGGGTAAGTGTAACGGCGATACTCAGTCAACTCCAGTGGCAGATGCTGTAGGAGAGAAGTTATTAAAGTTCCAAGAGCGTATGTTCTTAGAAGAGTCGCTCAGTGTTTTACTTCTTCCTACGAACATCTCGCAAAAGTTGATTAAGATAAAATCAGCGAGATCCGAGTCCACACTAAGGCTTACAAGCACTCTTTCTTCCAGGGAGTCAATCGCAATTGGAACAGAAAAAGGGAGAAGTAAAACTGGTACACAAAGTACGCCCCTCCACAAACCGTACGGTGGCTTGCGGAGTATAGATGTAGATGCAGATGTTCCTCAACGCCAGCGATTTCCTCCCTGGGGATAATTCTCCAGGGATTAAAATAAATAACGTTCGATTATGATTTGTTGTATAATAATAAAATAATCTGTTATTGTATTTCATTAGACTAATATTTGTAAAATTAAAACTGTGACTATCCCATGGAGAGTCCCTCCTATCGTGACCTGTTCTATTAAGTACACATGTATCCACTCTACCCATATATATCTACTCTTTTAAAGCATAACTACACTCTGAATGCCACCTGTTAAGAAACGTCTTTCATGATATGTATAAGATGGTTGTAATTACAGGCATCTACTTACAGAGGTCCAATGTGGGCTTTAATCATTGTATGGCAGCGAAAATTGGTAGAAAAATATTCTAATGCGTTAATGCGCAACTGGTTTACATTGAAAAAAAAAATAGTTCCGATTTTGGCCACCAGGTGCAAATCTGGCGCTTCAATCGCAAAAAAAGACGTACAGAATTTTTTCTCATATGTAATGAATTAGGGAACGGGACGTCGGCAGAAAGGTCAGACAAGTGAGAAGGGGACGAGATTATTTTTTAAAATCCCGTCGACAACGACGTCATTAGAGACGGAGCACAAACTCGGATTAACGAAGGATGGGGAATGAAAATCGGCTGTGCCCTTTCAAAGGAACCATCCCGACATTTGCTTGAAGCGATTTAGGGAAATCACCTGAAACCTAAGTTTTCCGAAAGTGGACTTCAACCACCGTCCTCGTGAATGCGAGTCCAGTGTGCTAACCACTGCGCCACCTCCCTCGGTTCAAACAAGTGAGAAAGGCATAATGTTGATTTTATTATTAATCGCCACTCACACAATTTGTTCAATATGAGCACCTGAAACGTCGAGGAGCTGTCGTACAGTGTCAGATTTGAACCTGGTGGCCAAAATTGGAAAAAAAAATTCCATGGTAAATCGGTTCCGCGTTAACGCAGTAGCGTATTTTTCCAGTTTCGCTGCCATACGATAGGTACAGGCCACGCTGAACCTCCGTGGGTGGATGCACTTTAATCGCAACCACTCGGCGTGACTCCACGAACTGCGAGCCACTTGCGTTATGCAAAGACTACATTGACTATGCTTTCGTCTGCTAGAACAGTTTCATGTTTGGCTTCGCAGCTTATCTGCAAGCTGTAATTTGAGGGCAGAGTCTTGTTAACCAATAAAATCGTTAGGCGGTTCGATTCGAGTTCACTTGGCCCTCGAATAGACGCAGAAAGCACGCACTTTTCTTTCCTTCCTTCCTTCCTTCCTTCCTTCCCCTCTACGCCTAGACCTAAGAGCCGTTGCACAATGAGGACGTAACTAGAAGTTCAGACTTATTGTCTTGTAACCGATACGAGACGGCTATTATTCAAATGCAGCTTCCGGGAATTTTTGTGATAACGCTATATGCTTGGACTACATTGGCATGATTACATTTTACATTGCTTTTCAGGTGTAGCTGGGAATTCATGTGGGTAAGGTTACGTTTATTTGTTCCGATCGAGGCTTTAAGGTAACAGGTAAGGATGAACATGGGCCTTGTGTGGGGAAAGGTCGAATTCCACGTTACTATTCCTCTCATTAAATAGCATTAAGATGATCTAAAAGGGTGCTGTTTTCTTTTCTGCTTTTGTGAACGTGTGGTATTTGTGCGAGTGCAACTACATGATCAGATTGTACCTACGGTTCAGGAATTTTCATCTTTATCCTGAATAATAACTGAAATCAATCTTTCTGTTTATGAATTATGAGAGTGCATGTGCTCGTTCAGCCTTTGTTTTGAGTAGCAGAAGGTGCAAGCAGAACTTACTATAAACGAACTGTCTTCAGCAGAAGCCACCCTACTACAAACCGCTTTCGGCAGATGAAACTTTTACTAGTCATCTAGACGATCTTCAGTCTAGTTAAGTCGCAAGATGCAGAGAACGTCCAGGGACGTGTTTCAGCCATGAAACATTGCGTTTCAGCAATAAATTCTTTTGTCATTATCTATCGTGCCTAGTGCGAACTTCAATGCGAGATACTTTTAATAGTTAGCACAACGAAACGCTGTCAAGGAATCTGGCATAAAACTAAAAGAGAGACTGGTCGTATGTAAAGTACACCAGCAGCAAGGCGCTATCAGTTCGTTCACTGTGCGATAACAGTGGCGATGTAACGGATGACAGCGCCACTACAGCAGAATGACTTAACTTCATTTTCCGAAATTCGTTTACCAAAGACGACGAAGTAAACATTCCAGAATTCGAATTAAGAACAACTGCCAACACGAGTAACTTAGAAGCTGGTACCTGCTTGCGTTACTTAATAAAGCAACGGCCTCAGGTCCAGATTGTGTGCCAGTCAGGCTCCTTTCAGAGCACGCTGATACAGTAGCTCATACCTAGCAGTCATATACAGCCGCTCGCTCGTCGAAAGGTCCGTACATAAACATTGCAAAGTTGCACAAGTCACACCAATAACAAAGAAAGGAAATAGGAGTAATCCGCTGAATTACAGACCCATATTACCAACGTCGACCTGCTGTAGGATTTTGGGACATATACTGTGTTCGAATCTCGAAGAGTGACTTATTGACAAACAACCACCACAGATTCGGAAAATATGGTTCTTGTTAAACTCAACTAGGTCTTTATACACATACAGAAATGAGTGCTATCGACTGGGGATGTCAAACTGATTCCATATTTTTAGATTCCCAGGAGAAGTTTGTCACCGTTCCTCAAAACGCACGTCTAATCAAATTGCGTGCCTATGGAGTATCAGTTGTGGGACTGGATTCGTGATTTCCGGTCAGAAAGGTCGTAGTTGGTAGTAACTGGCGGAATGTCATGCAGTAAAACAGAAATAATTCCTGGCTTTCCCCAAGGAACTGTTATAATCCCTCTGTTGTTTCTCATCTACATAAACGATTTAGGAGACAACCAGAGCAGAACTATTAGATTGTATGAGATGATGCTGTGATTTACCGTAAAGGCAACAGATGATCAAAACCCATTGAAAAATGCTTTGCATACGATATCTGTATGGTGCTTAAAATGGCAATTGACTCTGGACAATGAAAAGTGTGAAGTCATTTACACAAATGCTAAAAGGATCCACTGAATTTCGATTACACGATAAGTGGCACAAATCTACAGGCTGTGAATTCAACTAAGTGCTTAGTTAATAATAACTTAAATTGGAACGATCAAATGGGTAATGTTGTGGAGAAGAAGACCTAAGCCTGCAATTTATTGGCAGACACTCAGAAACTGCAAAATGTCTACTAAAGAGACTGCTTACACTACGATTGCCTGCCCTCTTTTAGGCAACCCCGTTTATGTTATCACGAGATAGGTAAGAGTGTGCCAAGGATATTATACGGGAATGGGTTGGCTATCTTTAAAACAAAGGCGTTTTTCGTTGCGGAAGATCTCCTCACGAAATTTCGAACGCCAGCTTACGTCTCAAACTGTGGATAGATTTTGTTGGCGCCCACCTAATAAGGGAGGAAAGACCATTATAATAAAATAAGAGAAATCAGAAATCGCAGTATTTAAGTGTTAATTTTTCCACGGTGCTGTTCGCGAGTGGAACGGTAGAGATATAGCTTGAAAGTGATTCGCCGAACACTTTGTCATTCACTTATTTGTGAATTGCGGATTAATCATGTAGATTTAGATGTAGATTGTGTCATACGAAAAGCAGTCCCATCTGCAACGCACGCATCTTTTCTATAAAAAAGGACGAGTTCGTACTTACAGATCGTATTAGGACGTTTTAAGAACTCTGATAAAAATTTGTCTTACTTCAGCACTTGTTAACAGCCCACTTTTATATTCCGTTGTGCCGTAGAGTTCGCTCACGAGCACGTATTTAATTAACAGTAGTCCATTTATGGGACAAATTTTATAGCTGGGGAGGGGAAGGCCATTTCTCGGGCAAAAATAATGGAGTCATCTATACTACTATATGAAGAGAAGTCTTTGTTTAACGTTCTTACCAAAAATCTGAGAGTTTTTCACTGATTTAGGCTACCTCCAATTTCTACACAGTGCTCTAGTAAAGTTTCGGGCAGAAACTATATAATTTTTAAAACGACAATAGAAGGGCTTTCTGTTGAAACCGACTGCGAGAAAGAAAGCGATACGCTGTGCTGTGAGAACATGCTTTTTCATTTTCTTTCCCGCAGTCGGTTCTAATAATAATAGAGGAGAATTTAAGCATTAGGCAGATTCTTTCTCCAATACACATTCTTTCTCCTTGTATACAATTTTAAACAAAAATTGTATACTTGCATACACAACAATGTGCCGTTTTGTTTTGCCCCTCGCAAGCGGTTTTCATAGAAAACCTGGAAGTTCTATTTGTGGCTTATCGGCTTATGATTAGAATACTACTACGGAATCTTAACCGATCGAGACCGTGTATTCCTACTCGTCCGTAGATGAAAACAATGCGAAATAATGTCACTGAACGTCCTACCCTCACACAGGCAGCACCAAGTGAAGTCTCTCTCATACTCCGTACACAATTTACCCGACCATTTTAAGTGATTACAGTTCCCAGTCAAGGATTCGTTGGGAACAACAATAAACGAAGTCCAAGGTGAGAAAGAGGGGAAGAGATGGGCAGAGGGGAAGAAATGAATATAGAAAGGGGGAAGAAGAAGAAGAAGATCAGGACGTATATCCAATTCCTATACATATTCAGCAAATGCGAAGTATTCCCGGGCTCGCTAGTAACTTGTATGCAGTGGTAGGTAGCTAAAAATCGACAGTAGCAAAGACTTCTACGTGCTCCTGTGCAGAGGTGAATGTTTCGAATTCCTCTTGGAGTTCCACATTGTGCGCTATAACTTGCCGAAAACCGCGTATTTACTAGCTCCGGATATATTTTGCATGGCCTGTCTCGGGGGGCTCAGGTATAAGGCCAGAAATGTTACAGTGCGGAAAGCAGTGCGCCGGGAACATAAGGCACGAAGCTTTGTGGACGCCCGGGCGCCATTTGCAATGCGCGAACTCGCGGAGCTGCCATTGCGGCCCGCCATCTGGGCTCAGTGGGTCGCCATTGTAATCAATAAAACGCGGAGGGCCGCAGCGGCGGAAGCGGGCCAGGGGCAGAACCGACGGGAAGGCGACAGCGTGCAGCGCACTAAGCCGTATTCGTAGAAATCCTGCTGCGCTCTATTTTAAGCGACTACTTGCAACCGTGTGTTGCGATCAGTTCAAAATACAGATTGCCGTAACAGGTTACATGAAGGGGGGTAGGACGTCAAACGGGCCGACTTCGAGAAGGAGAGGCACCACAGGACATTTTAATTTGCACTGTCTATACTTTTACAAATAAATTCATAAAACTTTGTCAGCATGACCAGGAAGGATTCAGGGTTCACACTCATAGCAGTGGAAGATCAAATACACGAAAAAATAATATTTCTTAAATGTGAAATTTCATGACCTTTTTCCACTTACTGTTGGCTGCATTTGTTGCTATAGGTACACTTTTCTTCGTAAGTAAGAGAGATTCTTCGACGAATTTTGCACAGCTGACAAACCATACTTACAGGTGTATTTAATCTATGGAAAAATGAATAGGTTGTTACGTTTTAAACTTTGTGTTTAGAGAAAACTCAATTTTATAGTTAATTATCTCAGTTTTTACCACAGTTTTTAACAGAATTGGGAAATTCAAGGGTTTCATACACCTGTAAGTATGGTTTGTATGCTGTGCAAAATTCATCGCAGAATCTCTCTTACTTATGAAGAAAAGTGTAGCTACAGTAACAAATGCAGCCAATACCAAGTGAAAAAATGTTAAAATGTCACGTGTAAAAAAATTTGTTTTGTTATGTTTTTGAACTTCCTGTGCTATGAGTGTGAACCCTGAATCCTTCCTGGTCATGCTAACAAAGTTTTATGAATTTATTTGTAAAAGTATAGACATTGTAAATTAAAATGTCCTGTGGTGCCTCTCCTGCTCCCAAGTCGGCCCGTTTCACATCCTACCCCCTTAAGTGTATCAGATTTTCCATTAAGCGTTTCCAAGGATTATATCTCCATCACCGCGTGGATTTGCCAATTAATAGGGCGTGGATGTATTGTTTGTAGGGCGATCGAGCGGTGGTGCACTGTCTAGCAGCAAGGGCAGCAACAGACGTAAACAAAGAAATATTTCAGTAGAAAGCTGAAAGTTTGTCCCTGCTTTGATTATGTATGTGTCAGTAATTATGGCTGGATGCTGATTGTGAGGCCGCTGATGTGGGGCATTATTTAGTAGTGCTAAGCTTTGTCGCTTATTTTATGAGTAGATGTGAATTTACACAGAACTACTGAAGAGCTGAACAGCATGTATGTAAGAAATTGTGACTTTTATTCCACGTTGCGGGTCATCATTTAACCAGCGGGAAAATATTCCTCTCGGAGCACACAAAAGATTTTAAAAAGTCATAACTAATATCTTATTTGAGATATGTGCGTGAACAACGTACTGTTGGAAAGAGCATACTCTCGAGTTTTACACGGTTCCCGCTAGATAGCAGCAGTGTACACCCACTCCAGTTTTAGTAAAATTGATGTCGGGACAACAGAAAGCGTTGTGTGTCCCACGTTTTCGGCAGAGCGGGCCAGTAATAACTTTTTAGCGTGACTTTCATACTAGGTATAGTGTGGATCCTCCTACAGTACAGGGCATTAGACGATGGCATGAACAATCCAGACAAACAGGTTGCCTGTGTTAAGGCAAACGCCCGGGCCGTTCTCGAGTGTCTGACACAGGCGTCGAACTCATCAGCCATAGTTTCACAAGTGGTCGGCAGAAATCCGTCTGCTGTGCAGCTCGACAGTTCAACATGCCCCCGATGCCCGTCTGCTGTGTGTTGCGTCGACCTTTACACATGAAACCATACAAAATTAGGTACTGCAAGCCCTTCGTGAAGGTGACAAACAACAACGCGTGGCGTTCTGTAATTTCGTTCTTGGCAAGGTGAAGGATGACAGTTCCACACACAGTCTTTAGTGACGAGGCAACATTCCATTTAAATGGAAAGGTGAAACGTCATCATGTGAGAATATGGGGTACGGGCCAACCACATGAAGTTGTACAACATGAGAGAGACTCTGCAAAATTTTATATGTTTTGTGCAGTTTCACAGGGAAAGGTGTGTGGTCCGGTTTTCCTTGCCGAGACCACTGTTACAGGAATCACACATCTCGAAATGCTTGAGAACTTTCTTTTTCCCACAGTTGCAGATTGATTCGAACGACTTCATTTACCAACAGGATGGGGCACCGCCACACTAGCACCTGGGAGTGCGGGAATTTTTACATCGAAGGATTACTGAACGATGGATGGGTCGCACTGGACCAAATGATTCAACCTTACATTACAGGTTTTCAAGGTCGCCGGACCTGAATGTATGTGATTATTTCCTTTAGGGGTTTCTAAAAGGATCTGCTTGTGTGGTACTGTTACCAACAACAATGAATGAACTGAGACATCGCATAAGAACAGTAGTGGAAGTTGGAACTCAAGACATGGTCGTTGCAGTGTAGGAACAACTTGAATACTGCGCTGACATATGCTGTGCATCTTAAAAGTTTTTGTTTACGAACATACTGCCGCTCTTTTAACAAAGAATATTCTAAATCCTTGCACCCAGTCTCTCTATGTAGTTAGCTCTTCATACTCATCATCTCCCTGTCAGTACCACCGTCTATACATGTCTTCCCCACTGATTTACAGTATATTCAATTGTCACTGCAACTCTCATTTATAGCGTCTCGTTTTCTCTTTCTTTGCTATTGCCACTGTCTCCGTACCTCGGCAGCTCAAGAATTCTGGCGGACCCAATTTATTTTCTCCCCTATACTCGCGTGTCAAAAATTTCGGACCAAATTGCGCGGTCCCCTGTACCTAAGTTTCCAAATTCACCGGACTGGAAGGGTCCAGACCCCGCAAGCTAACGTATGACCTCAACTCGTCTTTTTCTCATTTCAACTGCCTTCTATTTATTTTGCTCCCACTGATTCTATCTTCCTCCACTTCTCTTTCTCTGTCACTACCACATTCTCTCCCCTATCATCACTGTCACCTCTCTCTTTTCCTCCCCCCACTGCTATGGTCTCCTCTCTTCCACCATCACGGTATCTCTGTTACCCTCTTTCTGCACAAAAAAGCGCGAATACGTCCACTTGCCAAACTTTTTTGGTGAGAAAGGCGGAACGAGGCAGCTGGTTACCTACTTGTCTGTCAGAGTCTTTTATAGAGGAACATATTCCCCTTTTCTGTGCTCCGACAGCAGCATTTTTCCCCTGGTTCCCTACTTTTCCGTGCTGGAGAAAGGTATGATGCTTACGTAAAATGAATTACATACGCCAGTAAACTTTTGAAAGTTTATTTCTGACTTCGACACATACGAGGGACAAATAAGTAAGCATAACACAAAATCGTTTGTTTGCATTTCTTTCTGGAGAATTTGCTCATGGATCGCAATTCATTGTCAAATTCCGCCTTACGATTTGTCTTAAAAGATTAGGAATGTTATTAAAAGTATTCTACCGATTTTTGAGTCTTTCTATTTTACATTATTTTTGTCAGTCATTTTAAGTTATTTTCAGGCACGTGAAGAACATTTGTAGCTCATTTTTGTCGCTGCAGTACTACATTGGGGATATTTGCACAGGCTTGAAGTGCCCATTATACACAGACAGCACGACATAAGTTTTATTGGAAAAAACAATTCTCACTAAAATATAGTTCGGTGAAATAAGAACCCCTGCAACGATCTTCCAACCACTGCCATGTGTTCACTACGGCTGTTAAAACTACATTTACGTCTCGCTCCGTATATTATGTGCATATTTTAAGTGCATAAATGCGACATTCGGAACCTGTGGGTCTCAGTAACGGCTAATTATGTTGACGAAAGTTTCGGAGCTTTCCTGGAATATCATCTTGAGACCATATGGTAAAAGTTTTGACGCTCTGCCGTGAATAGAAATTATAGAAGTGGCCATCCCTACAACTGGTACTTTTCGTACCCAAAAATCATGGTTTTCGGATTTTTCTCAGGAAGCGCCCGTGAACAAATGGTGCTTTTACAAGCTGCCTAAGGTCCAACCTAGACAGTGCAAAAGAATCAGCAGATTTCCTCGAGTGGCCTCATCTGGAAGAAGTGTGTAACGTTTATATTTTGACTCTGTGCTGTAGGATAACTTCAGTATGCCCGTTCTTCCTATCGGTATACAAATGGTCACTAGGTCAAGGGTTATCCAGAACACTTCACCTCTTATATTTGCGATCAGTAAGGCCCGAGATGATCTGAAAAATCGCGGCCTTTTGGAACGTACTGATACCGTGCACTTCGAAGTGACAGATACACGCACACGCACGCACCTCACGTCTTCTGAAGATGTCTTGTTGTTTCCATTGGACTTGTCCGTATGTCACGGTTTCTATCATAGCTATTTTCAGCAACGAAAATAAGTGTGGCCATTGTGATCGCTGGCGTAGGCACCACAGTAACGTTCAAAGTCTTCTATTTACGAAAAGTGAATGCCACTTTATTTATTCGCCAGTTTTATTAAATAAGGAACTACTTATCCTGGCGATATGGTACAATCAGTGCCCCATGACAGCCAGTAAAAACCCACTTGTCAGCCTTGCTATTGCGATGCCTAATCACGATAGTAGGCATTGCAACTATTATACTGTATTTTTTATTTTTTATTTTGTATTTTTTTACTTATTTAATATCACACCAAACCGTTCCCGATGCACTTTTAACTATGAAACTACAACTTGTTCGTTCTGTAAGGAGTTACGTGTTAACATCAGCGAGCACCGAGCTAGATAGCATAATGACCACACCTTCCAAATCCAATGGACTTAAGAACCTTGATAGGAACACACTCTCTCAAGTCTGATAGTGTCATAATTTATAAGACACAAAAGTAAAGTGTGCATTCTATCTTGTCAGTGTTAAACAATGCGCAACGATTATGATTACAGATCTGCAGACTATGGCTTTGCAAGCCTGTGAATGAGGGAAAGCCGTTCCTTTCGGTCAATTCTGCCTACGTTTCGAAACTGTGTCTTTTCGTTGTGGAGACTTTTTCCCTCTTCTTCCATTATTAAATTTCCTATGGTTTGCCAGTTGTACCTGCAAACTTGAGAATTGTTTGGGATTTGTTGTCGGCAACAGATACGCTCAGCCAGTGAACGTTAGCGATTCCGACTGAAATGCTACCCTCAGGCCGTCACTCAAGCTACTGGAAGTGTTGAGTACGCGATGCCCATGGAATAATGGGCCATTTTCTGTGGTATGTTGTAACAATTTCATTTGGACTGGTTACAACAAATCACTGTATGTAGTTCTGGCAATACCGGCCATGACCTCCTTGTTCTGTGGGGATGCACACATATTCCCCGAACTCTTACGGGGCTTGGTAAGAATGTCTTCCACGACTAATGTGTGTGTTGGGGTGGGACACGACGAATGTAGTGTGTGGA